>NC_036854.1:27642600-27782434 GCF_002910315.2 Salvelinus sp. IW2-2015 | reverse complement strand
ACACAACTGTACAAACAAGAAGCTCCCGCGCTCAGGATGTGTTCAACGCTGGTCCGACCAATATCTGATTCAACGCTTCAAGACTGCCTTTGACACTTAGAATTCCGTGCGGATTCCGTGGATTGGGATATGTTCCGCATTGCGTCCAACAAACAACAATTGACGAATACGCTGATTCGGTGAGCGTACCCACAACAACTATTAAAACATTCCCAAAACCAGAAACCGTGGATTGAGGGCAGCATTCGCACAAAAACTGAGAAGCGCGAACCACTGCTTTTAACCAGGGCAAGGTGCCCGGAAACCAATGACTCGACATACAAACAGTGTAGAGCTATTCCCTCCGCAATGGCAATCAAACAAAGCTAAGCCGTCCAGCTTTATAGAGACAAAAATACAGTTGCAATTCAACGCGCTCAGCACACAAGAGGTATGTGGCAGGGTCTACAGTCAATCACGGATACAAAAAGAAACCAGCCCCCGTCGCGCGACCAGGATGTCTTGCTCCCAGACAGACTAAATAACTTCTTTGCTCGCTTTGAGGAAATACAGTGCCACTGACACGGCCCGCTACAAAACCTGCGGACTCTCCTTCACTGCAGCCGACGTGAGTAAAACATTTAAATGTGTTAACCCTCGCAGGGCTGCAGGCCCAGACGGCTCCAGCGCGTCCTCAGAGCATGAAGTATCACTAGCCACTTTAAACAATGTGCCACTTAATATAATGTATATGTATATACTGTCTCTATATCATCTCCGGCATTTGCCATCTTTTATGTAATACATGTATCACTAGCCACTTAAACTATGCACTTTTATGTTTACATACCCTACATTACTCATCTCATATGTATATACTTGTACTCTTGTTTCTGTCGGCGCGATGCGTGAAGAAACCAGCTGGCTGCACCGACTCCGATAGCGTCTCTCGAGTGAGCCATGTTTCCGTGAAGCAAAGAACGTTACAGTCTCTGATGTCTCTCTGGAAGGCAACCCTTGCTCGGATTTCATCAACCTTRTTGTCAAGAGACTGGACATTGGCGAGTAGTATGCTAGGGAGTGGTGCGCGATGTGCCCGTCTCCGGAGCCTGACCAGAAGACCGCTTCGTTTGCCCCTTTTACGGCGACGTTGTTTAGGATCGCCGGCTGGGATCAGATCCATTGTCCTGGGTGGAAGACAAAACACTGGATCCGCTTCGGGAAAGTCATATTCCTGGTCGTAATGATGGTGAGTTGACGTTGCTCTTATATTCAGTAGTTTCTCCCGGCTGTATGTAATAAAACCTAAGATTACCTGGGGTACCAATGTACCCCATGGAGTCAGAGTGCTTTCTGTGCCGTCACAGATGTAGGGAGATGGTACAAGTTAACCTAGATACAGTTAATATTGGTTAGGATATGTGTTTTTCTTGGCTGAATGATAGAATACAGTTTCTTAGCTGTGTTTGGGTCCACAACAGGGATGCAGTCCATTCTCTTATCTGTAACTGACTCATAGCAACGATGGAGCATMTTTTTATTTGTCAGTTAACAGCACATCCAATACCTTTGGATTTCCTGACTCGTTTAGACCCTGATGCAGTTTTTTTATTGATATTTCAGTGTGTGAAAGGAGCCTTTAACAAGTAGTTTGAGCCTTTGATTTCCAGTCAATGGGGAAAATTCCAAAGCTGCGGTAAGTTAAAGAATGTTTATAAGGCCTGCGTATAGAGGAGCTTAAACATGATAGGTTATCAGGGATTTAGCATTTCAGTCCAAGAAGATGTAAATAGAGAGCATYTATGATGAGAGTAGTCAACCAATCAGAAAAACCTCTGCATGGAAACTGATAGCAAATCAGAAAACCYCTTTTCTCCTCATAAATGTGGACCCTGGTATTTCACTAGTTGCTTACTGTTTAACCTGAAACTCTTGATGATATTGTTGTATAATATCATACTGCTGATAAGATGCTATGAGCAGCTACACTACATGATCTATATAAGTCTAAAGTATGTGGACACCTGCTCATCAAACATCTCATTCCAAAATCATGGGCATTAATATGGAGTTGTTCCACCCTTTGCTGACAGAACGGCCGCCACTCTTCTGGGAAGGCTTTCCACTAGATGTTGGAACATTGCTGCAGGGACTTGCTTCCATTCAGCCACGAGCATTAGTGAGGTCGGCAACTGATGTTGGGCGATTAGGCCTGGCTAGCAGTTGGCGTTCCAATTTATCTCAAAGGTGTTTGATGAGGTTGAGGTCAGGGCTCTGTGCAGGCCAGTCAAATTCTTCCACACCGATCTCGACAATCATTTCTGTATGGACCTCGCTTGGTGCGCGGGGAATTGTCATGCTGAAACAGGAAAGGGCCTTCCCCAAACTGTTGCCACAAAGTTGGAAGCACATAATTGTCTAGAATGTCATTGTATGCTGTGGTGGTGTCCACATACTTTTGTATATGAAATGCTCAGGGCTAGCTTTGTCATTTCAAACCACACAATGGTTTCAGAATATTGCTTTAATTACAGATCATATCTGATAGAAAAGCTCTGATGTTGATAATATGTTATTATTTGTTATTATCAACAAGAATGGGATTTAATATCTCCTGTATCTCCTGAATCAATGGCTGTGATGACTATGCTGATACAGACTGTAGCTCATTAGCATTACCTCTCCAACCCGCTGACCTGCAATATTGCCTCCGTTAAAGGAAAATGACAATTCCCTAAATGGAAAATGATCTGTGTGTGTATGTGTGTGTGGGTATGTGCGTGCTTGTGTCCGTGCGTGTGCGTGCATGTGCGTCTATGTGCATGCTTCAGAGATGGGCTCGGACCTATACGGAAGGGCGAAGGGCATCGCCATGAGCGACCTCATCACCACCGTGACACCGGAGAAAAAGGTGGAGGAGAGGAAGGCGGAGGAAGAGGTGGAAGTGGAGGTGGAAGTGGAGGTGGAAGTAGAGGTGGAAGTAGAGTTGGAAGTAGAGGTGGAGGAGGTGGAGGAGGAGGATGAGACCACGAAAGCCACCGAGATCTCTCTACCAAGTCCAACCTCTCCCATTCGACACGACACCAAGGTATAGTTCTCCACACCCAATCAAATACCTCTGTCCTTTGCCCACCCCTGAGAGAATTCTATAATACCTTCCTCTGAGTACCCAGATTCCACTCTGAAAATGACAGCTGTTTATTGCCGGAGCCAAGAGTAGAAAGTAGCTAGCGCCAGCCAGAGCTATTCTGTCAGACAGACTAGAGCCAGGTGGCCTTTCTCCTTCTAGGGTAGCGAAGAAGCACAAATCTCATTGTCTGGGGATGCCGCCCTGTGCTTTCATGCTCTGCCACTCTCTCTATCAGGTAGGCAGGTCCCTGATAAGTCACTAATGGAGAACTGACCTGAACCTTCAATACTCTGGCAGAGGGGCAACTTCAGATCAGTGCCAGAACACTCAGCGAAAGGCAGGGCCAGACTATTTGAAATGTAGAAATAAAAATTGTTTTTTTTAGTGAACAAATTGATGACAAGGAGCTGAACCTGAATGAACTTTGGCAGATGTAATGTCTGTACTTACTAGTTACCTAGGATAAGGGTTCTTAGTAGAATCCAAAGGTCAAACTACTAATGTTAATTGCATTCGTGATGAACATTTATAAGGCGGGAGAGTGACCTCAAGCTGGTGGAGTCATCTGTAATGTAGTTTAATGATATTATGTTGACATAGGTCATCTGAATATGTTTTAATGCATTTCCTGTTGGGTTTTTTTTTACCCCGAAAACAGTTTACTGTCACTACTTTGTTCAACCACTTTTCCTAATAGCTAATGTTTAGGTAAATATGAGTTCTGGGAAATACTATACTCAACCCTAACAGCCACGGTTCTCTTTCTCCTCATGCTGTTGTGTTACTACTAAACAGACTGAACTGACTGACACTGGTGTCGATGGTGAACTGACAGCCACGGAGGTTTGTAACATGGGTAGTCACTAGTCACCTCAACTCTCATCTCTTGTAGAAATCTTACGTTCTTTGGTTTCACATTTCTATTTCAACAATATCTGATGTTATTTGATAGTTCCTCTCGTAAGCTATAACGTGTGTTGTATTCCGGTTTTGATATCAAATYCCCTCTCTGTGCTTCCCATGCTGCCAGTCGGACCAGGAGGATGAGTCCGAGTTAAAGACACAGGTATACTAACTAAAGTATGGCACCTTAACACACATTACCACTCATTTCAYCCACAGCTGGTCAAACGACCATTTCACCCACAACCTGTGAACCTGGGATTCAAAATCACTGAAGGCTGCACAATCAACAGCTGCAATCTACGAGGAGATATTGATTTGACATGTAATAAAATCTAACGGACTGTCATTTTCTTTCCAGAACAGTCTCATAAGATGAATAAAGCGGGAGAATGTGTTTGTCAGACATAGTGTGCTGATGTTAGAGGTTGGTATTGTATGGAAGAGCAGGCTAGTGCATGGTGGGGACTTTTGCTCAAGGACTTGGTTTGGACAGTAACAGTGGATTTACCATTTTTTATGTCATCAACATGAGGGGTTTGTAACAGGTAGTTGTTATAACAGACAGCATGAGGGGTTTGTAACAGGTAGTTGTTATAACAGACACCATGGAGGGGTTTGTAACAGGTAGTTGTTATGAAACGACAACATTGAGGGGTTTGTAACAGGTAGTTGTTATAACAGACAACATGAGGGGTTTGTAACAGGTAGTTGTTATAACACGACAACATGAGGGGTTTGTAACAGGTAGTTATAACAGACGCATGGAGGGGTTTGTAACAAGTAGTTGTTATAACAGCACAACATGAGGGGTTTGTAACAGGTAGTTGTTATAACAGACAGCATGAGGGGTTTGTAACAGGTAGTTGTTAAACAGACACATGAGGGTTTTGTAACGAGTAGTGTTATAACAGACACATGAGGGGTTTGTAACAGGTAGTTGTGTAACAGACAGCATGAGGGGTTTGTAACAGGTAGTTGTTATAACAGACACATGAGGGGTTTGTAACAGGTAGTTGTTATACAGACAAACATGAGGGTTTGTAACAGGTAGTTGTTATAACAGACAACATGAGGGGTTTGTAACAGGAGTTGTTATAACAGACAACATGAGGGGTTTGTAACAGGTAGTTGTTATAAACAGACAACATGAGGGGTTTTTGTAACAGGTAGTTGTTATAACAGACAGCATGAGGGTTTTGTAAACAGTAGTTTGTTATAACAGACAACATGAGGGTTTTGTAACAGGTAGTTGTTATAACAGACAACATGAGGGGTTTGTAACAGGTAGTTATAACAGACAGCATGAGGGTTTGTAACAGGTAGTTGTTATAACAGACAACATGAGGGGTTTGTAACAGGTAGTTATAACAGACAGCATGAGGGGTTTGTAACAGGTAGTTGTTATAACAGACAGCATGAGGGGTTTGTAACAGGTAAGTTGTTATAACAGACAGCATAGGGGTTTGTAAGTGTGTTTATAACAGACAGCATGAGGGGTTTGTAACAGGTAGTTGTTATAACAGACAACATGAGGGTTTGTAACAGGTAGTTGTTATAACAGACAACATGAGGGGTTTTGTAACAGGTAGTGTTATAACAGACACATGAGGGTTTTGTAACAGGTAGTTGTTATAACAGACCAGCATGAGGGGTTTGTAACAGGTAGTTGTATACAGACAACATGAGGGTTTGTAACAGGTAGTTGTTATAACAGACAACATGAAGGGTTTGTAACAGGTAGTTGTTATAACAGACAGCATGAGGGGTTTGTAAACAGGTAGTTATAACAGACAACATGAGGGGTTTGTAACAGGTAGTTGTTATAACAGACAGCATGAGGGGTTTGTAACAGGTAGTTGTTATAACAGACAGCATGAGGGGTTTGTAACAGTAGTTGTTATAACAGACAGCATGAGGGGTTTGTAACAGGTAGTTGTTATAACAGACAACATGAGGGGTTTGTAACAGGTAGTTGTTATAACAGACAGCATGAGGGTTTGTAACAGGTAGTTTTATAAACAGACAACATGAGGGGTTGTAACAGGTAGTTGTTATTAACAGACAGCATGAGGGGTTTGTAACAGTAGTTGTTATACAGACAGCATGAGGGGTTTGTAACAGGTAGTTATAACAGACAACATGAGGGGTTTGTAACAGGTAGTTGTTATAACAGACAACATGAGGGGTTTGTAACGGGTAGTTGTTTAAACAGACAACATGAGGGGTTTGTAACAGGTAGTTGTTATAACAGACAGCATGAGGGGTTTTGTAACAGGTAGTTATAACAGACAACATGAGGGGTTTGTAACAGTAGTTATAACAGACAGCATGAGGGGTTTGTAACAGTAGTTTTATAACAGACAACATGAGGGGGTTTGTAACCAGGTAGTTGTTATACACGACACATGAGGGGTTTGTAACAGGTAGTTGTTTATAACAGACAGCATGAGGGTTGTGACAGGTAGTTGTTATTAACAGACAACATGAGGGTTGTAACAGGTAGTTGTTTAACAGACAGCATGAGGGGTTTGTAACAGGTAGTTGTATAACAGACGCAATGAGGGGTTTGTACAGGTAGTTGTTATAACAGACATCATGAGGGGTTTGTTAACAGGTAGTGTTTATAACAGACAACATGAGGGGTTTGTAACAGGTAGTTGTTATAACAGACAACATGAGGGGTTTGTAACAGGTAGTTGTTTATAACAGACAACATGAGGGTTTGTAACAGGTAGTTGTTATAACAGACAGCATGAGGGGTTTTGTAACAGGTAGTTGTTATAACAGACAACATGAGGGGTTGTAACAGGTAGTTGTTATAACAGACAACATGAGGGTTTGTAACAGGTAGTTATAACAGACAGCATGAGGGTTTGTAACAGGTAGTTGTTATAACAGACAACATGAGGGGTTTGTAACAGGTAGTGTTATAACAGACAGCATGAGGGGTTTGTAACAGGTAGTTGTGTATAACAGACAGCATGAGGGTTTGTTAACAGGTAGTTGTTATATAACAGACAGATGAGGGTTTGTAACAGGTAGTTGTTTAACAGACAGCATGAGGGTTTGTAACAGTAGTTGTTATAACAGACAACATGAGGGGTTGTAACAGGTAGTTGTTATAACAAGACAAATGAGGGGTTTGTAACAGGTAGTTGTTATAACAGACACATGAGGGGTTTGTAACAGGTAGTTGTTAAACAGACAGCATGAGGGGTTTGTAACAAGTAGTTGTTATAACAGACAACATGAGGGGTTTGTAACAAGGTAGTTGTTATAACAGACAACATGAGGGTTTGTAACAGGTAGTTGTTATAACAGACAGCATGAGGGGTTTGTAACAGGTAGTTATAAACAGCAAACATGAGGGTTTTGTAACAGGTAGTTGTTTATAACAGACAGCATGAGGGGTTTGTAACAGGTAGTTGTTATAACAGACAGCATGAGGGGTTTGTAACAGGTAGTTGTTATTAACAGACAGCATGAGGGTTTAACAGGTAGTTGTTATTACAGACAACATGAGGGGTTTGTAACAGGTAGTTGTATATAACAGACACATGAGGGTTTGTAAAGGTAGTTGTTATAACAGACAACATGAGGGGTTGTAAACAGGTAGTTGTATAACAGACACATGAGGGGTTTGTAACAGGTAGTTGTTATAACAGACAGCATGGGGTTTGTAACAGGTGTTTAACAGACAACATGAGGTGTTTTAACAGTTTGTATAACAGACACATGAGGGGTTTGTAAACTGGTAGTTTTAACAGACAACATGAGGGTTTGTAACAGGTAGTTGTTAAACAGACAGCATGAGGGTTTGTAACAGTAGTTATAACAGACAACATGAGGGTTTGTAACAGGTATTGTTATAACAGACAACATGAGGGTTTGTAACAGGTAGTTGTTATAACAGACAGCATGAGGGTTTGTAACAGTAGTTGTTATAACAGACAACATGAGGGGTTTGTAACAGGTAGTTGTTTTATAACAGACAACATGAGGGGTTGTAACAGGTAGTTGTTATAACAGACAGCAATGAGGGGTTTGTAACAGGTAGTTGTTATAACAGACAGCATGAGGGGTTTGTAACAGGTAGTTGTTATAACAGACAACATGAGGGGTTTGTAACAGGTAGTTGTTATAACAGACAACATGAGGGGTTTGTAACAGGTAGTTGTTATAACAGACAACATGAGGGGTTTGTAACAGGTAGTTGTTATAACAGACAACATGAGGGGTTTGTAACAGGTAGTTATAACAGACAGCATGAGGGGTTTGTAACAGGTAGTTGTTATAACAGACAACATGAGGGGTTTGTAACAGGTAGTTGTTATAACAGACAACATGAGGGTTTGTAACAGGTAGTTTTATAACAGACAACATGAGGGGTTGTAACAGTAGTATGTTATAACAGACAACATGAGGGGTGTTGTAACAGGTAGTTAATAACAGACAGCATGAGGGGTTTGTAACAGGTAGTTGTGTATAACAGACAACATGAGGGGTTTGTAACAGGTAGTTGTTATAACAGACAGCCATGAGGGGTTTGTAACAGGTAGTGTATAACAGACAGCATGAGGTTTGTAACAGGTAGTTGTTATAACAGACAACATGAGGGGTTTGTAACAGGTAGTTTTATAACAGACAGCATGAGGGGTTTGTAACAGGTAGTTGTTATAACAACAGCATGAGGGTTTGTAACAGGTAGTTGTTATAACAGACAACATGAGGGGTTTGTAACAGGTAGTGTTATAACGACAGCATGAGGGTTTGTAACAGGTAGTTGTTATAACAGACAACATGAGGGGTTTTGTAACAGGTAGTTGTTATAACAGACAACATGAGGGGTTGTAACAGGTAGTTATAACAGACACATGAGGGGTTTGTAACAGGTAGTTGTTATAACAGACAACATGAGGGTTTGTAACAGTAGTTGTATACAGACAACATGAGGGGTTTGAAACAGGTAGTTGTTATAACAGACAACATGAGGGGTTTGTAACAGGTTAGTGTTATAACAGACAACATGAGGTTTGTAACAGTAGTTGTTATAACAGACAACATGAGGGGTTTGTAACAGGTAGTTGTTATAACAGACAACATGAGGGGGTTGTAACAGGTAGTTTTTACTAATGATGATAACATATTGTTTTAAACTAATGTTTGTCTTATGTTTATTCACTAACATGCTTACTTTTATTTGGGATTTTGTTTTATTGACGTAATACATACTGTATTAACAGCATATGCCAGGTGGAAGTTACTGCTAGATAGAGAGTAAGGGATGTTGAGTTCTATTGATATCTATGAATGCTCCCTTAAAAAGGGCAAATCCTAACTTCCATTTAGTCATGCATTGATGTCAATGGAGAACTAAGTGAAAATGTTACTTAAGTGAAAGTTAGGATTCGCCGCAAAATGCAGATAATTCGTTAGAAAAGAGAGGCCTGTTCGGATAGATTATGACATTATTATATTCAGCTCATTATACTGCAGCTGTGAACATAATACAAACATGCATCAAAGTAATGAACATTACATTTGTCAATCTGTCACCACGGTGATACTTAACCATGCTACTTGATAGCAGCACACAAGCTGCTCTCCAAAGATTCAGATGTGTAATTTGTCTCACAAAACACAGTTGATTTTCTATTGCATTCACTATCTCATTCATTTGTTGGTTTTTAGCTTGCGCTTTAGCGTCCAGTGGCATTCTTGTTTTCCATGGAATTTTATTTTCAGTATTTTTTTTAATTCATGGACATAAAACATATTGCACAATCTTAAACAACATAACACAACACTGCTATATTGACTTGACATCCATACACATGTAACATCTAAACCCTAATTACTAATCCTAACAGATAACTAACCCTGACAGTAACTAACCCTAACAGTAACTAACCCTAACGGTTAATAACCCTAACAGTTACTAACCCTAACGGTTACTAACCCGAACAGTAACTAACCCTAAGGGTTACTAACCCTGACAGTAACTAACCCTAACAGTAACTAACCCTAACGGTTACTAACCCTAACAGTTACTAACCCTAACGGTTACTAACCCGAACAGTAACTAACCCTAACGGGTACTAACCCTAACAGTAACTAACCCTAAGGGTTACTAACCCTAACAGTAACTAACCCTAACAGTAAACTAACCCTAACGGTTACTAACCCTAACAGTTATAACCCTAACAGTAACTAACCCTAACAGTAACTAACCCTAACAGTATAACTAACCCTAACAGTAACTAACCCTAACGGTTACTAACCCTAACGTAACTAACCCTAACGGTAACTAACCCTAACAGTAACTAACCCGAAAGTAACTAACCGAACAGTAACTAACCCTAATGGTTACTAACCCTAACAGTAACTAACCCTAACAGTAACTAACCCTAACGTTACTAACCCTAACAGTAACTAACCCTAACAGTAACTAACCCTAACGGTTACTAACCCTAACAGTTACTAACCCTAACATATACTAACCCTAACAGTAACTAACCCTAACAGTAACTAACCCTAACAGTAACTAACCCTAACGGTTTACTAACCCTAACAGTAACTAACCCAACGGTAACTAACCCTAACAGTAACTAACCCTAACGGTAACTTAACCTACAGTAACTAACACCTAACGTAACTAACCCAACAGTAACACCCTAACAGTAACTAACCTAACGTAACGTAAACTAACCCTAACAAGTAGTAACTAACCCTAACAAGTTACTAACCCTAACAGACTAACCCTAACAGTTACTAACCCTAACGGTTACTAACCCTAACAGTAACTAACCCTAACAGTAACTAACCCTAACAGTAACTAACCCTAACGGTTACTAACCCTAACAGTAACTAACCCGAACAGTAACTAACCCGAACAGTTACTAACCCTAACAGTAACTAACCCTAATGGTTACTAACCCTAACAGTAACTAAACCTAACAGTAATTAACCCTAACGGTTACTAACCCTAACAGTAACTAACCCTAACAGTAACTAACCCAACAGTTACTAACCCTAACGTAACTAACCCTAACAGTAAACTAACCCCTAACGGTTACTAACCCTAACAGTAACTAACCCTAACAGTAACTAACCCTAACAGTAACTAACCCTAACGGTTACTAACCCTAACAGTAACTAACCCTAACAGTTACTAACCCTAACAGTAACTAACCCGAACAGTAACTAACTCTAACGGTTACTAACCCTAACAGTAACTAACCCTAACAGTAATTAACCCTAACGGTTACTAACCCTAACAGTAACTAACCCTAACGGTTACTAACCCTAACAGTAACTAACCCTAACAGTAACTAACCCTAACGGTTACTAACCCTAACGGTTACTAACCCTAACAGTAACTAACCCGAACATACTAACCCGAACAGTTACTAACCCTAACAGTAACTAACCCGAACAGTAACTAACCCTAACGGTTACTAACCCTAAAGTAACAGTAGTGTATCATTATCAGTAAGATGACTTCTCTTCCTGCTCCTCAGGACACAGTGGGCACGCCGGAGGAGCTGTTGAAACACTCGACCAACATCAGTGAGCTCAAGCGGTCGTTCCTGGAGACGGGCGCCGACTCGGCTGCCTACCGAATGGGAGAAGAGGCTGTCATCGTCCCCCCTGCGCTCGCCGCGCCTTGACGAGGCCCCCATGATCGAACCCCTGGAACTCGACGAGGTACCGGTAAGTTCACTGTTAAATCAGAGAGGACTGAATGGAGAGAGAGAGAGAGAGACAGGGGGACATCCACGTACCTTGTAGAGACCCCTCCATGTTTTATAAAAACTTTAGTAGAACCTCACTGGGTGGAAACATCAACATTAGAAATCTAGTGGCATCTAATCCAGTGGTGGCCAGTGTGCAGGTTTTGTTCCATTCCTGCTCTAACACCTGATTATACTAATCAGCTGCTCATTAGTTCCTTGATAAGCTGAATCAGGTTAGAAAACCTGCTGGATGTACATACACAACCCTGATCTAAAAAAGAAATAACATATTCACTTTTGAGGCTATGATTTGAAGATTGAGATGTGTCTGCTACAGTGTGAGAAGATTGAGATGTGTCTGCTACAGTGTGAGAAGATGGAGATGTGTCTGCTACAGTGTGAGAGGTTAGGATGGTGTCTGCTACAGTGTGAGAAGATTGAGATGTGTCTGCTACAGTGTGAGAAGATTGAGATGTGTCTGCTACAGTGTGAGAAGATTGAGATGTGTCTGCTACAGTGTGAGCTCAGTTGTTTAGGGGAAAGAGATGAATGAGATCCTTCCTCTCCATGTCAAGTCTCTGGAGACTGGGGCCTCTACCGCCTCCCTTTGAAAATCTGCTCAATAATCCATGCAGGTGGAGGACGGTGCTTAACAGCCAGCTACTGGAGATAGAAGAACAGCTGTTATGAAACGATCGCTGCCTCATTATAACATTTGACACCTACCTTTCTTCTCCAGTGCTGTTTTCAAATAGTTACCAATCATCAACCTGTTTTTCAATGAGAGTTAAGCCACGGTAAAAGGAAGTGATTCCGATGCGGCTCCTTGACGAAGCCAAAAAGTGTAAGCTACAATATCCAACCATTGAAGTCAAAAGTAGATAAAAGGAGCAAGCGTTGAAAGGAGCAGGGGACAATTAACAGTGGGACATCAGAATAGGGCTGGATTGATTTGTAGCAGCCTGGCCAGTGAACGAGTAATAAATCCTTGAGCTGTAACCTTGCCAAACGGAGGTGGGAGGGAGAGACAGAAGGAAGCCATTGGAAACATCCTTCTCGGCTAAGCATTTTAGTGCACTAAGATATATATATATGGAGAAGCATGCGGGGACTTCAAAAGAGAGGGAGGATTAGGGAGAAGAAACCCTGCTCCCCTCTGCATGGTGTGGTGTGTGTGTGTGTGTGTGTGTGTGTGTGTGTGTGTGTGTGTGTGTGTGTGTGTGTGTGTGTGTTGTGGTGTGTTGTGTGTGTGTGTGTGTGTGTGTGTGTGTGTGTGTGTGTGTGTGTGTGTGTGGTGTGTTGTGTGTGTGTGGGAACATTAAGCAGTCGAGAATGGCAATGAGACGTAACCAGGGAAAGGAGATATTTTATTCATTAATGTAGCAGCAACAACGGCGTATTCAGTATTTATTTTCATGACTGTTGGGATGTGGTTAAATTAAGTGTGGAAAGGAGACAGTTTACCACTCAGCCGAGTCTTGCTACCTTGTTTCATTCTTTATTTGTGAGCTACTGGAAGAAGAGGGACTGTGTGTGTCTGCACTCTGTAGAGAATGTCTCATAAATTCAGACCCATATGTCCGATATCAACGCCATGTTGTGACTACGTTTGGAGAGATACTATAGTCCTGTAGTCACACGCTGGTGAAATCTCAGATCACACACACTCTTATCCAACACAATGAGTAAATATCACACACACTCTTATCAAACACAATGAGTAAATATCACACACACTCTTATCAAACACAATGAGTAAATATCACACACNAATGAGTAAATATCACACACACTCTTATCAAACACAATGAGTAAATATCACACACACTCTTATCCAACACAATGAGTAAATATCACACACACTCTGTAATGAGTAATGGTGCCAGCAATAGGATGCAGACCACACACACCTCAAAGCTACTTTCAATTCTAGTTAATTCATGCTGTTCGTTTGTTTCCCTTTTTTTCTTTTTCTTTTCCATTCATGTAGAGCCAAGAGGATGAGGGAGAGGATGAGAGAGAGAGAGCCATGGCTGCAGGCGGTAGCGTTGAGGAGGACATCAAGCACAGCCCTGTGGATACTAAGACTACTGTGGTAGGTAGCCAAGCTGTCACTACATACAAGTATCTGCTGGTTCAGGTATCTCTGTGTGATTAGACTACCTTCATCTCTGCTGCTTGGCTAGATTAGAGCCAGCTACTCCAATTCATTATTGACGAGTCTTACACATTTAACCTATGATCCATTTGGGTGTGTAGGACTYGGTTCCTATCCAGCAAACCAACATTTAATTAGTTCTGTGACAGTTCCCAGAACATTCATTAGGCCACGGCAAATGTTCTCTTAACCGAAAACCTGTCCAGTCGTGCTGATGATTATAGAATGTTTGTATAAAACGTTCGCCTGACGTTCCAAGAATGTTCCTAGAAAACATTTAGTCTGTTCTTTAAAGGTTCCTAGAATGTTTCTGGGAACAGTCTGGTGGGAACATTGTGGGGACATTTACTGGAAACATTACTGGTTCATTGTGTTATTACWTTACCTGGAAACCTAATGAGAACGTTTGGGGAATGTTCTGTAATGGTTGTTACAGATGTTGTGCACAAYATTTTAGTGAATTTTAGGAGAACATTCCAAGGRTATTTCATAAAAGATTTAAAATAAGAAAACAAATAGATTTTGTTTTCAAAAATGTGAATGTTTTTGGGATGTTATCATCCTAATGTTGGATAAAACCCTAACTATAAGTTCATGGGAAGCTAATATTTTGGGAATGTTCCAGGTTTGCCGGGTATGTTATTCATTGTCAGCAGTGGATGACAATGTGACTCATTTGACCCTGTACAGTACCAGTCAACCTTTGCACACTCTTGGCATTCTCTCAACCAGCTTCATGAGGTAGTCACATGGAATACATTTTCAATTAACATGTGTGCCTTGTTAAAAGTTAATTTGTGKAATTTCTTTCCTTAATGCGTTTGAGCCAATCAGTTGTGTTGTGACAAGGTAGGGGTGGTATACAGAAGATATAGCCCTATTTGGTAAAATACCAAGTCCATATTATGCCAAGAACAGCTCAAATAAGTAAAGAGAAATGACAATCCATCATTACTTTAAGACATGGCAAGAACTTTGAAAGTTTCTTCAAGTGCAGTTGCAAAAAACATCAAACACTATGATGAAACTGGCTCTCATGAGGACCGCCACAGAAAAGGAAGACCCAGAGTTACTTCTGCTGCAGAGGATAAGTTCATTAGAGTTACCAGCCTCAGAAATTGCAGCCCAAATAAATGCTTCACAGATGCTTCTCAGAGTTCAAGTAACAGACACATCACAACATCAATTGTTCAGAGGAGACAGTGTGAATCAAGCCTTCATGGTTCGAATTGCTGCAAAGAAACCACAACTAAAAGACACCAATAAGAAGAAGAGACTTGTTTGGGCCAAGAAACACAAGCAATGGACACTAGACCAGTGGAAATCTGTCCTTTGGTTTATTGAGTTAAAATTTGAGATTTTTGGTTCCAACCGCTGTGTCTTTGTGAGAAGCAGAGTAKGTGAACAGATGATCTCCTCGTGAGTAGTTCTCACTGTGAAGCATGGAGGAGGAGGTGTGATGGTGTGGGGGTGCTTTGCTGGTGACACTGTCAGTGATTTATTTAGAATTCAAAGCACACTTAACCAGCATGGCTGCCACAGCCTTCTGCAGCGATACGCCATCAGGACAACAGGACAATGACCCAACACACCTCCAGGCTGTGTAAGGGCTATTTGACCAAGAAGGAGAGTGATAGAGTGCTGCATCAGATTACCTGGCCTCCACAATCACCCGACCTCAACCCAATTGAGTTGGTTTGGGATGAGTTGGACCGCAGAGTAAAGAACAAGCAGCCAACAAGTGCTCAGCATATGTGGAAACTCCTTCAAGACTGTTGTAAAAGCATTCCAGGTGACTACCTCATGAAGCTGGTTGAGAGAATGGTTGAGAAAATGCCAAGAGTGTGCAAAGCTGTCATCAAGGCAAAGGGTGGCTATTTTGAAGAGTCTTTTTGTTTAACACTTTTTTGGCTTCTACATGAATAACATATGTGTTATTTCATAGTTTGGATGTCTTCATTATTATTCTACAATGTAGAAAATAGTMAAAATAAAGAAAAACCCTTCAATGAGCTATATGGAGAGACCGCTTTTAACAATACACTATTAACTAAGAACTGTGATACAACACATGACCAAAAGTATGTGGACACCTGCTCGTCGAACATCTCATTCCCAAATCATGGGCATTAATATGGAGTTGGTGCCCTCTTTGCAGCTATAACAGCCTCCACTCTTCTGGGAAGGCTTTCCACTAGATGTTGCAACATTGCTGCAGGGACTTGCTTCCATTCAGCCGCAAGAGCATTAGTGAGGTTGGGCACTGATGTTGGRCGATTAGGCCTGGCTCACAGTCTGCGTTCCAATTCATCCCAAAGGTGTTCGATGGGGTTGAGGTCAGGGCTCTGTGCAGGACAGTCAAGTGCTTCCACATCGATCTCGACAAAGCATTTCTGTATGGAACTCCCTTTGTGCATGGGGGGCATTGTCATGCTGAAACAGGAAAGGGCCTTCCACAAACTGTTGCCACAGGTTTGGAAGCACGGAATCGTCTAAAATGTCATTGTATGCTGTAGTGTTAAGATTTCCATTCTCTGTATCTAAGAGGCCCGAACCATGAACAACAGCCACAGACCATTATTCCTCCTCCACCAAACTCGACAGTTGGCACGATGCATTGGGGCAGGTAGTGTTCTCCTGGCATCCGCCAAACCCAGATTCGTCCGTTGGACTGCCAGATGGTGAAGCGTGATTCATCACCACTTCGTGGCAGAGCCATTRTTGCTTCTAGACGTTTCCACTTTACAATAACAGAACTTACAGTTGACTGGGRYAGCTGTAGCAGTGCAGAAATTTGACAAACTGACTTGTTAGAAAGGTGGCATCYTATGACGGTGCCACGTTGAAAGTCACTGAGCTCTTCAGTAAGGCCATTCTACTGCCAATGTTTGTCTATGTAGATTGTATGGCTGTGTGCTCGATTGTATATACCTGTCAGCAACGGGTGTGGCTGAAATAGTYGAATCCACTCATTTGAAAGGGTGTCCACATACTTTTGCATATATATTGTATATGTTGCTGTCTATGATCTATGTTCCTTCAAGTCTAAAGTTGCTTCCTTATTGCTCTTCTTGGTACTGCCATTGGAAGTCCTACTCCCCCATTGAACTGGCTAACCCCAGTCTTTGTATGTATCTTGTATGTAGGATTCTGACGGGTGGGTAATAGTAAGCAAAGTCCCTCCTAAGGTAGCCGAAAAGAGAAACATTGTCAACTATAAAGTTATGGCCGTCGATAACATTGTGGCTGAAGGAGCGCTCGGCGACGCCAGTGGTGTCGTTGTCATCAAGGAGTTTGGCAAACCATACGAGAGCTTCAGCAGTGAACTAGCGTCCAAGACCGAGGAGATGGAGGAGAAGACCTACACCCTGGGCAAGTCCTACGACACCATGTCAGGCAAGATCATCACCATGACGACGCAGGCCAAAGATGGCGGGGAGGCGGCGGTAGGCGCTCCGGCGGTGTTCGCCAGGGAGCTGAAGAGGGCGGCAGACCAATCCACCACCACTGTGAAGATCATCCCKGTGTCGACTGAGTACGAGATGCCAGTGTCGGTCCACTTGAGTCTCCCGCCCATAGAGGGAATCGGACCCCCAATGATCACCATCCAGGAGGCCAGGACCCCCTCTCCATCCGAGGGAATGGGACCCTCCATGATCACCATCCAGGAGGCCAGGACCCCCTCTCCATCCGAGCCCAGCGACGGTGGCCTGGGCGCCATGCGGACCGTAGTGTCCATCCGCTCCAGCCAGAACATCAGTGATGCCGCGAGAGCGGACAGCAGGAAGCAGCTAAGAGAGACTTTTTCCTGGGAGACAGGAGCACCCACCCTGTTGCGCCTCACACACCCCTCTCGCCACGGTCCCCAATGGCCAAGTCACCAATGGCCAAGTCCCCAATGGCCAAGTCCCCAATGAAGATGCCAAGCCTCAAATGGTCGATCTGCGTCCTGAGCCCCAGCCCTGTGTCCTATCTATCCAGAACCCATCGCCCTCAAAGTGGTAGGATGATATGAACCCCCCCCAAATACCTGAAACCGCCTCTCCCTAACCCCCACTTTATCCTCAAGTGACTTCCGCTTCCCCCCTCTCCCTAACCCCCCACTTTATCCTCAAGTTACTTCCTCTTCCCTCTCCTAACCCCCACTTTATCCTCAAGCTACTTCCCCCTCTCCTCTCCTAACTCCACTTTAATCCTCAAGTTACTTTCCTTTCCCCCTCTCGCCTAACCTCCCACTTTATCCTCAAGCTACTTCCCCCTCTCCTAACCCCCACTTTATCCCAAGTTACTCCACCCCTCTCCCTACCCCCACTTTATCTCAAGCTACTTCCTCGTTCCCCTCTCCCTAACTCCCACCTTATCCTCAAGTTACTTCCCTTCCTCTCTCCCTAACCCCCCACTTTATCCTCAAGTTACTTCCCCCCTCTCCCTAACCCCCCCCCACTTTATCTCTCAAGTTACTTTCCCCCCTCTCCTAACCCCACTTTATCCTCAAGATTATTTCCCCCCTCTCCCTAACCCCCTTTATCCTCAAGTTACTTTCCCTCTTCCCTAACCACTTTATCTCAAGTACTCCCTCCCCCCTCTCCCTAGACTCTCCACTTATCCTCAAGCTACTTCCTCTTCCCTTCTCCTAATCCCCACTTTATCCTCAAGCTACTTCCGCCAAAACCTGTTTGGTTGTCTTATCCACTGCAACAAGGCTGGACCCGGCGCTGTTTTGCACTCGACTGAATGTTCATGGGAATTGCATGGGAGTCTGTTTTTTCTTTCTATAGTTTGCTCTGTTTATTTGATCCCTTTGCCACTGTATTTGATGTCATTTGTTCACTGCTTGTCTTAGCCAAACTTGCTGCTCCATGGGTACTGGCATTTGTTTACCTCTTTCATTTCGATTTGTAAATGAAAATCGTGTTTTGTTTTAAGCTGGTCCCCATGCTGCTAGCCACACCAAATGAATGCTTTCCACTTTGGCTTATGGTACGGTATACTATGGTTGGTATGCCACTGATTGCTTCAGYCCTGCCACTTTTACTTTGACTTCCCTGGGTTTGCGCTCTCTGACCTCTCTGCAGCTTGATCTGACATGATGATATTGGCCCTATTCATAAGAGGAGACCCTCCGACACACAAGACACTCTTGTCTGTCTCACCTATTGCCTTTCTGACTGACATTCTCAAGAGAAAAACAACTCGAGTTCAGTGATTGACATGTCACAGGATGGTGWTTCTACCCATGTGCTCTGTAAAATAAATGCATTGCTCCGAGTTSCATATTATAGCATACAAACTGGATTAAAATAGTTGGAAACCAATTTGATGAAACCTTTGTAATTCTTGCATTGTTGTATAGAAGGAAATCAATCTAGGTTGTGATTGACATAATTATTTTTGAATACTTTAGAATAAAATTTGACAAACCCAATTTTCTAAGTTTACCTTTCTTAGCTATCRATCATCACCTCAATGCTCTTATGAATAATCCCGTCCAACCCCCCGTCCCCTGAGCTTGTGTCTGGGCATTGTGTGAAAGACCTGTCTCTTTGTCTCTCCTATGTACGTACAGTATCTAACTGTGTGTGTGTCTCTCTTCTACTCCTGTTGTGTTGACTCTCCCCATCTCTCTGTCTGCTCAGCCAAAGCCGACCTTTGAGGAGATGTCCCCGGAGCTCACCGCTCTCTTACAGTCGGCCAGAGATCAGACCAGCACGCGGGTCTGGACTGCTTCGCCTGCCTTTAGTCAGACCGTGTTTAAGGTGGCCTCTTATACCATATAGATAATATACAACTCAACAAACGTGATGACAACAGTTGTAGTGCATGCATATCTGAGTTTTTTAAATTCTTTTTTTTAACCTTTTATACAGGTTATTCTCATTGAGATAACATCTCTTTTGCAAAAGACCTGTTCAGTATCTGTACTGTTTGTCACTGATGTGTTTGTTCTTGTTGTTGAGGAAATGTTGTCACTGTAGCCACTGTGTTGTCTGTTAGGCTTTTCTGTCCCCTGTCCGTCCGTCCTTCCTGCCGGCTATTAAAACAGTGGACAGGTTTATGAGGAGGAATGGTTTGTCTGGACAGAGGCACCACATGGTCCTGGGGCCTTATTGAGGAGGAATGGTTTGTCTAGACAGAGGCACCACATGGTCCTGGGGCCTTATTGAAGAGGAATGGTTTGTCTAGACAGAGGCACCACATGGTCCTGGGGCCTTATTGAGGAGGAATGGTTTGTCTAGTCAGAGGCACCACATGGTCCTGGGGCCTTATTGAGGAGGAATGTGAGAGCGTTACCCACCCGGCATATTTGATTTTGCAACTCTACTCCACCTTTAGGTCATTTTGATACCTGAAAGTGGGGAACAAAGCAATCATCCAATGCACAGCATGTTAAATGATTTAAACATGTATTCAGAAAGATCACATCGGTACTAACATATGAAGTAACCCTTCCCTACTGTATGGAAGCAGATTCTAGGTTATCCACCCACTCTGCCCAGAGTGGCTGAAAACTTGCTTTGGTGATGAAATTTCACTTCCTTATGATCTAAAATACATTTTTACCAAAAAACAAATATAATTATTCACGTTCTAAATCATTCAGTGTGAACTTTTCCTCTAACATCCAATAATAAGCACCAAGATAATAATAATAAATAAGCACCTGTTACATAGAGGTGCAGGTTTCTTCATAAACTGCTTGACATAGAGGTTGCAGGTTTTTAAACACACTGTTGACATAGAGGTGCAGGTTTTTTATAACAACTGTTGACATAGAGGTGCAGGTTTCTTATAACAACTGTTGACATGAGGTGCAGGTTTCTTATAACAACTGTTGACATAGAGGTGCAGGTTCTTATAACAACTGTTGACATAGAGGTGCAGGTTTCTTATAACAACTGTTGACATAGAGGTCAGGTTTCTTATAACAACTGTTGACATAGAGGTTACAGGTTTCTTATAAACACTGTTGACATAGGGTTACAGGTTTCTTATAACAACTGTTGACATTAGAGGTGCAGGTTTCTTATAACAACTGTTGACATAGAGGTCAGGTTTCTTATAACAACTGTTGACATAGAGGTTCAGGTTTCTTATAACAACTGTTGAATAGAGGTCAGGTTTCTTATAACAACTGTTGACATAGAGGTGCAGGTTTCTTATAACAACTGTTGACATATGAGGTGCAGGTTTCTTATAACAACTGTTGACATAGAGGTCAGGTTTCTTTATACACTGTTGAATAGAGGTGCGGTTTCTTATAACAACTGTTTGACATAGAGTGCAGGTTTCTTATAACAACTGTTGACATAGAGGTGCAGGTTTCTTATAACAACTGTTGACATAGAGGTGCAGGTTTCTTATAACAACGTTGACATAGAGGTGCAGGTTTCTTATAACAACTGTTGACATAGAGGTGCAGGTTTCTTATAACAACTGTTGACATAGAGGTGCAGTTTCTTATAACAAACTGTTGACATAGAGGTGCAGGTTTTATAACAACTGTTGCATAGAGGGCAGGTTTCTTATAACAAACTGTTGACATAGAGTGCAGGTTTCTTATAAACAACTGTTGACATAGAGGTTGCAGGTTTCTTATACAACTGTTGACATAGAGGTTACAGGTTTCTTATAACAACTGTTGACATAGAGGTGCAGGTTTCTTATAACAACTGTTGACATAGAGGTGCAGGTTTCTTATAACAACTGTTGACATAGAGGTGCAGTTTTCTGTATAACAACTGTTGACATAGAGGTGCAGGTTTCTTATAACAACATGTTGACATAGAGGTGCAGTTTTTCTATTAACAACTGTTGACATAGAGTGCAGGTTTCTTATAACAACTGTGACATAGAGGTGCAGTTTTCTTTATAACAACTGTTGACATAGAGGTGCAGTTTTCTTATACAAACTGTTGACATAGAGGTGCAGGTTTCTTTATAACAACTGTTGACATAGAGGTTACAGGTTTCTTTTAACAACTGTTGACATAGAGGTGCAGGTTCTTATAACAACTGTTGACATAGAGGTCAGGTGTTTATAACAACTGTTGACATAGAGGTGCAGGTTTTTATAACAACTGTTGACTATAGAGGTAGCAGGTTCTATACAACTGTTGACATAGAGGTGCAGGTTTCTTATAACAACTGTTGACATAGAGGTTACAGGTGTCTTATAACAACTGTTGCGGATTTTATATCTTGTGGTCGTCTTCAAAGTTGTTTCCGAGGGTCGCAAGAATATATAAATTAGCATGACACGAGCTGAATGAAATGTAAAAGGCTTTGAAAATGAAAAGCTTRGTATACACTCAGTGCTCCGTTGAAATTTATAGAGATATGCTTGTTTTTGTGAGAAATCTAATAATAACAGGAATTTCGAATTAAAATAAAGTGTATACTAAAATATGAAAATACTACATGTCATGTCTCAAAATCAATATCTATCTTACCTCTATATTGTTTTATGTCCTACGGATTCGAGAAGAAAGATGACCAGTTCAAAGGGAAAGTGAGCCTGTCATGTAGCCAATAGCCTTAATTCTTGCACGGCATCCAGCCTAGCTGACACAATGCACTTTTCCTTTTTTTTGACCACTTTTTTCCCTCTGGCCTCCCTAATCTAAGCCATCTAACAACGGTAAAAACTCCAATAACTTTTGAATGGATTATGATAGAGACATGAGGTTTGGACCATTGGTTTTTCTTAAAGGACTATCTGCACAAATAATATTTGTTTACTCATTGGTCAAAAGATGTGTTTTTGATTGGACACCCTACAGATTCATGCTATTTTTTCATCTGCTTCCATACTACTGTAGATTCAATCCATATTGAAGGTTCAAGAAGACTGTTGGTGATGTCTTGTTTGTTTCCTTTGTTAGACAACAGAGAAGGTGGAGCGGATCGTGCTGCAGACAGAGGTGGTATCATCCCAACAAGAAAAAGACCAGGACCAGCCTGAGCTGAAGTCGGCACAGCCAGAACAGCCTGACAACTTGGAGAACCAGGCAGAGCATCAGACTGAGCAGGTAGAGACAGACTCACTGGAAGGGATAGAGGACGATAGGCCTCAGTCCATGCTGGGGTTTACAGGGCTGAGTATGCATGATGACCACTCTGACGACTCAGACACGCCAAGCGAGGCAAGTGACACTAGTGACGCCGCTAGCGTAGCCTCGGCGGGGCCGGCCCTGACTGCCGCAGCCAAGGCTGCCRTGGACAAGGCTATAGGGGCGGCGGTGAAGCAGGCGGAGGCCGAGGAGAAAACTCCAGCCCCAGGCTCGGGTGGAAGCCTAGGCCTTGGGCTGGACAGTCAGTCAGAGGGAGAGGAGTCAGCAGGGTCAGTCTCAGAGGAGGAAGCGGAGAAGGAGAACAGCCAAGACTGGAGAGGGTGCTTCGTGCCCCCCTCCCCCGTGCACCCCTCTCCTATTGGAGCGTCCTGGCAGAGTCTCAGTGGGGAGGTAGCTGCTGCAAGGGCTCACTCGGAGGTAACACCCCAAAAGAGCCCCAGAATGTTCCCTAGTTGCCCCATTGACCTGTAGTACCTCTCCATAAGTGCCCCCCTAAACTATCCTTAACTGTCCTTCCCACTTGTCTACAATAGCACTGGAAAAGCTACTCCTGTCTCATATTCCTTTTTGCCCATGCTATTTAGAAAGTGCTCAATCTGTTGCAGTCTTGCCTTCCCATTCCCCTGTAATATCACTGGAAAGATTCTCCCCAAATGATCCCAATCTTGGCCTCCCATTAGCTAGTAGTGCCAATAAGCAGGAAGCACGCAATTTATCCCAATCTTGGTCGTATTACCACAGAATCAGCTACCCAACTCCCCCAGTCCTGACCCTCCTCTTTGCCAATAGTAGCAGTCAGCCAGCCTGTGCAGGTGGGAGACTGTCCTTTTCCCTGTTTCCTGTCCCTGTTTCTGCCCACTGGGTTTTCTATTGGAAAGCATTACCATGGCCAGGCAGGCTGTACATACTGTATGCTACTGTATCTATCAGCCAGGGAGGTATTGAAAACGGTTGAAGACCGTTCTTGCGTGTGTGATTGTGTGATTGTGTGTATGCAGGCCTGTGTTTGTTCTTACAGCGCCACTATAAACGCTATAATATTTTCGAGCTGCACATATACACACAGTATCATAGTGGAAACAGTTTATTTCTTCATGACTTGTTGTTGCTTTATTTCCTCGATGTTCAGATACACTGAGTATCTTAAAACATTAAGAACACCTTCCTAATATTCAGTTGCTTAAAAATGTTTCTTTAACCTGTCTCCTCCCCTTCATCTACACTGACTGAAGTGGATTTAACAAGTGACATCAATAAGGGATCATATCTTTCACCTGGAATCATCTGGTCCGTCTATGTCATGGAAAGAGCAGCTGTTCTTCATGTTTTACTCAGTGTTGATTACCTTTGTGGCAATCATGAGCAGCAATGAATTAGAATGTTTTATGGACACACGTCTATGAGAAGCACAGATTGAATAGATAGCGGTCTGTTGCAGGATTATTGTCTATCGGTCCACAGACATTTTCTAATTATGTGAACCGTTTCAGTTTATAAATACAATCCTGCCAGGTAGACCCATTTGGCTTTCTCCTAAATGAATGAATATGCTTCCACAATCCCACATAAGACTTACTCTGTGGTGAACTGTGATGAATTCTTAGTGAATGGTCCAGGATGATGCACTAAGTGTAGTAGCCCTTTCCATCATAAATTTAAAAAATGACTATTTATGTTATAACAACATCTCTGCTATTTGCTTTCGGAATTTTATGTTATCATTTTGATTTGATTCATTTTGATAATTGTATAAATATTCTATCAGAGAGAGGATGGTCCTCATGAACAGCCAGTCCTTCAGTACTTTCCCTTTCCTCTTTCTATGACCTTTCAATTCATTCATTAATTGCTTGTGTGTCCTGTAGACAGACGGTGACAATGTAATTGTGTGTGAGCATGCAAACATGATTGCCTGTGTGTGTATAAATAAATATAAGGGTGAAATCTTATTTTCTGCCCCATTTTCATTTATCATTTCTCTCTCTCTCTCTCTCTATCCATATCTCTTTCTCTCCCCCGCTCTCTCTATCCCTCTTTCTCCATCTCTGTCTTTATTTCTCTCTCTATCCCTCTCTATCTCTCTTTATTTCTCTGTTTCTATCTCTCTCCCTCTCTCTCCATCCCTCTCTTTATTTCTCTCTCTCTCTATCCCTCCCTCTCTCTCTCTATCCCTCTCTTTCTCTCTCTATATCCCTCTCCCTATATTTCTCTCACTCTCCCCCCCCCTCATCTTCTCTCTCTTCATCCACTCTATCTCTCTCTCTCTCTCTTCTCTCTCTCTCCTCTCTCTCTTCTCTCCCTCTCTTTATTTTCCTTCCTCTCTATCTATCTCTCGTCTCTTCTCTTTATCCCTCTCCCTCTATTTCTCTCACTACCCCCCCTCTCTCACTCTCACTCTCTCTCTCACTCTCTCTCTCTCTCTATCCCTCTCTCTCTCAGTTGTCTGTGCTGGAGGCTCCAGAGGTCCTGACCTTCAACAGGGCAGGCGTGGTGGATGTGACCCATGGGGTCCCTGTAATACACACGGAAATGAAAACTGTCACATACCAGTCACTAGAGGTAAAGGCCCTCTCGTCAGACTTATGTCTCATGCTCTATTCTGGATATTCTCATATACTTTTTGACCTGGGTAGTGTTCATTAGGGCACACAATGGAAAATGTTGTAAAACTCTAATTGCAACAAAAAACGTCCAAGTAGTTCCTCCTTGTTTCAATCCGTTTTACAACATTTGGTGCCTAAGGAATACGACCCTGTTCTTCCATCCAATTGAGATGATGAATTGGGTCTGTGTTGTTCCAGGCTGACGCTGATCCCGAGGCGGGGGTGTTGATGAGTGCCCAGACCATCACCTCAGACACCACCAGCACCACCACAACCACACATATCACCAAGGTAGATACTACCTSACCTCAACTCAGAGGGGTGCCACTGTCATTCACCTCTGCTTTATCCATGAGTCCCTTTTGTGTCCCTTTGATATTTTAAGTTTAAATTGTGCACCAATTGTAACGAGCGCCCTGAGAGTCGGGAAGC
This sequence comes from Salvelinus sp. IW2-2015, assembly GCF_002910315.2. Lineage (NCBI taxonomy): Eukaryota > Metazoa > Chordata > Actinopteri > Salmoniformes > Salmonidae > Salvelinus > Salvelinus sp. IW2-2015. The sequence continues at coordinate 27,756,419 of NC_036854.1, read as the reverse complement.
AAGTTCAGGGAGTGAGTGTTTTAATAAATAAACAAAACAATAAACACGTAACACAAACAAACACGTACATGAAAACAGAGTCAATAACACCTGAGGAAAGAACCAAGGAAAGTGACAGATATAGGGAAGATAATCAAGGAGGTGATGGAGTCCAGGTGAGGTGCGTGAGACGATGGTGACAGGTGTGCGGGATATTCAGCAGCCGGATGACCTAGAGGCTGGAGAGGGAGTATACGTGACAGTATCCCCGAAACTAGGCTCTAGCCGCAGGACGCCGTCAAAGATGACGAACCCGGGGATCAGGAGCGGACCGGTCACCCCTGCTGATGCGCGAGAACCTGTCACGCCAGCTGAGGCTCGGGAACCTGTCGAGTCAGCTGGGGTGCGGGAACCTGACAGATCGGTTGAGGCAGGGGAACCTGGCGATGCGGCGGAGGCATGAAAGCCCAACAAGCCGGCTGAGGCAGGGGAGCCTAGCGATCCGGCTGAGGCATGAAAGCCCAACGAGCCAGCTGAGGCAGGGGAGCCCGGCGATCCGGCTAAGGTATGAAAGCCCAACGAGACGGCTGAGGCAGGGGAGCCTGGCGATCCGGCTAAGGTATGAAAGCCCAACGAGCCAGCTGAGGCAGGGGAGCCTGGCGACCGCTAAGTATAAGAAACCAACAAGCCGGCTGAGGAGTGGAGCCTGGCATCCGGCTAAGGTATGAAAGCCCAACGAGCCAGCTGAGGCAGGGGAGCCGGCGATCCGGCTAAGGTATGAAAGCCCACAAGCCGGCTGAGGCAGTGGAGCCTGGCATCCGGCGGAGGCATGAGAGCCTGATGAGCCGGCTGAGGCATGAGAGCCTGGCGATCTGGTTGAGGCATGAGAGCCTGATGAGCCGGCTGAGGCAGGGTAGCCTGGCAATCTGGTTGAGGCATGAGAGCCTGTAGCAGTTCCCGGACCCAACGGCATTACTTTAACCCAAAAATAACATTAAAAAAACACTTGCTGATGCTTCCCTTAGATGAGGTGTTATTCTGTAACGAGTTCGCTGAGAGTCGGGAAGCAAGTTCAGGGTGTGAGTGTTTTAATAAATAAATTAAACACGTAGCACAAACAACGCACCGACATGAAAACAGAGTCAATAACACCTGAGGAAAGAACCAAGGAAAGTGACAGATACAGGGAAGATAATCAAGGAGGTGATGGAGTCAAGGTGGGTGTCATGAGGAGCAGGTGTGCGAGACGATGGTGACAGGTGTGTGGGATAATCAGCAGCCTGATGACCTAGAGGCCGGAGAGGGAGTATACGTGACACCAATATTGCATTTTAAAAGCCTGATATATTAAATGAAGTGCCTTTTAATATAGACCGCATAGACAAATAAAACAGATTGTTTATATTAATAAATCCAGCATTTTGACATGTCCCTCCGTGCACCCTCTGTGACTTTTAGGAAGATTTTAACCCACTTAAACTCCAAAACTTCTCCAGGTTTTCACCATCATTGTAACGGTTTTCTTCCAGGGGTGAAGGAGAGGACCAAAGTGCAGCGCGGCTAGTGTTAAACATGTTTAATAAAGAACAAGTGAAACACTACAAACAACAATACAAAATAACAAATGTGCAAAAACCGAGACAGACCTATCTGGTGCAGACAATCACAGAGACAGGAAACAAACACCCACCAAATCCCAACACAAAACAAGCCTCCTATATATGATTCTCAATCAGGGACAACGATTACCATCTGCMTCTGATTGAGAACCATATTAGGCTGGACATAGAAACAGACAAACTAGACACACAACATAGAATTCCCACCCAGCTCACGTCCTGACCAACACTAAACAAGCAAAACACATAATAACTCTGGTCAGGACGTTACAATCATTGTAAAGYCCAAGTTATTTTATTTCTTTGACAAAGTAATTTCTAAAGATTATTATTTATTTAATGTGATTAGTGATTMATTTACGTCTGTCCCTCATTTTAAGGTCAACCCTGTTACGTGAACTGAACTCTCGTTTTAATAAGATGAAATTATTCCTTAAAAAAAAAAGAAATTGAACATCTAATAGTCCAATCATAGTGTAAAAGCAGGTGAGCTGGTTCTACTATGTTTGCCATTTCCTGGTGTTTTGTGTTGGAAAACAAAGCAGTTTGAGCATTACACTTCAACCCTGTTACCAATAGATAGACAGGCATTTTATTAAAAAAATTACAATTTCCTTTTTTTTTGTGAAGCTTGCATTCAACAAGCTTCCATTCCCCCTGTCACAAGGGGATTTACGWCTGATTTAAAATGAAATTGTCAACACTGTTACTATATTTGGCACTTACTGTAGTCCATTTGTTTTTTGKTTTTTTAAATTATTAAATTGAACATGTTATCTTTATGACAGAATGTTAAAATTTAAATTCACCAAGTTCCACTACCCAAAAGGGACTAGTTTCGTGGAACGACCCAGTGGCATGGGTAAGTGAAATGATGCACCACTAACAAACCAGTGGAATCCATATCCACGCCCTATTCACTCATACAGTATGCTATTAATTAGGTGGTTCCATTGGCTCAGTTGGTTTCAAGCTTGGTGCTTCCAATACTACAGCTGTAGGTTCCTTTAGGCTTTGTTGTTCCACGTCTGAAATATACCTCAAATTCAATTACATTTTTTCCAGACTGTGAAAGGAGGCATCTCGGAAACCAGGATCGAGAAGAGAATCGTAATCTCGGGTGATGCAGACATGGACCATGACGAGGTAAAAAGATATACTGTTTCTTCACTCTTGCACTGTGTGTCCTCTAGCATGCATCCTAAGTATCCTTACAGCTACTAAATAGGCTTAGCTATTTTAACAAGACGATTGGTAACTGGAGACATTGCTGATGTCAAGATATTCGGTCCCCTACCCGACGAACAAACTGGTGGCAAAGACATCATTATGCCGTCTTTTATGATGTCATGGTCCCGCTGTATACTAGTTGTAACAAGTTTTGTTATCGTCTTTTTAGTAACCAGAAAAAGACGTCTTTATCTGGTTGTAATGTGACCAGATAACAATATAAAGTATTTTCGATGATGTCTTAAAGTCGTTGTTCACACACACAGTGACGGAGGTGTTCACACACACAGTGACGGAGGTGTTCTCACTCACAGTGACGGAGGTGTTCACACACACAGTGACGGAGGTGTTCACACACACAGTGACGGAGGTGTTCACAAACCACACTGTGAAGGAGGTATACCCAACCACACAGTGAAGGAGGTATACCCAACCACACTGTGAAGGAGGTATACCCAACCACACTGTGAAGGAGGTATACCCAACCACACTGTGAAGGAGGTATACCCAACCACACAGTGAAGGAGGATACCCAACCACACAGTGAAGGAGGTATCCCCAACCACACTGTGAAGGAGGTAACCCAACCACACTGTGAAGAGTATACCCAACCACACTGTGAAGGAGGTATACCCAACCACACTGTGAAGGAGGTATACCCAACCACACTGTGAAGGAGGTATACCCACCTCACTGTGAAGGAGGTATCCCCAACCACACTGTGAAGGAGGTATACCCAACCTCACTGTGAAGGAGGTATACCCAACCACACTGTGAAGAGGTATCCCCAACCCACACTGTGAAGGAGGTATCCCCAACCACACTGTGAAGGAAGGTATACCAACCACACAGTGAAGGAGGTATACCCAAACCACACTGTGAAGGAGGTATCCCCAACCACACTGTGAAGGAGGTATACCCAACCACACTGTGAAGGAGGTATCCCCAACCACACTGTGAAGGAGATCGCCAACCACACTGTGAAGGAGTATACCCAACCACACAGTGAAGGAGGTATAACCAACCACACTGTGAAGGAGTATCCCCAAACACACTGTGAAGGAGGTATACCCAACCACACTGTGAAGGGTATACCCAACACACTGTGAAGGAGGTATACCCAACCACACTGTGAAGGAGGTATACCCAACCACACTGTGAAGGAGGTATACCCAACCTCACTTGAAGGAGGTATCCCAACCACACTGTGAAGGGGTATACCCAACCTCACTGTGAAGGAGGTATACCCAACCACACTGTGAAGGAGGTAATCCCAACCACACTGTGAAGGAGGTATCCCCAACCACATGTGAAGGAGTATACCCAACACACAGTGAAGGAGGTATACCCAACCACACTGTGAAGGAGGTATCCCCAACCACACTGTGAAGGAGGTATACCCAACCACACTGTGAAGGAGGTATCCCACCACACTGTGAAGAGTATCGCCAACCACACTGTGAAGGAGGTATACCCAACCACACAGTGAAGGAGGTATACCCAACCACACTGTGAAGAGTATCCCCAACCACACTGTGAAGGAGGTATACCCAACCACACTGTGAAGGAGGTATCGCCAACCACACTGTGAAGGAGGTATACCCAACCACACAGTGAAGGAGGTATACCCAACCACACTGTGAAGGAGGTATCCCAACCACACTGTGAAGGAGGTAACCCCAACCACACTGTGAAGGAGGTATACCCAACCACACTGTGAAGAGGTATCCCCAACCACACTGTGAAGAGGTATCCCCAACCACACTGTGACTAGTCCAGCCCTTGCCCTTGTGATTCTGATCATGCCCATTCCACCTTCCTCTCTGTTTCCCTCCATGGGGTGTTTGGCATAATGTCTGTCTGTCTGTAGGCCTTGGCTCAGGCCATAAAGGAGGCCAAAGAGCAGCACCCTGACATGTCAGTGACCAAAGTAGTGGTCCACAAAGAGACTGAGATCACGCCCGAGGAGGGCGAAGAGTGACCGCAGGTAAGGGGACCACGTCGTCGGTCTTGTACGCTGGGTCTGGCTGGCAGGACACTGACAAGTAACCCTCTCCATTCCCTCCACATCCATCCTCTGCTTCTTGTGCTGTCTACAGTCACCGGCTTCCCATAGGGCTGCTCGATGCTCAGCTTGCTGTACTAACCTGGGGCTGCTTCAGCTTTCCACAGTCCTCTCCCTCTCACAGTCAACTATAGTATCATGATTCCTTCTGTGTGGATGGACTCTCTCTCATATATATATATATATATATATATATATATACACATACTGTATGGAGTCTCTATATATACTGTATGGAGTCTCTATATATACTGTATGGAGTCTCTATATTTACTGTATGGAGTCTCTGTATTTACTGTATGGAGTGTCTATATATATACTGTATGGAGTCTCTATATAACTGTATGGAGTCTCTATATTACTGTATGGAGTCTCTTATTACGTATGAGTGTCTATATACTGTATGGAGTCTCTATATATTTACTGTATGGAGTCTATATATACTGTATGGAGTGGTCTATATATATACTGTATGGAGTCTCTATATATTTACTGTATGGAGTCTATATATACTGTATGGAGTCTCTATATAATATGGGTCTCTCTATATAATGTATGGAGTCTCTCTATATAATGTATGGAATCTCTCTATATATTGTATGGAGTCTCTCTATATACTGTATGGAGTATCTCTATATTTTACTGTATGGAGTCTCTATATATACTGTATGGAGTCTCTATATATACTGTATGGTGTCTCTATATATACTGTATGGAGTCTCTATATTACTGTATGGAGTCTCTGTATTTACTGTATGGAGATGTGTCTATATATATACTGTATGGAGTCCTCTTATATAATGTATGGATCTCTCTTATATATACGTCATATCATATATATATATTTACTGTATGGAGTCTCCTCTATATACTGTATGGAGTCTCTCTCTATATATTATACTGTATGGAGTCTTCTCTATAATACTGTATGGAGTCACTATATATACTGTATGGAGTCTCTCTATATATATATACTGTATGGAGTCTCTATATACTGTATGTAGTCTCTATATATACTGTATGGTGTCTCTATATATACTGTATGGTGTCTCTCTATATACTGTATGGAGTCTCTCTCTATATACTGTATGGAGTCTCTATATACTGTATGGAGTCTCTCTATATATACTGTATGGAGTCTCTCTAATATACTGTATGGAGTCTCTCTATATATATATACTGTATGGAGTCTCTATATTACTGTATGGAGTCTCTCTATATATACTGTATGGTGTCCTCTCTATATACTGTATGGAGTCTCTCTATAAATATGTATGGAGTCTCTCTATATACTGTATGGACTCTCTCTATATACTGTATGGAGTCTCTATATATACTGTATGGAGTCTCTCTATATACTGTATGGAGTCTCTCTATATACTGTATGGAGTTTCTATATATACCGTATGGAGTCTCTATATATACTGTATGGAGTCTCTCTATATACTGTATGAGTCTCTATATATACTGTATGGAGTCTCTCTATATATATAATACTGTAGGAGTCTCTATATACTGTATGGAGTCTCTTCATATATACTGTATGGTGTCTCTCTCTATATACTGTATGGAGTCTCTCTATATACTGTATGGAGTCTCTCTATATACTGTATGGATCTATATACTGTATGGAGTCCTCTATATACTGTATGGAGTCTCTATGTACTGTATGGAGTCTCTCTATATATACTGTATGGAGTCTCTCTATATACTGTATGGAGTCTCTCTATATATAATCTGTATGGAGTCTCTATATACTGTATGAGTCTCTCTATATATACTGTATGGTGTCTCTCTCTATATACTGTATGGAGTCTCTCTATATACTGTATGGAGTCTCTCTATATACTTATGGACTCTCTCTATATACTGTATGGAGTCTCTATATATACTGTATGGAGTCTCTCTATATACTGTATGGAGTCTCTCTATATACTGTATGAGTTTCTATATATACCGTATGGAGTCTCTTATATATACTGTATGGAGTCTCTCTATATTACTGTATGGAGTCTCTATATATACTGTATGGAGTCTCTCTATATATATATATACTGTAGGAGTCTCTATATACTGTAGGAGTCTCTCTATATAACTGTATGGTGTCTCTCTCTATATACTGTATGGAGTCTCTCTATATACTGTATGGAGTCTCTCTATATACTGTATGGAGTCTCTATATACTTATGGAGTCTCTCTATATACTGTATGGAGTCTCTATGTACTGTATGGAGTCTCTCTATATACTGTATGGAGTCTCTATGTACTGTATGGAGTCTCTATATATACTGTATGGAGTCTCTCTATATACTGTATGGAGTCTCTCTATATACTGTATGGGTCTCTCTATATACTGTATGGAGTCTCTATGTAACTGTATGGAGTCTCTCTATATACTGTATGAGTCTCTCTATATACTGTTGGAGTCTCTCTATATACTGTATGGAGTCTCTATATACTGTATGGAGTCTCTCTATATACTGTATGGATCTCTCTATATACTGCTATGGAGTCTCTATATACTGATGGAGTCTCTCTATATACTGTATGGAGTCTCTCTATATACGTATGGAGCTCTATCTTATGGAGTCTCTATGTACTGTATGGAGTTCTCTATATACTGTATGGAGTCTCTCTATATACTGTATGGAGTCTCTCTATAGCCTTCCATGGCTGGCTTCTGTGCCTGTGATGGCTGTTCTGGAAATGTTATTGGTGCTAATGTTTGCATTTCCTTTCAGCTTCTCATACCATTATTGACAATAAGCAATTCAAACGTTGTGTGTTTGCAATTCTTTTTTACTGTCTTGTCTAAATTTCAAGTTTGGTTTTGATTGTTGTCTATATAATTATCTCTGTTATCTCTGTAGTGTTCAGAGTGTACTGTTTTCATACTACCAGTGTCTCATTCCTATCAAATGAGGGGTTATTTATCAGTGTGTTTTAACTACATTATATCATTATTACCCTCTTTCTGGTTATTATGGCATAATGCTCAAGAGAGACACCAGTTTACATTTCTTATTGTCAAAGTTTCTGTATGCTGTAGTAGAGACATATTGCTTGGCAGGGCTGTCTAGTCTATTAACCCTTAAAATAAATGGTCATGTTTTAGCATGCAGCTTGTATGAACTTGTGTCTGATAAGTGTTGGTTTAGATGGAAAAGGTTCTTCTGCTGATAACAAACAAACCGTTGACTGCCATTCACACGACCTCTGGTATTCACACGACCTCTGGCATTCACACGACCTCTGACATTCACCACGACCTCTGGTATTTACACGACTCTGGATTCACACGACCTCTGGTATTCACACGACCTTTGCCATTCACACGACCTCTGACATTCACACGACCTCTGGCATTTACACGACCTCTGGCATTCACAAGACCTCTGCCATTCACACGACCTCTGCCATTTACACGACCTCTGGCATTTACACGACCTCTGGCATTCACAAGACCTCTGCCATTCACACGACCTCTGCCATTTACACGACCTCTGGCATTTACACGACCTCTGGCATTCACAAGACCTCTGCCATTCACACGACCTCTGATATTCACACGACCTCTGATATTCACATGACCTCTGATATTCACACGACCTCTGATATTCACACGACCTCTGGTATTCACACGACCTCTGCCAGTCACACGACCTCTGCCAGTCACACGACCTCTGCCAGTCACACGACCTCTGCCAGTCACACGACCTCTGCCATTCACACGACCTCTGGTATTCACATGACCTCTGATATTCACATGACCTCTCTCATGCTATTCTTCTTATCTTCAATCATAACAGCTACAATAACATAAAACATTTCCTTTTTTCCATCCTTCTGAAAAAGATGTACCTTCAACAAGAATGGGAGTGTTCATCTGTTTCATCTTAGCACGTGCTCTATAACGATACTCTCTCTCTTTCAGGAGTGACGGGTCACCAGGTTCACTAACGTTTCGGGAGCATTCTGTTAACGTTACTTCACGCTGTTCAGAGTAAGGGACGCAAGCAGGATAGTGGCGTTGCCGACGGACAGCACCCCACTGTAGCAGACACTAATACTGCATCCGACCACTACTGAACTAACCTCATCCACCCACACTCCCTCACTCACTCACCATCACTACTGGCAAACACAAACCTCCAAAGCTACCTTCATAGGAACATGTATATTGCATGAAAAGGGAACAATTCTGCATTTTTGTAAAAGAAAAAAAAAAGAAGATATATCAAAAGTTCTACATGTTTTGCTTGACCTGTAAACTCAGACTCAAAGGTTTAAGAATGTATGTGATGAGAGTTAAGATAGTATCGATCATTATGTTGTATTTATTATCAAACTGCTCACTTGGAAACATGTATAATAGTAGGCTATGATGGCACAATATTTATCCACGCAATAGATGTGGCATTCATCTTGTCATAAGTCCCCTTATTTATCCCAAATGCTGATTTTATCCAATTTTACATAGAGTATTCCCTTTAAAAAGACAACAATAATATCTATGGTACTGGTACATGCATTTGCTTAGTAGGTCATTCATCCTCAAAGATGATTTTGTTGTTTTTACTTTAATTGTAAATATGCTTATTTGGTTTTCATTAATTACAAGGTGAGGATGAGGATGATGAGGCAAAATATTGTAKAAGTGTTAGTTAGCAGGAAAAGTTAAACAGACTCCATTACTGTGACCTCTGAGGTGATTAAGAAACCCCTTATAATACAGTATGTGTCTTTACACTGTTGATTGTACTTTCTTGTTGGCTTGTATCTGAAATTATACCCTATTCCATATGGGCTCTGGTCAAAAGTAGTGTACTATATAGGGAATATGATGCAATTTTAGATACATAATTGTTAAGACACATTCTTAAAGGAAAATTCCACCCAAAAACAATATTTTGGTATTTGTTTCATTAGTCCATTGTTGACACAGTCCCAACATGTTTTGCTTGTCAGCAATCAAGTTTTCAAGATATGTAACTTTGAAAATACAGAAATCATCCCTGTATGATACATTTTGCATCCTATGATGCTGCGTTTTGCGTCATATGATGCATCATACAGGGATGATTTCTGTATTTTTAAAGTTACATATCTTGAAAACTTGATTGCTGACAAGCAAAACATTTTGGGACTATGTCAACATATGGGGGGGTGGCATTTTCCTTTAAGTCCTACCCAGAATCCTCCTCATCCCTGTGTGGCACATCCAAGCCTTAAAACTGTGCAGAATGGACAGACAACAACCTCAAGTACAAGCCTGCAGTGTGTGTTTGTGTGCTTGGTTTCTCCCACACAGAGGCATCATGCCCATCGAACCTGAGTTGGCACCATCGGGTGGCACATGCCCCCTCTCAATATCATCCACTGGGATGAGAATACATAATTAGCAGTGTCTTATAGAATGAATATTAAGACATTATATATTCGGTCATCAGTGACCCCTCAGAGATATTGGGATCATGATGCCTCTGATCCCACCCCTTCAAATCATCAGCTGTAAAAACCATCCTTGTTGAATGTGTTTCCCACAAGATAAATAAATGGATAAATACATATTGTTGGATCAATTTTTATTTATTTTTTGTCAATCGTTGAAAATGTATTGGTGGTTGTGCTCTCATAAACTTATGGCCGTAACTCTACAGTGAAGCCATTTACAGTATCACAACCAGTTCAGAGTGACACGAGCCCACTACTCTTCTCTTCTTCTAACAAGCTACAGGTTATTTAACGAAAGGAACACCATTAGAAGGAAAGGCGTGACAAAATGGCTGATTGTACTTTCACCGAACACAAGTGCAGAGTCCGGGTTACAGTCATGTGTTGCAAGTTAAGGTGTAAATCACTTTGGTTGTGTGTGACAGACTAGTAATGTTCCTAACCAAGCCAAATGTCCATCAACAAGACAGTTACTTTGAATGACTAATTTGAGAGCAGTGTTTGGTGGGAAACTGAAATGTAATATGATAATTCAGTTCCACAACAGTATTGTCTAGAGCACAGGTGTCAAACTCATTCCACGGGGGGCCGAGTGTCTGCGGGTTTTCGCTCCTCCCTTGTACTTGATTGATGAATTAACATCACTAATTAGTTAGGAACTCCCCACACCTGGTTGTCTAGGGCTTTATTGAAAGGAAAAACCAAAAACCTGCAGACACTAGGCCCTCCGTGGAATGAGTTTGACACCCCTGGTCTAGAGGGACCTAACCAGTCAGAAACTAGAAGCATCTCAAAGTAGGAGYGCTACCTATCCAGGATCAGCCAGACTGCTTTGTGAGCACCCTGCTCAAAGGATGCTGGAAGCTTATAGCTGTTTGTCGCAAAATTAGCCTTTTGAACCATAGATGTGTTGGAGTGTACAGTGTATATCTACTGTATATTTCTCTCAGCCCAGTTAATTAAGTGTTTTTGCTGAAGTTATACATTATATAGAAATGTTCCAAATGTGTCTTCAGCTTTGCAAAATTGTTTTTAGTATTTTAAACGGATCATTAGGCAAAGGCAAAGTTGTTGACTACCCAGTAGCCACAATGTATTTTCAATTACAGATTTGACCTTTCAGAGCATATTGAATCTGGCTTTGCTCTAATTCAGAGTGCAACTACACCAATGGAACATGAAGTCAACTGTGAAGGCACAGCTGCTCTGGCATGAAGCAGATGGGGCCATAGTGCCCACTGCTAATGGCTGTATAAGCATCATGTTCATTATTCTAACTCTGAACACAAACCATAACAAATATCTATTGATGGTGCAATCCAAACCTTCAAGAGATGTGCAGCACATTGTTAAATAACCATATTACATTTACAGAAATATTAAATTGACATCTCTGGGATATAAAACAGGGAATCATTATGCAAGGTGGCATCTCCAATTAGCATTAATTATTGTATTGCAGTAGAGACTGAAAGAAAATTGCTTTAATGTAATTTGGGCATATACATTTAGAATACCACTAAAGGGAACCATGACATCAGTAATAGCCAATATCCATCATCCCATTACAATTGAGGACCATAAGAAAATGGAAATGAGCCTAATAAATCCATTTAGGGCTACATGCCTTGTAAAAAAAAAAGTTTCTCGATATGGATTATTAATTATTAAAACGGTGTTGTAAAATCAATATTTGATGGGGTATTTCATCAAATTATTATCGGTGGGCCATGTCAAACGCTCCAGTTTGACACTCCGTGCCGAATTTGCACACCTGTAGGCTCTGTGGGTGACAAGTGGCTAAAATTATTGAGGGTCAGTGCTATCAGAGATCCTTGGGACGTCCCTACCCTAAACCCTAACCATAATCTTTATCTAGCCCTAACCTTGAACCTTACCTTAACCATTTTAAATGTGAACTTCAATGGGGGTAGGGATGTACCAAGGACTCTGGATTGCACGGACTAATTATTGAATCTGTATCATCTCGATAAAAAGCGCACTCGCTTCCCGCTCGTGACAGTAGCTTTCGCGCCCCAAATCTACTCCCGTTTTCCTTCTAGGTTCGCGCTCCAGAGACTTCTTATCAGTAATTTGCGTAAGCACAGTGTGGTTTCTGCTTTTTGTGTTGTATTTACGCTTTGAGCGTAAGCGGAAACATTTACAATTGACGTACGTACGCGCATAGTCACTTGCATGCTGCAGTTCCGTGCTGGCGCAGCGCGTCCTTCCGCTTATGCTCGTCCTCAGGCCAACAACACACAAAGTGTATTATTCCCTTTTGACTGCTTGACATTTATCGGAGACTTTCTCAAGAGGACGACATATTGTACTACAGGTAAGAAACGTATTTTTTTTAGCGAATCAGATCGATTTCCAAAATATTGCATAATGTTTAACCAAGATGCCTGCGCGCTCACGGTTTCAGCAAAAGCTCGAGTTCGTCATTTCAGGAGAGTTCATGGCTGCTCGGGCATTTTCCATGTTAGTGTTACGGGCGCTTCCTCGCGTGCTTGTGGCTAGTCGGATACAYAACCCTTTTCTCCCCACCGTTCAGAATGAGACCGATTGTTGTGTTGTCATCGACATAAATTACGATTTTACAACCAAAAGCAGCATCGTATTCATGTTCTGTTGAAAACAATACGTATATAAGCATAGGTGGATGCAAACTATAGCTAGCTAAAGGTTAGCAAAATAGGCTAGCTAACGTTAGCCAGTTAACGTTAGTTACACTCCCCCAAATCTAAAGCTATATTGCTAGCTTTTCCAATGGGTTTACTGTATGCATACACATTACATTGCCAATGAATTGGCTATACGACATTGAGATGTATTCATAATGTGGCCAATTTAACATGTGCAACGTTATATAATTTATGATTTTCTGGGTTGAAAATGATCAAAGTCTAAGACATTCAATTGATGGGCGATTGTATCTGCCTAGATTGAATGTACTAAAACCATTTGGCCACCACAAACCTTGATTTATTGATTATATTTCGTTATAAAAAAATTAAAAACATGAAATGAAATTATTCAACAATGTGCCTATTTCCCTCTGGTCATGTGATCCATGTCGGGAGGGGATGGTAAACTAGTTATCTAAATAATCAAATCAAATGTTATTGGTCACGTACACATGTATTGCAGGTGCAGGGAAATGTTTCTATTTCTAGCTCCAACAGTGTAGTAATACCTAACAATACACAACAATACATACAAATCCTAAAAATAAATACATATGATTGCAAGTGATTGCATATAGGCCACTATCATAGTAACGCTTTCCTATCCACATAGATTACTACATGTATTAGGTTGATATGGTAATAAAGGATAAAACAAAACATAGCTTTTTAAGTCAGCCCATTATTCTGCCCCACAACAGCCATTATGGTATCATCCAGAGAAACATCATATATCGGGCCATGACACACACAGTGAAGCAGCTAATCATTCGCAATGTGGTTAACGTTTTAGGATATTATGACCAGATTGCTTTCGGCTTATTTCCCAATGGTTCAGAGTGAAATGTATCCACAGACATCTAACAACGTTCTTTCTATTGTTCCAGAATATCAATCCAAGATGTCAGAGACCGTGAAGTACATGGATGATGAACACAAGACCATCTTCCTGAAGATACTGAATGAGCAACGGTTGGAGGGTGAACACTGTGACATCGCGGTGGTGGTTGAAGATGTGAAGTTCAGGGCGCACCGCTGTGTGCTGGCAGCGTGTAGCAACTACTTCAAAAAGCTGTTCAAGAAGCATGAAGTCGACAACTCCTCAGTCATAGAAATCGACTTCATCCGCTCAGACATCTTCGAGGAGGTGTTGAACTACATGTACACGGCCAAGATTTCTGTGAAGATAAAGGATGTGAATTTGATGATTTCTTCAGGCCAGATACTCGGAATCCGTTTTCTGGACAAACTCTGTTCACAGAAGCGTGACATGTCCATTGAAGAAAGGAACGGACAAAATGACAAACCCTTTCCCTGTGATATTCTCAAAATGGCTCTCCCTACTGATGACCCTACATTGGGCCAGGAAAACGACTTGCAGGTGCTAGGTGATCATGACGACACTCCTACTGACGACGTTGTGGAAGAGCCAATGACCAATCACGACTTGGACAAATCGCCCAACACAGCGTTGAGAGTAACGGAGGCCATTCTCAAAGAATGGCCTCCTGCCAATGAGGACGTGCACAAGGTGAGCTGTTACAACCAGGACGTGGAACCCATGGACACGGAGCAAAAAGACCTGGTGGGTCACACCACAACAACCTTAGCGTTTGCTGACAGCATCGGCGAGGTGAAGGACGAGCAGCCCCCCGGTTGGACCACAGCCACGACGGACATGAAGTTCGAGTACCTCCTCTACGGCCAACGGGAACAGCTCGCCTGCCAGATCTGTGGAAAGACCTTCATCGACGAGAACCGTTTGAGGAAACACGAAAAGCTGCACTCGGCCGAACGTCCGTTCATCTGTGAAATCTGCAGCAAAGCCTTCACTACCCAGGCTCACCTGAAGGAGCATCTGAAGATCCACACAGGCTTCAAGCCCTACCGCTGCGACGTGTGTGGCAAGTCCTTCATCCGAGCGCCTGACCTCAAGAAGCACGAGCGGGTCCACAGCAACGAGCGTCCCTTCGGCTGCCAGATGTGCGACAAGGCCTTCAAGCACAAGTCCCACCTGAAGGACCACGAGAGGCGCCACAGGGGCGAGAAGCCTTTCGTTTGCGGCTCGTGCACCAAGGCCTTTGCTAAAGCCTCAGACCTAAAGAGACATGAAAACAACATGCACAGCGAGAGGAAGCAGATGGCGCCCAGCGCCCTGCAGACCGAAACAGAACAGCTGCAGGCAGCAGCCATGGCCGCCGAGGCCGAGCAACAACTGGACTCCATAGCATGCTCATAGCACACAACGTTGTGTAACATTACCTTACTTGTCATGGACATCTTGAGAACAATCTGAGTTTTTTGATGCTGTTTAATTTTGTATTTTGGGAGGCCGACAAACTCCAATAATCAGATAGATTTGATCATTCTTCTCGAGAACATAGTGAAATAAGATAGGATTTGACTGCATTCATTTATTTTTGGATTTATTTCACGTGATTTAGGCTTTCTTGCACTTGATTATATTGTAATGGTTAAATCATTTTTGGGGGTATTAATTAAAATATGTTTGTGTAAATGTTATGGCAGCGTTATGGATATAAATGCTATGACTACTGCCTCTACTCGGTTTTGGTTGTCAATATATTAGTGCTGTTATACAGTACTGGTTTTATCAAGAAAAACTGGAAATTAAATGTTTGATTTGTAAAAATTTATGGAAAGAATTGTTATAAACCACAACGTTTTTGATGGTTAACTATTCCACAGCATCACATACACAAGTCTTACTGTAATTGACATCAAAATATGTGTTGCTTTAATAAACATGGTAGCCTCAACTGCCAACAAATCATTAATCTATTGTCTTTTTCATTATTTTTGGAAATACATTATAGCTTTAATTTGTGTAGACTAGCCTATGTTTGCAAGGATTGACATGTCAAAAAAAGATATATAGTGTTGGGAAGTAGTGAACTACATGTTGTTCAACTAGTCATTTAACTAAATTTTACAGTAGCTTTTTGGTTGTTGAACTAATAAAAATCGAGGTTGGGTTTTCAGTAGTTAATTTATTTTTTGCTAGAACTATACATTACTGTTTTACCATGTAGCGTTGTAGCTAACTACTGGGAATACACACTACTGTTTTACCATGTAGTGGTGTAGCTAACTACTGGAACTACACACTACTGTTTTACCATATAGAAGTGTAGCTAACTACTGGAACTACANGGTGTAGCTAACTACTGGAACTACACACTACTGTTTTACCATATAGAAGTGTAGCTAACTACTGGAACTACACACTACTGTTTTACCATATAGCAGTGTTGCTAACTACTGGAACTACACACTACTGGTTTACCATGTAGCAGTGTAGCTAACTACTGGATCTACACATTACTGTTTTACCATGTAGCGGTGTAGCTAACTACTAGAACTATACACTACTGTTTTACCATGTAGCGGTGTAGCTAACTACTAGAACTACACACTACTGGTTTACCATGTAGCGGTGTAGCTAACTACTGGNTGGTTTACCATGTAGCGGTGTAGCTAACTACTGGGAATAGACACTACTGTTTTACCATGTAGTGGTGTAGCTAACTACTGGAACTACACACTACTTTTTTTGCTAAAATAAAATATGGGGGAAGTAGGCAAGAATTTCCTTTATTTTTCAGCATCAGACCTGCCTAATTCTCCCTTGAAACAGTTTTTGTTTTTAATAGGCTAAACGACACATTCTGTTAACAACATCTGAATCCAGAGTGATCTTTTCTTGCAATTTGTAGTCTATGACTTGAGATTTAGATATGCTAATTCATCACTAAGTAGTTTGGACTTTAGTAACTTTAGTTAACTATATTTTATTTCTTTTCAGAGTAGCTTCCCCAACACCACTATTAAAGCAGTGGTGTAAAGTACTTAAGTAAAAATACTTTAAAGTACTACTTAAGTAGTTTTTGGGGGAATCTGTACTTTACTATTTATATTTATGACTACATTTACTTTTAGTTCACTACATTCCTAAAGAAAATAATGTACTTTTACTCCATACATTTTACCTGATACCCAAAAGTACTTGTTATATTTTGAATGCTTAGCAGGACAGGAAAATGGTCTACTACATAGACTTATCAACATGTGGTCATCCCTGCTGCCTCTGATCTGCATCTTTTGTAAATTAGGCCGGAGTGTTGGAGTGTGCCCCTGGTTATCAGTACGTTTTTAAAACAAGAAAATGGTGCTGTCTGCTGTGCTTAATATAAGGAATTTGAAATTATTTATACTTTTTCTTTTGATACTTAAGTATATTTTAGCAATTACATTTATTTTTTGATACTTAAGTATATTTAGAACCGAATACTTTTAGACTTTTACTCAAGTAGTATTTTACTAGGTGACGTTCACTTTTACTTGAGTAACTTTCTATTAAGGTATCTAACTTTTACTCAAGTATGACAATTGGGTACTTTTTTCCACCACTGTATTAAAGTGTGTTCATCAAGGCTAGGCTATGTTAGATCTATTCAGTCATTGTGTCACATTTTTTAATGATCTATTTGCTGACCTTGCTAATAACTTTATATTTGAGCAAGTTTTAAACATACACTATTCGTTGTAAATGTATGTCAATATGTTATTTGGCTGGATTTATGGTTGACCCTGGGCGTTCAAGCATGCGCAGTAGGTCGCTTTTGGTACTTGAAAACTTTCAGGTGTCGTGAGTTCTCAATCTCATCGAGAGTGTAATGGACACGATTGTGAATTGAGAACACGGACAACTCTGTTTACAGGTAAAGAATGCAAATACTTTCAGATATGTTAGCATTTTTCAACTGAAATAAAATAATTGGACAATTTTATGAACGTGTTTGTCGAGGAACTACGAGTAATATTGCCAGATTATCGACCCTCCAATCAGTAAAATTGTGACATGGTAAATTGATCTACAAATAACCATCCGTAATTCGACCTCGTGTGTTTAGAATGGTGTGGAATTGAAACTTTACAATATGATAACTATACACAGGTACAATTCAACTTGATAAAACATTGTCTACTTTAAAGACTTAATTGTTAAGGCTTAAGGCTACCTACATTTTGTACGGTCACATTTGAGTGATGAAACTGGAAGGCAATGAAGGGCATGGAGGAGCCAAAACATCCAGCAGGAAAAGAACAGCATCAGAATCTAAGAGGGATGAGAGCCCAACAGACAGGTGAGTTTCCTGAAGATGCCTCAAACCACTGGTCCTAGGTCAGGTTGTCATCATGATAGAATTGGGTTTGGGGAGTGGAAGTGTATATCGTTGAGGTTACTTATCTCAGTGACAAGGTAGTAGAATAGAGCCTATCCATTACAAAGAGGTCATTGTTTTTATATAAATCAGGATTATTATGAAAAGCTAAATTCACACTTCCCTATGGTCCAACACAGGAAGAGGAGTAAGGATGGGGAAAGGGACAAAAAAGAGGAAACCGAGCTGAAGCACAAGGTAATGTAATGCACCATTTGGAGTGTTTAGAGAGTGGAACGTCAACTATATGAAAGTTAAGACCAGACGGAGGCAGCATGCATGAGATCCACACACCATCTCAATTATATCGCGTGATACACGCCAGGCATTCCTAATCAATCACTAACACAGACACGCCTTACAGTAAAATAGACCATTCATCCATACTCATGCACATGTCTGATGATMATTTTATTTCATAGGCGAAGCACTCCAGTTCTAAGCATCCTCGTAAACCTCTGCAGGAGCCGAAGATCACAAGGTGAGTATGGACAGATCTATCTATTAGGATTAATTTACATACAGGGGATATGTGAAAGCGCCCTTAATTACAATCTCCCACTTACATGTCTTCATTCACAATGAAGGGTGTAGTATTGTCCGATGTGTTCGGTTTTATTTAAATCAGTGGTCAACTTGTTTAGCGATCATCTGATTTTATCTTGTTTTAACAATGCATTTGTTTCTGTCTTTATCAGTTCTGGGGGCTTAAAAGCTGTCTCGGAGAACAACCATGCAGATGTGAAGACCAAAGGTGTAGCCATGGTAAGAACCACAGAATATCACCAGAGATCTGTACATAATGACCAGATGCTCATGTCTCCGCACTAACAATGGGAGTCATCCCAAAGGCGGGAAGGCAGSCGACAAGTTTAGGTCCTAAATAACCCATAGAAACGCATGGGTCTTATTTTGGACAGAATTTGGTGTGAGAGAAACCTCTAGCTTCACCTCTTCCTCTGCTATAACATGATATACACAGGCCTAGTTACTGCATATCCCTGTATTAGCAAAACATTTTAGGTCATGTTTATTCATGGGGTTTCTGTCTTTCTCTCACAGGATGCATCACTACCTTCTGAAAAGAAGTACGTTTTTCTCTGATGWTCAAATTATTCACCCCAAAAGTGAAAGTATATTCTTGAATGTGAACGGAGGGAAAGCAAAGTTGGTGATTTTTGTTTTTATTTTTATTTTCAGCACCATTGACTTAAACAACAATATCTCTGCCAAGCACACGGAATCAGATGAGAGGAAAGTGATCAAGACTGAGATACGGGAAGTTGACTTGTTTGCACCAATTGAGCATTCAGATATGGAGAGGTAGGCTACAATTGACCCTTTATTGCATGATGAGTTTATTTATTGACAAAAACGGTCACTTGGTTTGGGGTGAATTGCATTTCTCTCTTTAACTAGGTCTGACAAAAAATCCAAGAAAACTGGGCATTCACAAAAAGATAACAAACACAAGGTACCTGACTAACCATTTTTTATTATTATTTTCAATTATCAATGTAATTGGTGATGTTGCTTGCCTTGTTTCTCACCTATTATGGCAATGTAGCACAAATCTAAAAGTAGCAAAAAGGGACACCAYGGGACAGACGAGAGAAATCCTGAGCAGAGAAAAGTTGGTGAAATATCAGCCAACAGGTGAACATCATTAAGTTCCACAGTAAAAATGCTTCATACTCAGAATATGCTATGCTCTGAGTGAACCAACTTTTTTTGCTTTGTTCATTTTAATGACAATATCAAGTATGTGCCAAATGGCTATGCTTTGTGTTATGGTGGATTTTATAGTACATTTCCACAAAGCTTTATTGAAAAGCATTTTCTCTTACCATTTAAATAGTTTCTATTTGAAAGTCATGCTTAAAGTCTAATTTTATTTTCTCTGTAGTTCCGATGGCAACTCTAAAAAGAGGAAGAGCAAAGATTCATGTG
Source organism: Salvelinus sp. IW2-2015 (assembly GCF_002910315.2). Taxonomy (NCBI): domain Eukaryota; kingdom Metazoa; phylum Chordata; class Actinopteri; order Salmoniformes; family Salmonidae; genus Salvelinus; species Salvelinus sp. IW2-2015. The sequence continues at coordinate 27,736,186 of NC_036854.1, read as the reverse complement.
AAACTGATGTTCTACCGACCAGTGACAGTAAAAAAGAAACTGCCGTAAAAAAGGAGAATGCCAAGGAGAAAAAAGATAGAAGTGGTAAAGACACAAAGACAACCGGTAAAAAAAAGCCAGAAGGAAAAGAGGAATCTAGGAAGAAAAAAAAAGATGGAGATGATGGGAAGTCCAAGAAGGGTGGGAAAAAAGAAGGGGAGGACAGTACATGGAAATGGTAATTGCGCATTTTTTTACTCTGTATTGCATGTAATGGGCAAGTATCATATTTGAATGAATTTATATTTGTTTTTATAACATTTTCCCCCTGTTATATTGGTTGACATATTACGCTCATTTGTAGCCGGAACCGTTAACAATCGTTTGTTTCTAGGGGGACAGTATTAATAGTTCAACACAGGTGAATATTGTTTTAACAGCGTTATGAAAGTCCTTGGCGCCTGTGAATCTCATTCATTCTTGGTAATCTGGAATGAACAAATACAGCAATTTTTTTGCAAACTTGATATGTCAGTCGGTGAAATTTAATAGAAGTTGGTCTGCGGTTTACTCATTACGATTTTACCGAACTAATGTAAAGATTAAGCATGAGCCCAAAGCCAGGTGAGTAARCGATGGCAAATAGCTGATCTTACAGTAGCTTACTCCAAACCACGCATGAATTATATAGCTAAGTAACGTTATATTTGTCAAAACAGTGCAGACAGTGACAGCCAGGGTAATGCCATTTTGGAAGAGTAATCCTAGCTAGCCACACATTGTCAATGTAAAGGGGTACGTTAGCTAACCTTACTTTTGCTAGATCTGGTATGGAGATGTTGTATTTTATATATTGTATTGTTTCACTTGTATTATATTTTAAACCTTCAAACCTTTTCTGTCTTTCTGTACTGTAATTAAATTGCGATACGCTTGTTGTCAGGTGGGAGGAAGGTAATTCCAACAACGGGATCAAATGGACCACGTTGGAACACAAAGGTCCACTTTTCCCACCAGAATACGAACCATTACCAAATAACGTGTCTTTCTTTTACAATGGTGAGTTACTTACCACCCTATATTAATCCATTTTACTCATCCTCATAGTTTTCCTGTCTCGTTTTAGCTTTACAGTAAAGCAGACCTAACATTCAACTTTCCGTGATTCATAGGGAACCCTATAAAACTGACTTTGCCTGCTGAGGAAGTAGCCACGTTTTACGCCAAGATGCTGGACCATGAGTACACAACCAAGAGTTCCTTCCAGGAGAACTTCTTCACCGACTGGAGAGAGGTTAGTCTCACTGATTAAGTCGAGACTTGCGTTTTGCAATGAACAACCACAGTTGTTAAGCAACATTTTGTGTGAGTGTGTGTGTGTGAGTGACCTTCATTCTTACAATGTAGCAGTTGATATTGAGCTCATCAGGATTTTACCTAACAGGAAATGACAGTAGAGGAGAGGGAACAGATCAAGAAGTTGTCGAAGTGTGATTTCACACATATCAACAAGTACTTCCTGGATAAGTCTGAGGAGAAGAAGGCTATGACTAAAGAACAGAAACAGGTAACTTAGCCAAGTATCAAGAGCTTAGAGCTGCATCTATAACATTATGTAAGTATTGAAGTAAATTGTTCCACTTGCTTTGAATTGAATTGATGGTACTTCATTCTGCATATCCAAGTGAATCCCCCAAAATATATATTATTTTTTGAGGGCACACTATCATTGCAAATCTGGAAGTCTTTGGATTGTGCTTCTGTTAGGTCCTGAAAGAGGAGAACAACAAGCTGACGGAGGAGTATGGCTTCTGTGAGCTGGACGGTCACCGGGAGAAGATCGGGAACTTCCGTGTGGAGCCTCCGGGGCTGTTCCGTGGCCGGGGAGAACACCCCAAGATGGGCAAGATGAAGAAGAGGATCCAGCCAGAGGAAATCACCATCAACTGCAGCAAGTGAGGGCCACCGGGAGAGCACTAGGAACAAACAACCTCMCTATAACTTTATGGAACTCCCAATCGGGAATTAGTGGCCTAACTTGTAAATTTAAACAGCAAATATGTGCCGAAAGGCAATAAGCTAAATAAATAGTGTTTTTGTTTTTTTCAGAGGCTCCAATATTCCGGTGCCCCCAAAGGGCCACAGGTGGAGGAAGGTGCAGCATGACAACACAGTGACCTGGCTAGCTTCCTGGGTGGAGAACGTCCAGGGCAACTTCAAGTACGTCATGCTCAACCCCAGCTCCAAACTCAAGGTACGGAGCCTTTCTCTTCACCTTCGTTTACCTCAGTGGGGTTGTTTTAGTGGGAAAACAAACCCAAACTTTTGAGAAGAGTCTGAAGACTGAACTCAGTAAAAAGATGGCGTACATATCAAGCCAGTAGTTCAGAGTTTGCCTTAGACTATGTTTTTCTTTCTGTGCTCAGGGAGAGAAGGACTGGCAGAAGTACGAGGTGGCTCGTAAACTCAAGCTGAAGGTGGAGACCATCAGGAGGCTGTATCGTGAGGACTGGAAGAACCGAGAGATGAAGACCAGACAGAGAGGAGTGGCTCTCTACTTCATCGACAAGGTACACACCTCACAACTATCTTACCGCAGTGTGCTTAACAAAATGCAAGCCCTTTTCGGTCATCTCAAACACATATTGTAGAACACTTATGTGTACGTACTAGGGTTGGGTGAAGTATTTATTTTCCCCCATCATGATTATGTACTCATAGAATATGGGGATGTACTATGGTCCACCCCTGTAGACTCCGTTCATTCTTGTTCTTTTTGAAAGCGGCAACTTTAGGACAGAACTTTTTTAGGTTATTAGAATATTTGGGAAATAGGCTACTGTTCATTATTTTTACTTGTCTTAAAGCTTTAATGATGGGCCTAGTAGGAGGATAGGTTATTGGCCATTTTGGTTTTCAACCTCGCGTGGAGGGTCCGGATTTTTTCCACCCCACACGGATAATTTATTTCTAAATGAGCTTAAACTTGATTTAAACTTTTCATTCTGTGATTCTATAGGTTGTTGATGTTTGTTCACTCTTATTAGTCCCCTTGCTACCTTACGTTTTTAGACTATTCATTTTCTGACCCTTTGCATATAGTTTTTAGATTATTCAAACACCTTTTGGAGTTGGAACTCCAGATTCATTCATTGTTTGATGAGAAAGCCATGCATGCATACRATGATGAAAGCATATAGCCCAAAGTCATATTCAAAACCTATTGAAGGGAATATAGCCTACCTTTTTTTTTTTACGGCTAGATGCAAGATGGTTAGGAAATGTCGGTTTATAAAAGCAATTAATAGGTTTAGGCCCATGCATCTGAGGGAGAGAATATTTTCTAAATGGACATTTTGCGCTGCTTTGGTGGAATTCTCAGTTTTGTCAAGACTACGTTCCTCTCTTGCGTTCTGTATAACATTCAGTGCATTTGGAAAGTATTCAGACTCCTGGATTTTYCCCCCACATTTTGTTACATTGACAACCTTACTCTAAAATGTTTATTTTTATTTTTTATCCCTCATCAATCTACGCACTACCCCATAATGACAGTAGGAACTGTTTTTTTGTAATAAAAAAATGCACACACAAAAAAAAAAAACATAACTATTTAGACCCTTTGCTATGAAATTGAGCTCTGGTGCATCCTGTTTCCATTGATCGTCCTTGATGTTTCTTGATTGGAGTCCACCTGTGGTAAATTAAATTGTTTGGACATGATTTGGAAAGGCACATACCTGTCTATATAAGGTCCCACAGTTGGCAGTGCATGTCAGAGCAAAAACCAAGACATGAGGTCGAAGGAATTGTCCATAGAGTGTCGAGGCACATCTGCGGAAGGGTGCAAAAATGTCTGCAGCATTGAAGGTCCTCAAGAACACAGTGGCCTTCATCATTCTTAATTTAAAGAAGTTTGGAACCACCGAGACTCTTCCTAGATGAGGCCGCCCGGCCAAACTGAGCAATCGGAAGAATGCCCTTGGTCAGGGAGGTGAAAGGGGAGCGACGCTTGCTCATTCCTATAGTGGTCGCTTCCCGAGTCTCTGAAGATGGAGCCACTCTGCTCTCCTTTGATCATTGAGAGAGCTCATCGAATTTCCGGCCCACAATCCGACCACAACGCACCCCGAGGGCTCTGGTAAGTTCTTAAACTATGAAGATAAGATGCGTGTGGTGAATGCAGCCTGGGCGAAAGGGAGACAACTTGCAGAGTAATGTTCTTCCCAGATCTCTCCATGGAAACACTTCGACCGTGTCAAGCGGCTACGGGCTAAGGCTATCCGGTATGGAATCCTCTTTCCAGCGCGCCTGAAAAATCAGCCGAGGGGGAGCAGTTTCTTGAGAAGCTAGGCAGACGTGTGGAAGCGGAGCAACGCTGAAGAAGAGGCAATGGCAACGTAACGTTAAACTTTGATCTATTTTTGGGACATTTTTTGTACTGTTGCTTTCGGTTTTGTCTTAACAGGTATTTAAAGTGTGAGCCAGTTCACCGTGTTAGTTATCTAGTAACATGGTAGCACTGTCTATTAAACTATACTAACATGGCCAGTTTACAAGTCTTATTATAATTTTATGTACCATGAAACTTTTATTTATGCATCGGAACATCCTGGTGCGGGTTGTTTTGAGGCTAGATCACAGAGGTCTTGTTTTCTGGCTCACTCCTGGTWTTTTGTTTGGTTCTTTGTTAAATGGTGAACACAATAATGACAAGTGGCGGGGCAGAAGGTGTACAAAGGGGGAGAAACTGCAGAGGCGGAGGCAGCTCCTCACGTGTGTGTGGATCTGTTGAGCGCCTTATACGGAGTGTCACTGGGAGGGGGTGGTCCGTTAGAGACTTTGGGGTAAGAGGGTTATTCACACGTTYGTAGTTGATTGTTAGGCATGTGTTTTTGTACGTTGACGTGCTTTAACGCGTCCTTTTTGTTTATGGTGGTAACAGAGGTCTATTGGTGTCTTGTTGCTGATCTAATGTKCTCTTATGGGTTCATGTTTTAGTTCAAGTGTCCCAGGTAAATTTGACTCAGTGTTAAGGTTAAATTTACATCCTGGAACTGTAGGGGATGAAATAAAACGGGTAATAAGTAGATTAAAACAACTTCAGGCGACGATCATATTTTTGCAAGAATCACATCTATTATCTGGCGACATTCCTAAGATACGCAAGAGGTGGCCTGGGCAGGTCATTGCAGCCTCATATAGTTCCCATGCAAGGGGAGTTATTATTCTTACCCTTAAGTCCATTCCATATCAGATATTGCGAACAATTTGTGATCCCGCCGGCAGATATATTATTRTACCTTGCTGTCCGAGCAGTTTTAATTTAATGCATATGGTCCCACCGAAGATGACTCTAAATTCTTTAATGATTTGTTTTTAAACCTTTCCACACTTCCTTGTAATTATGTTGTTGCAGGAGACTTTAATTGCACTTTAGATCCTGTTAAAGATCGCACCTCGGGTTCAAACTACTCCCACACCTAATCTAGGAAAACCATACAGCATTTTATGAAGGATTTAAACTTAATAGAGATTTGGAAAGAAACGAACCAGATGATGTGGAATACTCCTGTTACTCACTAGACCTATTCCCAAAATCAACTATTTTTATGTTCTCAGCAGCATTACGCTCTAAAATKTGAAGATTGTTTTTATGATAGCATTGTCATCTCTGACCATGCTCCAGCATCTCTTTATATATTCCGATTCTAATTTAGTAGGTGACACCTAAAGGGCGCTTACAACCTAAATGGCTGCAAGATACAAGTTTTACAGAATACATTGGACAGCAGTTTGACCTATACGTTTCAATTTATACAAGAGACTTCAGCTTGTACTAGATGGGAAGCCTTTGTTGTGAGCACTGAGGGAACTTTATGCACTTGGCCAGATGATTCTGCATCTTTGTTGCATTCTTCACATGATTTGGCACAGTATTTGCAAATGTACACAGCTTTTTCTTCTACATTAGCTGCAGTGAAATGTCTCCACTAAAGGTCGCCCGATTATATGATTTTTCAACGCCGATACCGATTATTGGAGGACAAAAAAAGCCGATACCGATTAATCGGCCGATTTGTTAGAAAAAAATGTTTTATATATATATATATATATATATATATATATATATATATATCATACACACACACATTTTTGTAATAATGACAATTGCAACAATACTGAATGAACAATGAACACTTTTTTATTTTAACTTAATATAATACACACACACACACAGCTCTGAAGTGACAATGATACTGAAGAGTCTGCTTAGGAGACAAATACTCTCAACTGTTCGAATAAAAATAGTTTAAGTTTAAGTTACCTGTGATGAATGTTGAAAACAAAAACTTTATTTCTATATGCAGGAAATCCTATTTTAATAATGGGCATGGTAAGAATTGACAACCAAAGTGCGAGTCATAATTCCCATGACACCTAGCAAAATCTGAAAAGCAGTTCCTTCATTTATTCCATAGGATATTTTTAGATTCACTTAAAATAAGGTCTGTGTTTCGTGTAGGCTTACACCACCGTGCCAATTTTATAACTGTGTAGATATCCATAGGACAAGGTAACTCTGATCAATATTGGCTAAATATAAGCGAAGATCATTTTTTTTTGTAGAGTGGATTTATGAAAATATATTGACAAACGTTACCTTATCCTAGTGAGATTTACACGGGTATCAAAACGTCGAGGCGGTTTAAGCCTGCACGAAACACAGACCTTATTTGAAGTAGATCAAGACATTTTCTATGGAAGACATGAACGGTAAAATAACAAAGGAACCCCTTTCAAATTCAGCCGCAAGTTATTACAGGAATTATAACGCGTCGACTATTTCTCTTTAAACCATATTCCTTTGACTAATCCGGAAACTATCACCCCGAAAACAAAACGTTTATTCCGTTCCATATTTTATCTAACGGGTGGCATCCATGAGTCTAAATATTCCTGTTACATTGCACAACCTTCAATATTGTCATAATTACGTAGAATTCTGGCACATTAGTTCGCAAAGAGCCAGGCGGCCCAAACTGCTRCATATACCCTGACTCTGCGTGCAATGAACGCAAGAGAAATGACACAATTTCACCTGGTTAATATTGCCTGCTAACCTGGATTTCTTTTAGCTAAATATGCAGGTTTAAAAATATATACTTGTGTTTTGATTTTAAGAAAGGCATTGATGTTTATGGTTAAGTACACATTGGAGCAATGACAGTCATTGATTGTTTTTTATAAGATAAGTTTAATGCTAGCTAGCAACTTACCTTAGCTTACTGCATTCGCTAACAGGCAGGCTCCTCGTGGAGTGCAATGTAATCAGGTGTTAGAGCATTGGACTAGTTAACTGTTGCAAGATTGGATCCCCCGAGCTGACAAKGTWAAAAATCTGTCATTCTGCCGARGCAGAACGTTCCTAGGCCGTCATTGAAAATAAGAATGTGTTCTTAACTGACTTGCCTAGTTAAATAAAGGTGTAAAAAAWTTWTTTWWWAAATCGGCGCCCAAAAATACTGATTTCCGATTGTTATGAAAACTTGAAATCGGCCCGATTAATCGGTCGACCTCTAGTCTCCACACATCAGATAGTGCCCGTGGCATTTTCCTGTAAAATTCGTTTTTTTTTTTTTAAATGGTTAAGTAGTTAGATTAAACAACTCCTTTTGTACGGTAAATGTTTTAAAATGAAACATGTATGGAAACAGGTGAATTAACACTCCTCAGTTAGCAGGCTCAAGCAAGCTAAAAACCCACATGGTAGCAAAAACTAACTAGCAGAAATTGTTAACAAGTTAGAAATGATTTAAACACACTTTGCTGTAGGCTACTATTTACCAGTCATTAAAAAAAATCATGTCTGTCATATAAAATATTTTCACCCCACCCAGTAATCTAAACTTATCAGAAAGCATGTAGTCCTTGGCTCAGACAATGTAGTAGTAGTTGGCTCAGTAGCATCTCATTAGTGTGCAAGGTCTTGAGAATCAGCTGTACATGTGATGGAAGAATGCACTGTGCATGCAGAGGGTTGCAATTCCATTGAATTGGGGATAGTTTAACCAAAATATGCCACAAGACCTAGAATTTCCTTATGTGTATCCCACACAAAAAAATTCACTGTTATAAGCTTACTTTTTTAATGAATTTAAGCAAAATTCCCGGCCTTAATTTCCCATGGAGAATGTCTGGAAATTTACCGGAAAGTTTCCGACCATTTGCAACCCTAGAGGACATATCACTCTCCATCCCAAAGTGTTTATCCTGGGGTTATACCCAATCAATCCTCATCTAAATAACCAAGTACAAACGCTTACAGATATGTGCTTGCTGTGAAAGTGTGAACAGGCCTAGTATTGCCCAATGGCTTAGGGAAATGTCATCTTGCCTAACAATGGAAAAGATAACATATACGGTTATGGGTAAACAACACTTTTGAAAAGGTTTGGGAGCAGAGTGATGTGGGTGAAATATTGGCTAATGAAGGGAACTCTGGGTAGTGTACTATGCTTTGTGTGCATGTGGGGTGGTGAGAGATATCCGATTGGCTTGTGGCGCTGTGTTTCATCTGAAATTTGTCCCAAATGTTCTATCCTATTGCATCAGACCACTGTACAATGTAATTTTGGTGGTTTTACGCTTCTGTAACAGTTGTTTTGTCTTAGGTGTTACTTATTTTTTTGCTGTTAACTTTTGATGKGGGTTTTGCTGGGGGTTTTTTCATGTAATTTATCTGCTTATGTCTTGTTAAAGAARAAAAATCTAACATTGTTTAAAAAAAGTGATTTCAGTTTTCGATTTTTTAAAAATAATTTCTTAACCTGTTTTTGCTTTGTCATTATTGGGTAATGTGTGTAGATTGAGGTGGGAACTATTTAATCCATTTTTGAATAAGGCTGTAACGTAACTGTAGAAAAAGTTGAGGGGTCTGAATACTTTACGAATGCATTGAAATAGGCGATAGCAAATAGAAATATAATAATTACTCGGAATGTGACTTGTGTGCTGCCCAACTCCGTGCTTGCGCACCGCCAGTCATGTTCAAATTGGCTTAACCGTCGTCTGCCAAATGACAATGTCGCCACCATCAACGATGGCTGTCAAGCAGGTAATATGCTAATATTACCCAACCCTACCTAGTACCTACATGTACAGTATACATTTCTCTCACTAACGTGTGTATGTAGCTGGCCCTGCGAGCGGGGAATGAGAAGGAGGAGAGTGAGACAGCGGACACGGTGGGCTGCTGCTCTCTGAGAGTGGAACACATCACCCTGCACCAGGAGAAGGGGGGCCAGGAGTTCATGGTGGAGTTTGACTTCCTGGGCAAAGACTCTATTCGCTATTATAACGAGGTGCCTGTGGAAGGCAGGGTGAGCAGCACTGTCTAGCACCTGTTACATCTCCACTCCTACGTATTATGGGGTGTCAAGCAAGGGTTAAACATCTGTCTAATGTGCAAAGACATTATCTGTACACAGGTTTTCAAGAACCTGAAGCTGTTCATGGAAAACAAGGAGCCTGAGGATGACCTGTTTGATAGAATAAATGTAAGTTGAAGACCTGCACCTGGTTATTTCATGTTTGCTGTAAAATGAGTGTCACCCAAATAATGACTAGCTAGCTATGTGATTCACACAGTAGGCTTATCTAGCTTTGCAGCTACAGTTACGCTTGGTTGTTATTTGTTTGGTAGACTACCTACTTGAACAAGTACTTGAACCAGTCCATGCCGGGGCTGTCAGCAAAAGTGTTCAGAACCTTCAACGCCTCCACCACTCTGCAAGAACAGCTCAACAAGCTCACCACTGGTTAGTCCACTTCCTTTTACACCATCAATACACTCAGTGCAGGTTTTTTTGTAGATCTAGTTTAGAATAGCTGACAAGATTTCTCCGCTCTGCTCTGGCTACCGTCTGTGACATACGTGGCCCTAGTTGTTTTTTTCGACTTGGTCTCGGGCCTAACACCACCCATGCCAATATATCCTCCAAACAACACTGGCTTCTCGGGCATTATCACTTATGTTCTCAGTGTTATAACTGTATGAAGCTGTGAAACAAGCAGATGTATAGTGAAGACAGTACAATATTGAAAGACATGCCTGTTTTCCTCCTCAGCTGACATGAGTCTGGAGGAGAAACTGCTGTCCTATAACCGAGCCAACAGAGCTGTGGCCATTCTCTGTAACCACCAGAGGGCAGCACCCAAGACCTTTGAGAAATCCATGCAAAACTTGCAGGACAAGGTAACTGGAATATGTATGAATAGTGTTTTTTTTTCTTTTTCTGGACAGTTAATTTAGTAGCTAGTGCTTCTTATAGTGCCATTTTAAAAACCATCTATGCTCCTTTGCAATATTGTCTAATGTTCAGATCCATTATCTTGATTATTTTTGTTTTATTACCATATAAGCATGTACAGCAATTCCCTTTAACAGTGAATCATTGTCTAACATACTCCATTATATTGTTCCAGATTGCGCAGAAGCAGCAACAGTTAGATGTGGCCAAGAACGAGCTGAAAGAAGCCAGAAAAGAGCACAAGAAGGGCGGAACTGAGAGAACCCGGAAGTGAGTACTTTTTGATAGGGTGAAACTGACCAGTGAAATGAGTGACTCTTGCAGTTGGTCATTTGACTCTACTGTTACTGACACTGTTGGATAACAACCAGTGGATTTGACCTTTCATAACCTATAAACTACTTCTACAATGGCAGCTGGAAGGGCTATTTCAAATTGCTACTGCGGTGCTTGTTAGGCTACTGAGCCTCTATTGTTTTAACATCAGATCATTCTGTTGGTCAAATTTAAGCCAGGCAAGCTCAATCAAGCACAGATAAATAATTATACTGTTATAGAATTTGACCCAAGGTCTGGTCTCCTGCTCTCCCCAGGCTTGTTGAGAAGACGGAGTCTGTGGTGAAGAGGCTGGAGGAACAGCTGAAGAAACTCCAGCTGCAGATGACTGACAGGGAGGAGAACAAGGTCATTGCTCTGGGCACGTCCAAACTCAACTACCTGGACCCCAGGATATCAGTGGCCTGGTAACCACCATTTTAGCCTAACATTTATCCTTGACCTCTGTCAGTTCCACAACACTTGTTGCCCTCTAAAAATATACTTTTTTCACTTTGTATTTTTGTAGCATGTGATTGACTTTTACATTTTTTTCATGGCAGGTGTAGGAAATTCAATGTGCCAATCGAGAAGATTTACAACAAAACCCAAAGAGACAAGTTTGCTTGGGCCATTGATATGACTGAAGAAGATTTTCAGTTTTGAACTGTCGCCCTGTCAGCTAGACAGATTTTGCATTGTTTAATTTCCTGTTACTTTTTTTAATGTTCCCTTTATAATTTCAACTACTTAGGTCTTTATTTGTTGTTGGTTACTAGCAGTGTTTGTTTTCTGACTTGACAACGYGCACATCTGTGAGAATTAATCAGTTATAATAGACAAGGAACATTTTGTGTTTAAGATTTGTTTCCTTTGTTAACAATAGTAAATGTGTGAAATAAAATACCTTTTCATTGATATGTTAAGTGTTTGTTGATGCCTTACTCATGAGGGAATTTCTACGGCCCTTCAAAAATTATAAATGCAACAATGATTTTACTGAGTTAGTTCATAGAAGGAAATCAGTCAATTGAAATACATTTATTAGGCCCTAATCTATGGATTTCACATGACTGAGCAGCCATGGGTGATCCTGGGAGGGCGTAGGCCCACGCTTTTGAGAGCCAGGACCACCTACTGGGGAGCCAGGTCCAGCCAATGAGTTTTCCCTCACAAAATTACTTTTATTACAGACAGAAATGCCCCTCAGCAGCCTCCACTGGCTTCTTGATATGCCACACCTGTCAAGTGGCTGGATTATCTTGGCAAAGGAGAAATATTCACTAACAGGGATGTTAACAAATTTGGGCACATGGAACATTTCTGGGATTTTATTTCAGCTCATGAAACATGGGACCAGCCCTTTACATGTTTCATTCAGATTTTTGTTCAATGTAAATACACTAGTAATTTCCCATTACAGAAGCAGAGGTACATCCCAGAACATGATTTATGATTCATATCTAGATATAATAGGCCATTTTAAATTGAGGGTTAAGATTAATTGAGCTTGCTGTTTGGGGTTTTAGGCTGGGTTTCTGTATAGCACTTTGTTACATCTGTAAAAAGGGCTTTATAAATACATTTGAAAAGTTTGATAGAGTGACGTTTGTTATGAATATATTAGTGTCAAATATCAAGAAAGATGCCTATATCCAGCTGTGACTTTACATCTTGCATTTATTTTAAATCAGTATATAAAGAGAACTAAATATCAATATACCAACAAGTTAAAGATGYGAGAATGTACCCAAATTGATATTGTCTAATGCAGTTTGACGCTGCGATGGGTTGGGCTGTATTAGCATGGCAAGTTCAATTCTCTTATCTCGGAATGCAATCCTCACAACCTGCCTCTAATCATACCGACTGGATTGGAGGCTTGTGTTTTACCAGCCTTGTTAGCGTAGGTTAAATCTCACCAGGCGAAAGAACGTGCATGAATTTAAAAGGTTCATCTCTGTGGTGTATGAAACATTGTCCTGTTAAGTGTGCGACTGGCATGAAGTAGTATATTGTCATGGGAGATTTTTTTGAGCTACAAGACAATGTGATCCAACAGTTGTTTTGTATTCATCGTCAGGTCTTTTTACACACACACATCCTTTTTTTATGTGTTGTCTGTGAAGAAGACACCATCGTTTGACAGCTTTTTACATTTGTCAGTAGTGCTGATGTGAATGTTATTTTCCTCTTCATATGCATGAGTACGGCTGCGATAGCCCCAAGTGACGCCAGACTCATGTGGTTCCCCACAGGACTGTGGTCGGTAGACTGCAATGCGCCACATCAAAACTCTGTGTGCAGCTCATCAAAAAGACAGAGACAGGAAATGTGGGACAAATTCCTCCAGACCGCATTCCGTCTGCTGCCTGACTGCCTGTAACCCTGTACGCATGGAAAGTGGCCCCTTTGTTTGGCCCTTTTTGCAACTTCTGTCTGGTTTATGTCTGAACAGAATATCCTCACACCTCCTAACTCAAACTCTGTTGCAGCTAAACCTAGTTCTTAATTGTATTTAACCACAATACCAGACAGTTAAATTATTCAGACTTTTGGGACCCTAAGGAAGATTTGTTTGGGGGGCCACCCTCTCCTGATGGCGGAGAGAAAAATGTACTTTTTAAAGTACATTTTCTGATGTTATACACATTTTGCCATGTAGCTGAGAGAACATTTATAAATTTAAAAAAAACTTTAATGCAATTCTACAAATTTTTCCCTGAGGCAGAGAGTAATTCTTGCCATTTAAAAACTAATTTCTGGCAATTCTACACATTTTGCCATTATTTATGCCATGTTAATGAAATATGAGTGAGGGTGACTAACAAAATCAATGGGGGCCCCCTGGAGGTCAGGGCCCCTGGGCAGGTGCCGTGCCCGGTTGGTATTCGGCCATGATTACTGTAAATTTAGCTAATCTCAAAATTGTTAGCTGACATGGCTAATTTAGTGACTGTCAGTGACTGACAAAACAAGAGAAAAACTGCTGATGCACAACGAAATTGTATACTTGCATCTTGTGTATTCTACTATTCTAACTGTCAACAGTAAATTCCTATTATTTATATTTTTTTTGGGGGGGGGGGTTGGGGCCCGACTGCTTATGTCGCTTAGGCCTGGAGCCGGGCCTGAGTACACATGCTCTAGGCCACCGATGAATCATGCAACAGTCTTTATTTAACATTGCAACAGTGTATTGTGTGGACCTTATTCTAATACGCTGAAAATGAGAAAAATAACACTTCTCAGCTCCTCTCAAGAGGCCCTTGCAGTCTACAAATGTCCTCCACCTTTCAATAGCAGTCTGAGATCTGACCTACTGGGCTCTGTCTCAGTAGTAAACCCCTTAATCTGACCAAATTCACATAGAAATATGTATTAGATCTATCATTCTAATGGAAAGCATGTCTGAGAAGCAGTGGATCTTTTTTATCTGTGCTATTTCTATGCTTCTGTGCTCTTAAATCTCAATTTTGCGTCTTTTACTTTYGGTTTTGTACACCAGCTTTAAACAGCTGAAAATACAATATATTTGGGTACGCCCTTCTCCCCCGATTGCTCAGTTTGGCCGGGCGGCCAGCTCTAAGAAGAGTCTTGGTGGTTCCAAACTTCTTCCAATTAAGAACGATGGAGGCCACTGTATTCTTGGGGACCTTCAATGCTGCAGAAATGTTTTGGTACACTTCCCCAGATCTGTGCCTCGACACAATCCTGTCTCGGAGCTCTACGGACAATTCCTTCGACTTCATGGCTTGGTTTTTGCTCTGACATGCACTGTCAACTGTGGAACCTTATATAGGCAGGTATGTGCCTTTGCAAATCATGTCCAATCAATTGAATTTACCACAGGTGGACTCCAAGTTGTAGAAACATCTCGAGGATGATCAATGGAAACAGGATGCACCTGACCTCAATTTCGAGTCTCATAGCAAAGAGTCTGAATACTTATGTAAATAAGGTATTTCTGTTTTTCATTTTTAATAAATTATCCAAAAAAATAACTTTCGCTTTGTCATCATGGGGTATTGTGTATAGATTGATGAGGACAAMAWWWTTTTWAAATCCATTTTAGAATAAGGCTGTAATGTAACAGAATGTGGAAAAAGTGAAGGGGTCATGTCATACTAAAGGGAGTATCTCCGATTTACGTACAGAATAATACGAAATGCTCTGAGACCACATTGATCATTCTCTCTCTCATAACTTCTTTGTTGGTCATTGTTTGGACAGTTTTTCTCTGCAAGGGAGCAATACAAAAATCATACTCTGAACCTGATTGGTGCATCCATTCGCTGTTAGTGTTGTGAGCTTGGCAAGCCCCGAAGGAAACAGAAAGCCTAGTCAGAATGCTCATTGTTCTAGGTCCTCATTTGAAGTTTGGGCTTGCGAGAAGACTTTGTAGAACAACAGCCAGTGTACTTGATCTTCCATTGCCTTGTTATTAATGGCAGTTAGCCATCTATGGATGTGGAAGGTTCGGTTCAAACTGCTACTGAGATGCTTGTTACTGATCCTCCAATGGTTGGACTCATTTTTTCAAATGTTCTGGGCTACATTTATAAATGAGGGTTATTATTAATGACTGAATCAGTCTACTTTATGGCAGTTCACTATCTATCGATGTGGAAGGATTGGTTCCTTCAAACTAATCCTCCAATGATCATCAGTGCAGGTTCCTCTCTTTCTCTCTCTTAAATGAGGGTTATTATTAATGACTGATTATAATTGCTTAGTTTCGAAACACAGGGGGAGACAACCCAATGGCACTCGACACACAAAGATCTCTTTGCACATGTAGAACGTTTTCAGAACCCCAGAGCCAGAATGACATTCCTTCTTTCCCAGATCTGGGTGTGTTTGTGTCGTCTTGTGTTGGTCGTCAACGCACCATATGACCACCACATTGAGATGTTCAAGCAACAACACACACTGCGTMATTTTTCTCCTTCAATTATTTTACAGACAGTTGGCTTGTCAAGCAGTTTGCCTGAGGATAAAACATCAACTTTTGTCTGGTTTGTCTGATCAGACAACAGAGATGACCTGTCTGAAGAATAATGCTTGATTTTCCCTGTTCTCACATAAGTTATTCTGTTATTTGTTAAGAATAAGAATAAATACTGTGTTGTCCATTTACTGGTTGCTCACTGGGAAGAAATATATGTGACAATGTTGGAACAATTTGGAAAACTGATTGGATTTGAAAAAAGTCATCAATGTAAGAGACTTTTGTGTTTTTTTTCACACCACTTTTAACCTAAATCCAATGACATGGTGACATTTTTGGTTGATATATAATCAAATCAAATGTTATTTGTCACATGCGGCGAACACAACAGGTGTAGGTAGACCTTACCATGAAATGCTTACTTACAAGCCCTTAACCAGCAATGCCGTAAAAAAAAAAAAAAGAGTTAAGAAAATATTTACTAAATAAAGTGAAGTAAAAAAGTAACAATAAAATAACAATAATGAGGCTATATACAGGGGGTACCGGTACACAGTCAATGTGCAGGGGTACAGGTAGGGGTAAAGTGACTATGCATAGACAATAAACAGTGAGTAGCAGCAGCATAATTAAAGAATATATATATAATAATAAATAACTAAAAAGTAAACCATTAAAAAAATTAATGAATTGCGGGGTCAATGCAAGTTGTCTGGGTAGTCATTTGATTAGCTGTTGAGCAGTAAAGCTGTTAAGAAGCCTTTTGGACCTAGACTTGGCACTCCGGTGCTGCTTGCCGTGCGGTAGCAGAGAGAACAGTCAATGACTTGGGTGGCTGGAGTCTGGCAATTTTCAAATCAAATTTTATTGGTCACATACACATGGTTAGCAGATGTTAATGCGAGTGTAGCGAAATGCTTGTGCTTCTAGTTCCGACCATGCAGTAATATCTAACAAGTAATCTAACAATTTCACAACAACTACCTTATACACACAAGTGTAAAGGAATGAATAAGAATATGTACATATAAATATATGAATGAGCGATGGCCGAACGGCATAGGCAAGATGCAGTAGATGGTATAGAGTACAGTATATACATATGAGATTAGTAATGTAGGATATGTAAACATGATATAAAGTGGCATTGTATAAAGTGACTAGTGATAAATTTATTACATCCAATTTTTAATTATTAAAGTGGCTAGAGATTTGAGTCAGTATGTTGGCAGCAGCCACTCAATGTTAGTGATGGCTGTTTAACAGTCTGATGGCCTTGAGATAGAAGCTGTTTTTCAGTCTCACGGTCCCAGCTTTGATGCATCTGTACTGACCTCGCCTTCTGGATGACAGCGGGGTGAACAGGCAGTGGCTCGGGTGGTTGTTGTCCTTGATGATCTTTTTGGCCTTCCTGTGACATCAGGTGTTGTAGGTGTCCTGGAGGGCAGGTAGTTTGCCCCCGGTGATGCGTTGTGCAGACCTCACTACGCTCTGGAGAGCCTTACGGTTGTGGGCGGAGCAGTTGCCGTACCAGGCGGTGATACAGCCCGACAGGATGCTCCCGATTGTGCATCTGTAAAAGTTTGTGAGTGTTTTTGGTGACAAGCCAAATTTCTTCAGCCTCCTGAGGTTGAAAAGGCGCTGCTGCGCCTTCTTCACCACGCTGTCTGTGTGGGTGGACCATTTCAGTTTGTCCGTGATGTGTACGCCGAGGAACTTAAAACTTTCCACCTTCTCCACTACTGTCCCGTCGATGTGGATAGGGGGGTGCTCCCTCTGCTGTTTCCTGAAGTGCACAATCATCTCCTTTGTTTTGTTGATGTTGAGTGTGAGTGTGAGGTTATCTTCCTGACACCACACTCCGAGGGCCCTCACCTCCTCCCTGTAGGCCGTCTCATCCTTGTTGGTAATCAAGCCTACCGTAGTGTCGTCTGAGTTTAGTTGGAGGTGTGCATGGCCACGCAGTCATGAGTGGACAGGGAGTACAGGAGAGGGCTGAGAACGCACCCTTGTGGGGCCCCAGTGTTGAGGATCAGCGAGGTGGAGATGTTGTTACCTACCCTCACCACCTGGGGGTGGCCCGTCAGAAAGTCCAGGACCCAGTTACACAGGGCAGGGTCGAGACCCAGGGTCTCGAGCTTAATTACGAGTTTGGAGTGTACTATGGTGTTAAATGCTGAGCTGTAATTGATGAACAGCTTTCTTATATAGGTATTCCTCTTGTCCAGATGGGATAGGGCAGTGTGCAGTGTGATTGTGATTGCGTCGTCTGTGGACCTATTGGGGCGGTAAGCAAATTGGAGTGGGTGTAGGGTGTCAGGTAGGGTGGAGGTGATATGATCCTTGACTAGTCTCTCAAAGCACTTCATGATGACAGAAGTGAGTGCTACGGGGCGATAGTCGTTTAGCTCAGTTACCTTAGTTTTCTTGGGAACAGGAACAATGGTGGCCCTCTTTGAAGCATGTGGGGACAGCAGACTGGGATAGGGATTGATTGAATATGTCCGTAAACACACCAGCCAGCTGGTCTGCGCATGCTCTGAGAACGCGGCTGGGGATGCCGTCTGGGCCTGCAGCCTTGCGAGGGTTAACACGTTTGAATGTTTTAGTCACGTTAGCTGCGGTGAAGGAAAGTCCGCAGGTTTTGGAAGCGGGCCGTGTCAGTGGCACTGTATTGTCCTCGAAGCGAGCAAAGAAGTTGTTTAGTTTGTCTGGGAGCAAGATGTCGGTGTCTGCGACGGGGCTGGTTTTCTTTTCGTAATCCGTGATTGACTGTATACCCTGCCACATACGTCTCATGTCTGAGCCGTTGAATTGCGACTCTACTTTGTCTCTATACTGACGCTTAGCTTGTTTGATTGCCTTGCGGAGGGCACTTTCAGTTTTGCTCGAGTGCTGCCATCAATCCAAGGTTTCTTGTTGGGGAAGGTTTTAGTAGTCACCGTGGGTACAACATCACCGATGCACTTGTTAATAAACTCGCTCACCGAATCAGCGTATACATCAATGTTGTCTGAGGCTATCCGGAACATATCCCAGTCCACGTAATCGAAGCAATCTTGAAGCGTGTAATCAGATTGGTCGGACCAGCGTTGAACAGACCTGAGCACGGGCGTTTCCTGTTTTAGTTTCTGTCTATAGGCTGGGAGCAACAAAATGAAGTCGTGGTCAGATTTGCCAAAAGGAGGRCGAGGGAGGGCTTTGTATGCCTCGCGGAAGTTAGAGAAGCAATGATCCAGAATTTTGCCAGCCCGGGTCGCGCATTCGATATGCTGATAAAATTTAGGGAGCCTTGTTTTCAGATTAGCCTTGTTAAAATCCCCAGCTACAATAAATGCAGCCTCAGGATATTTTAGGGTCTTCCTCTGACACTGCCTGGTATAGAGGTCCTGGATGGCAGGACGCTTGGCCCCAATGATGTACTGGGCCATACGCACTACCCTCTGTAGCGCCTTATGGTCAGATGCCAAGCAGTTGCCATAGCAGGCGGTGATGCAACCAGTTAAGACGCTCTCGATGCTGCAGCTGTAGAACTTTTTGAGAATCTGAGGACCCATGACAAATCTTTTCAGCCTCCTGAGGAGGAATAGGCGTTGTCGTGCCCTCTTCACGACTGTCTTGGTGTGTTTGGACCGTGATCGTTTGTTGGTGATGTGGACACCAAGGAACTTGAAGTTCTCAAGCTACTTCACTACAGCCCTGTTGATGAGAATGGGTGCGTGCTCAATGATTTCACATCGAATTCCCATTAATTGACAGCTCAACCAAATGTAAATTAAAACTAAACGTTTAACTAATGTCTGTGCCCAGTGGTTATCTACTCCAGGTCATAGAATCAGGATTTTAGTTCTAGTTTCTAGTGCCTAATACACCTCAAATCACTTCAGTCTGGATGTTAATGTTAAACCCCAGCGTGGAATTACTATCCATCTATCTGTATCTGCCATCCCTCCACAATTCTCGCCATTCCCGTCTTCCAGAAAGTGATCTGTCCTCTCAAAGGGCCTGAGTGAAGATGAGGTCAGCTGATTCCCTTCTGTAAGGGCCCGCTAACCCTTGACCTCTGGGTCCTGTTGTAACAGTATAACTTTAAACCGTCCCCTCGCCCCGACACGGGCGCGAACCAGGGACCTTCTGCACACATCAACAACAGTCACCCACTGGGCGTCGTTACCCATCGCTCCACAAAAGCCGCGGCCCTTGCAGAGCAAGGTGCAACACTACTTCTAGGTTTCAGAGCAAGTGACGTAACTGATTGAAAAGCTAGTAGCGCGTACCCGCTAACTAGCTAGCCATTTCACATCCGTTACACTGTCACCCCCGGCGACAAAGGCCAGAAGGATTCCATCCCTAATCGGCCTCCAGACCTCCCTGAGCAGGAGAGGAGCCCTGTAGAGGACCACAGACACAGCTAAGACCACAGACACAGCTGCTCTTTTCATCTCCTCACAGACACTCCCTCATTCGTACTCTGGTCCTTCAATGGAGGATCTCCATTAAACATGTCTTTTAGTCCGAGATTATTCTGTGTCCAGTACCGGGAAACTGTCACAAAGTGCATGTAGGAGTGCTTTTATGTTATAGTTCTAAAGCACAGCTTAGCACCTGACAGTCAACATTGGGAAACAGGTAGTGCTATTTCACAAATCCTTGTTTCACTGAAACAAGTTAAAACATTGGTTAAAATGTATCAACATGTATGGAGGGAAGGGATGGGGGGATGGAGAAGGTGTGACAGGATGTCAGTCAGTGATTGGTGTCAAGTTTAAATACATGTACTTTATAGCATGTTGACTAACTTCAACAGCTCTTTGTCCAGACATTGACATTGAGGAAACATTCATATCTCCTTGATTACACTACAAAGTGAGATTTGATATCAGAACCTTTCAATGCCTTCATCAATTGCAATACTAAGTACTCATTCAAGACATGCCCATTCATGGACATTAAATATTATTTTTCTACTTTCTCAGGTTGCATTTTTACCCCTCTGAGCATCAAAAGGGCATCCAACGCAAGCATGTTTCATTAAGCAACACAAATGCCCTTAGTAAGTATATTTTGGTCTTGTTAAATACACTCAGGTTCCCTAGAGGGGTTGGGTGAGCCAGTGCTAGGCTGCTAGTAGGCTGGCAGACAGCCTGTGACCACAAGGAGTAGACTCTCACTCCTGCACACACACATACACACACACACAACACACAACACACAACACACAACACACAACACACAACACACAACACCACCCCACACAAACAACACACACCACACACAACACACACACACACACAAACACAAACAACACACAACACACAACACCACAACACACACACAAAACACACAACACACAACACACAAACACACACACAACAACACACAAACACACAAACACACAGCACAAACCACACAACACACAAAACACAACAACACACAACACACAACACACAGCACACAACACACAACACACAACACACAACACACAACACACAACACACAACACCACAACACACAACACACAACACACAGCACAAACACACACACACAACACACAGCACAGAACACACAGCACAGAACACAACAACAACACAAACACACAACACACAACACACAGCACAGAACACACACCACACACAGCACCACAACACACAGCAACAAACACACAACACACAACACACACCACAAACAACAACAACACACAACACACACACACAACACACCCACCACACCAACACACAACACACAACACAAACACACAGCACAAACACACACACACAACACACAACACACAACACACACCACACACCACACAACACACAACACACAACACAAACCACACACCAACAACACACAACACACAAAACACACACCACACACCACAACAACACACAACACCCAACACCACACCACCCAACACACAAACACACAACACACAACACAAACACACACAACAACAACACAAAACACACACAACACCACACACAACACAGAAACAAACAACCAACACACACCACACAAACACACAACACACAACACACAACACAGAACACACACAACACACAACACAGAACACACAACACACACCACACAACACACAACACACAGCACACAACACACAACACACAACACACAACACAGAACACAGAACACACAACACACACCAAGGTGAGACCTTCTATGACTTGGAAGATGAATATCAGAATATAAGGACTCTGAAGTTGGCCGTAATGATGGTAGCGACATTGTAAATATAATTACTTAGAACCGACAATGTATTGTTTACATTGATTAATAGATTATGGATTTTTATAGATGTGTCTGGATACAATGTATCAAATAATATATTCTCTCAGTGCATGAATTGATTATCTTACTGCAATACAAGACAGACTGTACAGTAACTAAGAAAGAAAGAGTAGTCCATTTTCAGAATCTTGCTACTGGACTTCACAACGTTAGAATAAAAAGTTTGGGTGTCTCATTCGACTTTGCTATTGACTTCAGGAGCAGGATTTCATACTGCAGGCTTCTTGTATGTTTAGATTCAACCAAACGGATACATAATTCATGTAGCTGTCACTGAGGAAATGCAGTTAGATTGGAGTGAGAGGGAATTTTTGACCACGCGCTGACAGATATCTGTCTCACTACTCAACTGCAAGGCATATTTATATTCCACCAAATTATTCATAACCCATGAGATTTCAATGTATATAGTAAATGCATTTATGTTGCTATAGCCTGATGTAAAATGTAGATATTGTATGATGTGTGTGTTGTATCACTGTACAGTGGATTCATGTATGGCAATACCCTGAACATGTATTTCTTTGAATGTGTAATATTTTACATTAATAATAATTTATAACGGTGGTGGTCTGAAATTTGATCGCAAAGCAGAAAGAAAGTGTAACTCGCCTTTTGTCAGTGGCACACTGTTGTGTGTGCAGACCTAGCTGCACTTATACTATAGCTGGTTATTTTGTCTCGTCCGGGAGTTGACTTTGATCATGTTCAGAATAGGGTTTGACTCGTGGGGTTGGGGGGGGGGGGGGGGGGGGGGCACTGAGTCACAGCACGAGTGCCCTCCTACGAAAGAAAACAGGACTTGTTGTGTGCTGTCAACTATGACACAGACAGGCGACAGAGCGAGATGTTCGTCCAATTTAAAATCATTTCGAAAAAGTCGGATAGAGGAAACCTATAACAAAATAAATTACAAAGTTGCTCTATGAGTCACATTGAACAACGACTTTATTAGTATATTATGAAATAAACTCGTATCAGGGCATCAAGTCACGTTTCTGGGAATGATTGACATCGGAGTGTTCTGCGATGTATTTTATTATTCTGCAGTGAACGGTTGGTGATGAAAGGAACAATGAGAAGAAAGGCAACTGATAATGAATAATACGTGTTAATGGACATAGGAGTGGTTCTTAGCTAATAAATTAAAAAGGTGTCGTCTCAGTCAAGACTAACAATGTTACTGATAAAATGGATTGTCTCTACTGCTGTTCTTTTCAATGGTGAGTTTGGAACATTCAGGTGTAAGTATTTACTAGTGATGTAGCCTAAATATTTTTTMTTCCGTATCTATATTGGGCAATAGCCTATAATGTTAATTTATATGTAGCCTACCTATTATTTGAAAATGTAATTATGAACAACACATAATTGTTATATTTGAGAATTGAGTAATAGATCTTTAGCAATGCATGCACTCTATTGCCATGTTTGTATAGTAAACTTTTCATAAATGTGTTGTATGCTACTAAAGCATTTATAATTAAAAAATGTCTAACTCATGGAAAAGTTTATAATAACATCACTCTTTCTCCACTCCAGGTATTTGTCATGGCTCTCTGCTTCACTCAGACATAAGAGCCAGTGTCGGGACCTTGGGGAGGAAACATGGGCAGCAGCATCAGCACGCTGCTATTGTGGAATTTCAGTGTCAGTACATGCTCAAACATCTCCAAAGTGGAGGCCAGATCTCAGTGCATATGCCCCCCAACATCACAGGCCACTGGGTATCCACCAGGTAATATAATGTGTAACATGCGCAATTAAACTGTTTGTTATGAACCCTTATTAAGTACAGAATTGTAAGAATGTATAGTCAATATATTGTAGCGATGTCAAAGGGTAGTCCTGACTGGAGCTTGAACACAGGACCTTGCAGCTGTAGACACTTCAGCTGGTATTCCAATATATTTGACATTTTTATTTAACCTTTATTTACCTTATTTTAAGATATCTGAACTTCTTGCGGAGGTTGCTAGGCGTTGGGTTTTGTATTTATTAAGGATCCCCATTAGTTCCTGTGAAGGCAACAGCTACTCTTCCTGGGGTCAAGCAACATTAAAGCAGTTATATGCAATTACAAATATTACATGACAATTTAAAAAAAAAACATATTACATGACAATACATTTCATAATACGTTAAGTGTGTGCCCTCAGGTCTCTACTCTACTACCACATATCCACAATACAAAATCCATGTGTACAGTATGTGTGTGTACAGTGTGTGTTTGTTAGCATGTGTATGCGTGTGTCTGTGCCTGTGTGTGTCTCGTCACAGTCCCCGTTGTTGCATAATATTTATTTTTATCTGTTTTTTAAATTGGATTCTACTGCTTGCATCATTTACATGACGTGGAATAGAGTTCCATGTAGTCATGGCTCTATGTAGTACTGTACGCCTCCCATAGTCTGTTCTGGACTTGGGGATTGTGAAGAGACCTCTGGTTGCATGTCTTGTGGGGTATGCATGGGTGTCCGAGTTTAAACAAACAGCTCGGTGCATTCAGCATGTCAATACTTCTTACAAAAACAGTAGTGATGAAGTCAATCTCTCCTCTACTTTGAGCCTTGAGAGATTGACATGCATATTATTAATGTTAGCTCTCCGTGTACATTTAAGTGCCAGCCGTGCTGCCCTGTTCTGAGCCAATTGTAAATTTCCTAAGTCCCTCCATGTGGCACTTGACCACACGACTGGACATTAGTCCAGGTGCGATAAAACTAGGGCCTGTAGGACCTTCCTTGTTAATAGTGTTGTTAAGAAGGCAGAGCAGTGCTTTATTTTGGCCAGACTTCTCCCCATCTTAGCTACTGTTGTATCAATATGTTTTGACCATGACAGTTTACAATCCAGGGTTACTCCAAGCAGTTTAGTCACCTCAACTTGCTAAATTCCAAGATTTAGTGAAGGTTTAGTGAATGATTTGTCCCAAATACAATGCTTTTAGTTTTGAAATATTTAGGACTAAATTATTTCTTTCCACCCATTCTGAAACTGACTCMAGCTCTTTGTTAAGCAGTGATTTCACTCGCTGTAGTAGCTGACGTGTATAGTGTTGAGTCATCCATCCGCATACATAGACACACTGGCTTTACTCATGCCACTTTAAGTCAGTGGCATGTCATTTATTTATTGCCTTAATCTTACCTCATTTGCAGACACTGTATATAGATATTTTCTATTGTGTTATTGACTGTACGTTTGTTTATTCCATGTGTAACTCTGTGTTGTTGTTTGTGTCGCACTGCTTTGCTTTATCTTGGCCAGGTCGCAGTTGTAAATGAGAACTTGTTCTCGACTGGCCTACCTGGTTAAATAAAGGTAAAAAAATTAAATAAAATTAGTAAAGATTGAAAAAAGTAAGTGGTCTAGACAGCTGCCCTGGGAAATGCCTGATTCTACCTGGATTATGTTGGAGAGGCTTCCATTAAAGAACACCCTCTGGGTTAAGGTCACTGACTACACGATACAGGATAATAGCACTGTTCTGTATGTAAGCCTACTTGGCACAACAACAGGTTCAGCTTCAGACTTCTCAGTGTAAAGTCTTAGGTGTTGAATCAACTGGTGCAATTAAAGGTGGGGSGGTCGACTCCAGTTACCCACCAGACTCACTGCATAATTCCGAAATAACAAATCATTTGACTAACCCAATTTCATGAATGTTTTCCCCATCAGCTGTGAGGTCAGGCCTGGGTCAGAGTTCATCATCAGATCCTATCTCTTCCACCACAACCACACCTTCCAGGTCCTCCAGTTCCACTACCGGGACAACCGCTGCTCCTCCCCCACATACACCCTCCTTGCCCGGGGCAAGCTGTACCTGCGCCAGGCCTCCTGGGTGGTCCGCGGAGGCACCGAGGCCGACTATCAGCTTCACAGCGTCCAGGTTGTGTTCCACAGCCCCGAGGCAGCCATGGACCTCAGCCAGTGGCTCAAGCCCAGCTGTGGACGTCCATCCCTAGATGGAGGGGGAAAGTGGGAGCCCTGGGAGCCCCACGTCAGCTATGACCTGTGGAGTGAGGAGGAGCAGGGGAGGGACTGTGCCCATAGGCTGGGTTTCACTATGAATGAGCTGCAGCTGGTGCGTGTGGAGCGGCGCCGCCATCATGGTGTCTGGCTCCCTGATGACCACACCGAGGAGCTCTTCCTGGGGGACGTCCACACTGAGCACACCCAGAGGACCTACCACACACCCTCCAGCTACCAGCCGCCACTGCAGAACACCAAGGTCAGACATAGAGATATATAATATATATTATGCTCTAATCTATTCTACTATATTTCGATGGTCAGAGTCCCCTTATTATTACTTACATACTGAGACCCCATGAGTGAGAATCCTTTTAGATTTTTGGGCAGATAGTATCATTTTCAAGTATCTGTGAATCTGTTTGTCAAATCCCTACCAACTGAAAAGTATTGTGGGTATTAAAGATGACAAACTGTTGCAGCAATGAAACCACACATGTACATTAATTGATACGTGATATTCCAGGCCTGTGTATTCCTATTTCCTTTGAAAAATCACAGTATTGTCTGTATGTTTTTGTACACAACGACAGACACGTTATGTGAAATGGGAGAGWATATGAATTGTGCAAACTGCAAACCCAGCAGCAGAGAAGATCCATGGATTGCAGTGATCATCCGTTGGTTGGTTTTTCACGGGCGCTCTTCAAAGAGAATAGCAAAGAGTGGCGCAGTATGCTCTGCTCTGAATTTCTGAATTCCTGCCCTTACTCTGTGGTAGTGTTGGTGCCTGAGGCTGTATCAAGGACAGAGGGATAAAACTGGAGCCGGACCAGAGAGATGGAACCAGGCCTTCAGTTCAGAAGCTCCCTCCTTTCCTCCCACTCACAAAAGGATTTGTCCCTTTCATGCCCCCCCCCCCCCCCCCCCCCCCCCCCCCCCCCCCCCCCCCCCCCCCCCCCCCCCCCCAGCATTTACCCATATATCTACCAGCATGTATTTTTAAAAACTAATACAAACAACTCCCAGCCTATAAAGTGTCAGGTCAATGTAAATGAGCTGTGGTTAAAAGCTGAGGTGATTGATGTTGAAAGTGACTCATGCATGCACTGGTGGTGGAGTTACAGTCAGCCTTGAATGAATAGAGTTAGTCACGTTCAGCTATAACGTCAATCTGATGCTCAAACCCTGAGTGCAATCTCAAAAGGGCTCCACACATAACAGGGGCTTGATGAGCTTATTTACGAGATTGTACTCACAACCCAATGAGTGTAAACAAGGATCCAAAACCATAAAGACAGTCATAGCGTACGATGATATTTTTGATGTTCTGGATGTGAAAATAGCTCATTTTCTTTTATTTGTCTATTAAACTGTGTCTCCGGATTCCCCACCAATGTCCTTTTGAAACACGCACCTGTGGCTGATACTGTTTAACGAAGGACTTGAGACCAAGGCACAGACGGCACCTACTGCTTTTCAAAGAGCCCCATCCAGAGAAGAGAGAGAGGAGTAGTAGCCCCATCACCGAGTGCATTTTCCAGGCCAGAGAGAAGCTTTTGATTCTTTGCCTATGGTGGTTGTTTTCATCCCTGCCATCAATCTAGGATGGCAGACCCATGTTAAATGATCTGTTTATTATCTATGCATAGTTACTTTACCCCTACCTACATGTTAGTGCAGACCCATGTTAAATGATCTGTTTATTATCTATGCATAGTTACTTTACCCCTACCTACATTTCAGTGGAGGCTCCTCCAAGGAGGAAGGGGAGGACCATCCTTCTAAGTGAATTTCATTAAAACAAAATTAAAAAACATTAAAAAAGTTATCCTTTTTAGATAAAACTATACTAAATATATTCATGTCACCAAATAATTGATTGAAACACACTGTTTTGCAATGAAGGTCTACAGTAGCCTCAACAGCACTCTGTAGGGTAGCACCATGGTGTAGCCGGAGGACAGCTAGCTTCCATCCTCCTCTTGGTATATTGACCAATACAAAATCTAGGAGGCTCATTGTTCTCACCCCCTTCCATAGACTTACACAGTAATTATGACAACTTCTGGGGGACGTCCTCCAACCTATCAGAGCTCTTGCAGCATGAACTGACATGTTGTCCACCCAATCAAAGAATCAGAGAATGAATCTAGTACTGAAAGCATAAGCTACAGCTAGCTAGCACTGCAGTGCATAAAATGTGGTGAGTAGTTGACTCAAAGAGAGAGAAAGACAATAGTTGAACAGTTTTCAACAAATTAATTTCTTCAAAAATGAAGGAGAGGCGAGAGAGAGAGATTTCGTCATTTCTTTTCACTTTTAGTTTCACTTACTTAGCTA
Source organism: Salvelinus sp. IW2-2015 (assembly GCF_002910315.2). Taxonomy (NCBI): domain Eukaryota; kingdom Metazoa; phylum Chordata; class Actinopteri; order Salmoniformes; family Salmonidae; genus Salvelinus; species Salvelinus sp. IW2-2015. Next base: position 27,708,004 of record NC_036854.1, on the reverse strand, counting down.
GCAAATGCAGCTGGCTAGTCGAGTCTACTCAAACACCTGGCTCAAACAGGGGGATGCTATGTTAGCTAGCTAGCTATGACTATCCAACATAACACTGGAACTCTTCCAAGTCAAGTCAAGATAAGCTTTTGGTTTTATACATTTATTGCAATTGGGGCCCGCCGGTGTAACTGCTTACTGACTATACACTAACGTTACTGCATGATTGTAGCAGGTTTACTAACACATTAGTTATATTATCTATGTTGACTAGGACGATACTTTAGCTAATATGGGGACAACGATGTATGCTGTGTGTAACGGGTATGACATGGTTTGAAAGTTTTTTTTGTCTGGTCACATACAGCTCATGTGTTGTGCATTGAGGTCCACAAACAAAGGGAAAAGGTGAGAGGAGGAGAGTGCATAGAGGTGAGAAGGAATAAAAAGTGGCTGCTATGAAAGTGAACTGTGTTTAYGGGTGATCAGGGGTGTATTCATTCCGCCGATTCTGTTGAAAAACGTTTCTTAAACAGAAGCAAACGAAATGGGGATAAATACCTGAATTGGTCCAATAGAAACTATCATTTGCAACTGTTGGAGCTAGATGCAGGCAAGAGTGTGCAAGGCGGTATTGAATGTGTCACTGTGTGTCACCTCAACATTTTCTCTCAAACGTTTCATTCATAGGCTAGGTTGTAGCAACGTCATGATGGGTATAGGGAAAATTTGAGTATCATGTAATAGCCTAAACCTATCCATGTTACATTGAACTGGGTGATGGGAATATGAATGACAATCATCCAATATGCTGTAATGGAAATGAATTGTCCTCCCTCATCATAAACTGCACTGACCGCCACTGCTTCATGTACTAATGATCTCGATTAACCTGTACCTCCGCACATTGACTCGGTACCGGAGGCTATTGTTATTTTATTGTGTTACTTTTTTAGTAAATCTTTTCTTAACTCTATTTTCTTAAAACTGGTTAAGGGCTTGTAAGTAAGCATTTCACTGTAAGGTCTACACCTGTTGTATTCGGCGCGTGTGACAAATAAAATTGTATCTGATTTGCAGTGGTGCCATGAACACTCCCAAGTAGCATATGAGAAGACAGTTTGCCATGCTTCTCCTTTATTAGCTGGGTGGGTCAGAGTCAAACAACAGTTTGAATGGCCTCGTTTGTGTTTTTCATCATCATGATTGGTTGTCTGTTGACATTTCAGTGATACCATCAGTGATGATATTTATCACCATGCTGTGACTCATTAAACCGCTTAGAAATCTGAAATATAGTTCAGACTTTTGTGTTAAACATCAAAATGGGATGCATTCCAACATCTAGTCTCTTGCAGGTGTGTGAATTTCTTTTGAATCACAATATGAAAACGTAACATTCTGAAACACTATTACAGAACCATGACCGTACCTGCAGTGTCTGCCGAGTCGTTGCCGGGGCGGACGAGCACCATCCTCCCATCCTGCCCTGCGAAGACAACCTGCCCGTCAAACTAGAGGGCCAATGGGTGAGCCAGCGCTGCGAGGTACGCCCTGGGGTTCTCTTCCTGACCCGCCATTTTGTTTTCCACGACCACAACTGCACTTGGGAGGGTCACTACTGGCATTACGCCGACCCAGTGTGCAGACAGCCAACGTTCAGCCTGTACGCCCGGGGTCACTACAGCCACGCGGTCCTATCCACCACGGTAATGGGAGGGACAGAGTTTGTCTTCACAGGTAGGTGTTACTGTCACAATAAATCTAAATATACGGAACAAAAATATAAAACAAAACATGCAACAATTTCTAAGATTTTACTGAGTTAGTGTTAAAAACTCAGTCTATTTAAATAAATTCATTAGGTCCTAATCTATGGATTTCACATGACTGGGAATACAGATATGCATCTGTTGCTCACAGGATCAGAAAACCAGTCAGTATCTGGTCAGTACCAGTCAGTATCCATCATTGCCTCATGCAGCGTGACACATCTCCTTCACTTAGCGTTGATCAAGCTGTTGATAGTGGCCAGTGGTATGTTGTCCCACTCCTCTTCAATGGCTATGTGAAGTTGCTGGATATTGGTGGGAACTGGAACACGTTGTCGTACACGTCGATCCAGAGCATCCCAAACATGCTCAATGGGTGACATGTCTGGTGAGTATGCAGGCCATGGAAAAACGGGGGCATTTTCAGCTTCCATGAATTGTGTACACATCCTTGTGACATGGGGCCATGCATTAGCATGCTGAAATGAATGGCATGACAATGGGCCTCAGGATCTCGTCACGGTATCTCTGTGCATTTAAATTTCCATCAATAAAATGCAATTGTGTTCGTTGTCCATAGCTTATGCCTGCCCATACCCCCACCGCCACCATGGGGTACTCTGTTCACAACGTTGACATCAGCAAACCGCTTGCTCACACGACCCCATACACGTGGTCTGCGGTTCTGAGGCCAGTTGGACATACTGCAAAATTCTCTAAAACAACATTGGAGGTGGCTTATGGTAGTTAGCATGCCAATTGCACGCCCCTTCAAAACTTGAGACATCTGTGGCATTGTGTTGTGACAAAACTGCACATTTTAGAGTGGCATTTTATTGTCCCCAGCACAAGGTTCACCTGTGTAATGAAACATGGGACCAGCACTTTACATGATGCGTTTATATTTTTGTTCAGTGTATATAAATGATCACAGCTAATGATCATGCCATTATTAGTGTGTATAACAACCAACCTGACTATTTCCCTCTTGGTCTTCAGTGGACCACGTGAGGGTGACCCCAATGGACCGGGCCACCACCTCCCTGCTCAACGTCTTCCAGGGCAAGGAGTGCGGGACAGAGGGCTCATGGCGCCAGGGCCTGGAGCAGGATGTCACCCCCACCCATGGCTGTGCTGCCCTGGGCATCCGGCTGCCCCACACCGAGTACGAACTCTTCCGCATGGAGCGAGACTATGCGAACCGCCTCCTTCTCTTCAACGGCCAGAGGCCCACGGATGGCTCCAGCCCTAACCAGCCCCACAAGACAGCCACCTCCTACCAGGCTCCCCTGGTGCAGTGTGCAGGGGCTGGCCATGGGCCAGCAGAATGGAGGGAAACTGACGAGCTCCAAAGACTGTGGAGTAGCTGCTGCAGACACAGAGGTGGTGGCATGGTGGATATGGTTAGACTACTGCTTATTGCTGCTATCTCCGTTCTGCATCTCAGGTAGGAGTAGCTGAATGTTATTGTTGTTGTGGAGCAGCACTTAATTGACTGTGTATTGGACTGTCAGACTCTTTGAATACAGCATATGTGATTGCAATGTTGAATTGTTACATTCTATTATTCGGAGTCGTGTTCAGTAGACATCAAATGAATAAAACGCTTTGACAGGAAGTGAAACTGGGAAGTACTGTACTTGTCCAATAAGAAATGCATTGTTCCTATGGTGTGCCCAACACAACACAAGTTGTCTATGGCCGTGATTCAATCTGATTGTGATTTGTCGACAATGTGCCATTTAAATCAGCGATCGACAGTTTCTACATACATTTTTGCACTTATAAATGAATTATATATTTTATTTAACTAGGCAAGTCAGTTAAGAACAAATTCTTGTTTACAATGACGGCCTACCCCGGCCAAACCCTAATGACGCTGGGCTAATTGTGCACCGCCCTATGGGACTCCCAGTCACGGCAGTTGTGATACAGCCTGGATTCAAACCAGGGTCTGTAGTGATGCCTCTAGCACTGAGGTGCAGTGCCTTAGACCACTGCGCCCCTCAATACACATTGATTCTTGAAGACTATAACTTATAAATGCCTCATGAGCTTAGTTCGACTGTCATACCCAATCAGAACCCAGAATAAACTTTAACTCCAATATTTGTAAACATTGTAAATGTCTGTATAGCCTCAAAACATGGTTAAAACTATACATTTGATATAACAGATGGGCGACGACTTTGTTATTGATTTAACTGCTGATAGGCCTTAATGACCTATTTGGTCATTTCCAAATGAGCTGACATATGCAAAGATTGCCTTTAAAAGCTGCATTGTCGACAAAGCGCAATCGTATTGAATCCTGGCCTGTGGTATCATGCTTCCTGCAGCTCACTTCAATGACATTTGCATGTTCATCACAGATTTTGGAATTAACAAAATGGAGGATAGCAAATAGAAAATTAAGCCTTGCTCTTCCTCAAAGACAAAAGATTAACAAAGATGACAAGCCACTAGAATGTTAAAGATTTTATTTATTTTTCATCAATGTTAAATACCATGGGACAGGACTGGGACAGGACTGCAAGAACGGTGACCTTTTTGCCTCACAAGGGATATAGAATTTGTGTAAAGGAAAAAAAAATCTAGAAAGAATTGTAATAATAATAAAATTCATTTTTTATAATTGTGTTTATGTCAGTAGGGAAAAGGAAAGAAATGTCCGTAGGAGACACCTATATTCCCAGCATACTGTATCATTTCACATACCTCAAGAAAAAACTAGATTTGAAGAATTCAGTGAAAATGAGAATGTTTCAGCAACATGTAGCAGAGTCTTTTGTTTGGAAGGCTTTTTCTTCGTCCCATTTTCTTAAAATTATTAAAATAACAGACAAGACACGGAACATTCCAACTCTTATTAAAACCACAGAGAGAGAGAGAGCTCATTTATATTTATTTTTTGCTTCCGATTTCAACCAAGGTCACAAACCCAGTGCCCCGACTCACCTGTTATCAATGCTCTGATAAATGTACAATTTACATTTTCCCCCAAACATCCCTCCCCTGATTCCTCACCCCAAAAAAAGATCAAAAAAAAAAAWAAAAAAAAAAAGCTCATTCCTCTGTTTTTCCATGTGTACTAACCATGTGAGATTGTAAAAAGGCGAGGCCTGCTTATGATTGGGTACACAGAACATATGTACGTACGCCGTGAGCTGGCGCTACGGCCAGGCCCTTGGAGACAAACGAGCCCATGCCGGCTCACTTTCCTTTTCTCTCGCTCCTCCCCTACAAGACAAACTTCCCTAGGAAGAATCCGATGAAGATGGCTGCTATGACGACCAGTAGCGAGGGGAGGGAACTGGAAGAATGCTGTTTGCTCATCGTGGCGCCCGAGCTGGAGACTATGTTGTCTGACCGGTGGGCCTTCCTCATCCTCAGGCCCTCGTCCTGAGAGGACAAACACAGTAGGTTAGAACACCAAGGCTTTCACACATGCTTCTCTACCACAGCCATAGGCCGAAGCCAATATCATCTTAACAAGAACATTGTCTTCACAATATATTACCGTATATCGCCAATATATAACAATATCCTAATACCACCTCAATCTTAGACATCACACAACCTATGACCATACCTTGAGTTGTCTGTTCTCGTCTGAGAGTTTGCCCACATCATACTGCATCCTCTTGCACTCGTCCATCAGTTTCTTCATCTCAGAGTCGTCCATGGATGCGCTGATTGGCTTGGGCGCCGACGTGCCGTCAGCGTTGGAGTTGAGTACGGGGGCAGCTTTGGTTACATCAACATCATCCTGGAAGCAAGGGAAGTGGAAAAAGGTGGCGAAAAGACAAACGTGAACAAGAGGCTAGTTTCCCTCCTGACATTGCTGTACATTCCAACCACACAAACTCAACACGCTTTAGAGTAGACCAAACTTCATGAAACTGTTGAGCCGATGGAAATTATTATTATATATATAAAAAAAAAGTGTTAATTAGTATGAAGCGGTAATACATTTTCATTCAAACTACTATTCTAATTACATCCAGCTACAGCAGGGGAATAATTATTTTGGGTAGATGAGAAATAATTATTATTTCTAAATTATATATATATATATATATATATATATTTTTTAAAACAGACCTTCTCTAATCTGCAAATTGATTTTGACAAGAGAAAAGAAAAAAAAACATTCGGTGCGGCCCTCCATTGAATTTTGAAAGCCTAGTGAGGCCCTTCAGCCAAAAGGTTTGCCCACCCCTGGCCTACAGTGAGTAAACGACACCTGCACTTCAACTTCCTGTCCTGCCACAAACCTGCCACTCCCTGCCTCGCACTGAGCTGTGTGCTGACATGAACTCCGGGAGGTCGCTGGCGTCGTGGGCTGCCAGGTGGTGCCAGTGTCCCACGGGGGTGCGGTACTCTCCGGGGGTGGAGGCTGCTCTGTCGCCCAGGTGCCTGGTGCTGAGCTTGGGGGTCTGCTCTGGCCCTGGGGTGATGATGGGTCTGCCCATGGCCCTACCACGGGTCTCCCTGGCACTACCGCTAGGCTATCGCACATGCATGCCAATAGATAATGTATATAGCTTTAGGTTGTTTAGTGGTTGCTTGGATTGTAGGGTAGAACATTCGACACTCAATGTATTATAAACGGTTATACACTCTTACTGTGTTAAACAAACAAAACGGACCTATCACATACTAGGAACAAGCTTCCATTCAAATCTCAATTGTTACAAGCGGTGAGTATTTCAGATATGACTTTGGGGAAGTTTGAGGTAGAAATGCTGGTTAGTACAGCAGCTATTTACTTCAAGTCATCAAAAATCCATGATATCATTAGCACCCATCAAATGACTGTACCTAGGCAAAGGCAGAGAAAGGAACAACCAACAGTAACAGGGCAAGGAGAGGGAGAGAAATCCAAGTAGAATCTAGGAGAAAATGTGAAAAAGATGCATTGACAGACAACATTGACCTGTAGCCGTGACAACAGTACAACATTGGAGGTATAATATCAAACAATTATAAACTGGGTGATTTGAGCCCTGAATGCTGATTGGCTGAAAGCTGTGGTATATCAGACCGTATACCAGGGGTATGACAAAACCTGTATTTTTAGTGGTTTAATTATGTTGGTAACAAGTTTATAATAGCAATAACGCCCCTCGGGAGTTTGTAATATATGGTCAATATACCACGGCTAAGGGCTGTGTCCTAGCACTCCACGTTGCGTCGTGCTTAGGAACAGCCCTTAGTCGTGGTATATTGGCCATATATATATATCACACCCCCTCGTGCCTTATTGCTTAAATATAACACCAGAACCCCTGATGGCAGCTGATAGAATTTCCACTCCTTTGGAAAGTCCAGCCTTTACTACTATACACTACTTACCATTTTATCGTTGTCAGTGGGCAGTTCGAACACACATCTCAGCTTGGAGTCCATGAAATCATCTGGCGTTGCATCTTTCCACTGTGGAGATTCAACAAGGAGAAGTTGAGATTGACAAGTAGATGATAAGGTGAACAACACAGATTGATCAGTTGATCACAGGGCCAGTTACAAGTCTATAGACATTAGGATGTGGAAATGCTGATACATCTGTGTAATATGCCATTTGCTGCCCTCTGCTGAACAAATCATAAAAAGGATTCTCCAACTGGCAGACCAAATTATTTTATTTGGCCCACTAAATTCTGAGCTAAAACAAAACACGTGGGGGGGGGGGGGGCATACGACTAAAAACACCAGCAAATCAGCTCCAAGTGATTTTAATTTTTGGAAATCTGTTCCAAAGTATTCCCAGGCATAAGAGAGATACAGTATGTGATTATATGTCAAATGTAAACAAGATTTGAAATGATTATGTTTTAGTCAAATAGTATATCCGTTTGGGCTTCTTGCGGTCAACAGTAAACTCATTATTTGTAATTATGATCAAGCCCCCTGACCAGCCACTGAATCTAGTTGATGATCCCTGCAGTACTGAAACCTGTAAATCATCAAAAGCAGGTTTTCCTTTGATGACACATCGACTAACATAAAGCACAACATGTATTTGGTAGTAATGTGGACAGGAAAACTTACCACTGCATCCATGTCTGTAGCAGTGGATGGTGCAAAGATTGTCTGTACCATGAATTTGTGTTTACTTTTTTCATTGGGGTCATAGTCAAAGGGCTGCAGCATTACTGTTGAGACAGAAGATATGGGGTCAAAGCTGGGGTCATGACTATGCATACATATAGGCCTACTGATACATGCATTTGACATTTACATGCCTGATTCGTCTGTACTTGGAGCGGCAGGTAGCCTAGTGGTTAGAGCGTTGGGCCAGTAACCGAAAGGTTGCTACATCGAATCCCCGAGCTGACAAGGTAAAAATCTGTTGTTCTGCCCCTGAACAAGGCAGTTAACCTACTGTTCCTAGGCCGTCATTGTAAATAAGAATTTGTTCTTAATTAACTCACTTGCCTAGTTAAATAACGGTAAAATGTTTTTTTWWWAATTACAAAGTCATACAATTAATTAAAGTGGAAATAGTGACATGATATAATTTGTTCTTGTTTGATGTTGTGGCAGCACAGTGAAAAAGGTCTGCAAATGCAAAAGCCTTACCAGAGACAGTGACAGTGGCTCCTGGCTCAATCATGCCGCTGTTGGGCCTTACACAGTACCGGCGAGGTGCCGTCGTCTTCACTTTGAAGCATACTTTTCGGTCAGAGGGATTTTTGAGCTTGAGGTTTGTGGTCACTACATCTGTGAAGGGACCTGCATTGGAGAGAAAGGAGATGGTGTTGAGGGTCAATGGAGTCACCTGTACAATGCACACAGACGGAAATGACAACCAACTTAGACTAGTTACACGTTATGGCAAATGATTTTCTATATAGTAAAATGACCCATTAAACACAATAGTGTTAACCGTTGGCTAGGCTCAGATAAACATGTAGTTTAAGGCATAAAAACATAGCCAACGATAATACATAGTTAACTACACCTCGCTCTCAATGTGATACGCACTAGGGATGAGGTCAACAAAATACCATAACAATGCGTTAACTATCTGGACACAGTGCAAAGTGTGAATGAGTGGGATAGCTAGCTAGCATATGAGCGGTCAGTCAATCAGCTTCCTTTAGCTAGCTACTATTTCCAATCAACAACTGCAATTTTAGCCGTGTCACCCTAGCTAGCTAACTTAGTTAAATAAATCCGGGAAAATAATAGTATATGTCATGACTGGTCTAGTCAAATCAGAATGTGTTGCTTGTTAGTTTACCTATCTAGCTAGTTAATGTTATAGTACTTACTTGGCCAAACAACCATGTCAGTGACTATTATTTCAGGCTAACGTTAGCTAGCTATCAATGATCCCTGAGTGACTGACAGCAAACTAACGTTACAGTAGTTAGCTGTGTCAATGTCACAGTAAGAAGTCAGCTAGCTAGGGTAACTAGAGACCATACGCCCTCCGCGGCTGACGATAAATGTTGTACAGTGATAGCTAGTTAGCTCTATTGGTAGCTAACTGGGTAAAGGCCCATAAATCCTCGCTGCCATCTCAAAATGGCGGCGGTATGCGTGAGGTTTCAATAGGGTTGTTGAAGCTAACACATCCCCGGTCCACGGAGCTGGTAACGTTCGCTAGCTTGCTGGCTAATCCACTGCCGAAAGCGTCTACAAGTGGTAGCTAGCCACCGACAGTATTCATCTTACCTTTAAATTTGAGATCATACGGCGGTTCAATAACTATGATCTGCTCCAATTTAGACATTGTGTTGTTGAAAACTGTTCCAAGGAGCCGGTGTTCAGTGTAAAATCGCTCAGAGCCAAAAGACGTGCACACGAGTTACAGTTGTTACGGAAGCGCGCAAAATACACATCACCGCGAAACCCGTGCTCTTCACCTGAAATACAGAGCAGATAATTGTATGTATGGGCAACATAAACATTCTCAAAAACATTTGGCCCAATAGAAACGTGTTCCTTTTCAGAGGGTGCCTACAGAGCCAAAATATACAGTTTTCCCAGTTTTATTTAACTTTTTAAAAACCCTAAGCAAATAAATTAACAGCGCTGACTAGTCTCAAATGCATGAATGGCACTGTATATTATTAACTACATGTGTAGGAAAAACATTATATTGTGTTTTAGGTACGCTTATCCACGACTATAACCATATAATTACATATAGTGACTAAGACATCATTATGTTGGACCCTCATCCGTGAAGAGCAAACTTCTCCAGCATGCCAGTAGCCATCAAAGGTGAGCATTTGCCCACCGACTTCAGGTAGGACAACAGGCATTCAGACGAGCTTCCCTGACACGTTTTCTGACAGTTTGTGCAGAAATTCTTCCGTCGTGCAAACCCACAGTTTCATCAGCTGTCAGGGTGGCTGGTCTCAGATGATTCCTCAGGTCAAGAAGCCTGGTGTGGAGGTCCTGGGCTGGCGTGGTTACACGTGGTCTGCGTTTGTGATGCCAGTTGGAAGTACTGCCAAATTCTCAAAACAACGTTGGAGGGGGCTTATGGTAGAGAATTTGACATTAGATTGTTTGGCAACAGCTCTGGTAGACATTCCTGCATTCAGCATGCCAATTGGGTGCTCCAGCAAAACTTGAGACATCTGTGGCAATGTGTTGTGTGACAAAACTACACATTTCAGAGTGGACTTTAACTGTCCCCAGCACAAGGTGCACCCGTGTATTTATTATACTGTTTAATCAGCTTCTTGATATGCCACACCAGTCAGGTCTATGGATTATCTTGACAAAGGAGAAATTCTCACAGAGATGTAAGCAAATTTGTGCTCAAAATTTGAGAGAAATAATATTTTTGTGCTTATGGAAAATGTCTGTGATCTTTTATTTCAGCTCATGAAACATGGGACCAACACTTTACATGTTGCGTTTATATTTTTGTTCAGTATAATTAATATAAAAATCATTGGGCGTTGTACTTTACTATCAACCGTAACGCCTCTAGGTGGGGTGGTGATTTCTTCACCGATTTTATACTATCCGGACCGCTCGTTAATTTCTAACGGCAGTTCCTGTATTCTCCGTCTCCAGTTGTGTACCTCATCTGCACAGATCACTTTAAATGTAGGACCAGGACAAGATGGCGGGTACGTAGTCTATTTACACTAGCATCGGGAAAATGCACAATTCCGTCCCAAATTTTAACAGTTTCGAGTGAAACTGTACAGCAGAACAATTTAGTTATCGATTGAGTATCTTTTGATTGAGTTTTTGGTTGTTTTTAACAGATATATCTTTACTCCAAGAGGATTCCCAGGAGGAGTTGGACGGATGTAAGTTTGTCCCTGTGTTTTCAGTGTTGGAAATTGCTAGCTAGCCTTGCAATGGATGCGATGATTGCCTTGTCGGCTCTCTGGAGTTCACGGGTCTGTGTGGGCCTTGGATAGACGAGTTGGACTGTCCCCTTTCTTTGCAACTTAACCTCTTCGATGTGTAGTGAGTTATATTCACATCCCACATTTTAAATGCTCTCAAAAGTAGTTTCGTAAAAGCTAACACTCACGCGCTTGCGCAAATTTGGCGATAAACTAGCCAGCTAGCTAGCAAGCGAATTGGCGAGCTAGCCTCTCAGATAGCCAAGCAGCTAGCTAGCTATGCAGAGTAACCAGCGATTCGATTCACTGCATTACATTTGATTATGATCGTCTCGCTTCCTTCGCTAGCTAGGTTCTCAACCTAATACATCAAGCTTGCATGCAGGATTGTTAACCTAGCTAGGTCAGCTAGCTAGCTACCACCCATAGCGGAGGGAGGTTACTGGTTTCTGTTACATTAGATATGCAACCCAGTCAGGGCCCTACGACTATAGCCTGAAACTTCCTGAAGTGGACTATTTGGCTTGCTAGTCTTTGCAGCCAAACTAAATTAGTATGATATAACAACTAGCCAGCTATCTATTTTTTTTATTACTATCCAGTATGCATATTAGACAATTTGGTGACTGATAAATTGTAGCGAAAGTGGGAAGTTAATGCACCTAGTCTGGCTATTGTGCAATAACTGGGATGTGCAGTTACCATACACTGTACAAGCTAGGTATTTATTTTGCAGTATGATAGATTGCTTTGTGTCAGTAGTACATTTTGCAACATACCCATACCATTGCGAGAACAGTCATGCAACAAGTCCACCTACAGATCACTACCATCATCCTATAGATCCCCACCTGCTTGTATGCTATGTGTATTCACTGTATTTCAAGGACTTCATATGTTTCTTTCACCAAATCTGTCATTTTCACTTTTGAACTTTTYYCCCCCCCCCTTGGACTGCATTCTCCTAACCACTGTTGATATGCTAATAGATTTAGCATTGGTGCCAAGCTTCTGCCACTACTGCATGTCACCTCATCACTGTCCCTCACCGGCCTGACTGGGTACGTGGTGGTGGGTGCCTCTCATGCACAATATTCCCAATGTCTCTAATAGTTGGTGTGGATGACTACAGCTCAGAGTCTGACGTCATTATTATACCTTCAGCCTTGGATTTTGTATCGCAAGATGAGATGCTGACTCCTCTTGGAAGATTGGATAAATACGTCGCTAGTGAAAATATTTTTAACAGGTAAATGTCCAACGCAATGTTATTTAAACTCACAATTTTGAAGACCTTTTTTAATTTTTATTATGGAGAATATTTATTCATATCAAATTTTGTTATGACTTCCAGACAAATGGTGGCACGAAGTTTGTTGGACACACTAAAAGCAGTGAGTGAGGATGAGAGGGACTGTATCGGCGTCTTGGAGAGAGTGGGTCGACTTGCTGATGACTCGGGTAAGACCCCATCGGTTTATAAGAGACGTTTGTTTCATATTTAACGACTGACTGTAGTGAAAACTGTCTGTCGTGTATATGAACTGGCTGTGTGTGTCTGCATGCTCTGGACATGCCCTTATTTCTGTCATGAAAGTAGTCTGTCTGTTCTCTTGGCTGGCCACTAGTGCAGAGGAGAGAGACCCATGAGTGTTTTGATGGAGCGGTGTAGTTAACTGCACCTAGATGCCATTTCACACAGGTGAAATGCAGTCTGTCTGAGTTTTACAGCTGGTCCCAGTTGCTCCCTTGGCCCTGTAAGGTGTAGGTAGGCTGAAGGTGTCAGCATGCTTCGGTTCAGCTGGCACCGAACGAGTGTGCTCGCATACTCCCTTTAAATACCTTAACTTGGGAAAAACAAGAAAATCGGCAATAGTGATGTTTGTCCATTTTGAGACGCCGTAGCCAGTATACACTTCCTCAAAATAGTCTGAATTAATTTAAGACAACTCAAGAAATCTGTAATTCATTTTGAAGTTCTTGCCGAAGAGCTCTTAGTCACACAATTTTACAGGGGCGTAGACTTCGGCTCCGACTTGCTTCCATTAAAAAAACGTGTACCCGAACAGCCCCCAAAAGATGTCCAAAAACTTCACAAAATGTCATAAAATATACACAAACTGAACTGTTTCGGCTGGGAAGCGTGCGGATACCTTTAAGAGATGTAGAGGAAGGTGCACCACTGCTTATACATATCCAGCAGGGATTAGAAAATAGATTGGGATTTGGGCATTTATTAGTTGGGATAACTAATAATAAGTTATCCCAACTACATTTGCAATGTGCAATGGTCAGGTCTCTGTAGTTCTCTGAATGTAGTGGCCTAGCAGTGTCCTTGTAAGTGCAGGGCATGTCTTTCAGCGTAATGCAGGAGCCCTGCATAATGGTGCAGGCATACATTAGAGCAGCAACCAGTTCCCTTAACCCTGGAGTAAACTGACCAGAGAGGATCTTAGTCAGTCAGTGGGCATGTATTTTAAACAACTACATCAAAAAAAAAAAAATGTTTTCCCTTAGCATTACATAGGCTKGGTGTGCTTCGGGGACATTCTGGCCCCGCCTGGTAAAGCGGAGAGTCAAAATGCACAGTCCATCAGCATCCTTCTCACAGCTATTTATTAGTGCGTCTTTAAAACATAGGTTTAACTAAATTCACACCTGAAGTTAAGACAATCTAACTGTGTTTCTGCAGATAATTTCTCTGGACAAATGATATCCTCCTCTGGTCCCAGGGCATCCAGCCAGGTGTCAGTCATTGTTGAACACTTGTGCTGCTGACGATGATGAAACCAGACCCCTTTTGTCATGGAAGACATTTGATCTTCAGGCTTTATTGACCCCCTTTTCTACTGTCCTTAAAATACCTCTTAAGTGTTTTTAAAATGTCTTACCTTTCTCTTTTCAGAGCCCTCTGTAAGAGCAGAACTAATGGAGCAAGTTCCTCACATCGCCATTTTCTGTCAGGAGAACAGACCTTCCATTCCGTTTGCCTTCTCTAAGTACTTGCTACCGATCGTGGTGAGATACCTGGCTGACCAGAACAACCAGGTAAGGGAGGCGTGTGATAAGAATACATTACATTCTCCTCTTTTTGTATTGTTCAACATACTTTGTTCTGTTTTTTGAATTGCCTCTCACTCGCTCTCTCTAGCCATTGGCACATGTTAAATAAACATCTATTCAGCGACAATAAATTAAGCTCATAGATGTTATGCTAACTGTTATTAATAGCTTCTGTATAACGATTGTGATATCTCGCCAGGTCAGAAAGACCAGCCAGGCGGCCCTGCTGGTGCTGCTGGAGCAGGAGCTGATTGAGAGGGGGGACATTGAGACCCTGGTGTGCCCCGTTCTGGTGGACCTGACCGCCCCCGACAGCAACGACGACGTCAAGACGGAAGCCATGGCCGTGAGTCATGTGACCAAGGAGATGCCTGAAATGGCACACTATTCCCTATATAGTGCACTACTAAGTAGCTTTGTTGGTCAAAAGTGGTGTAATACATATGGGAATAGAAGGTGCAGTAGTGTGGAGACGGTGGTCAGGGAACATGACCCACACAACATTATGACATTATCAGACAGCTCCTGTGCCACGTTTTAGATATGGTCATATCAAATGCAAAAAGTAGAATAAGGTTGACCCCTTTGTTTTATTTACCATAGCTGTGATTTCCAGAAGCAGGCTGCAGCCAGCATTCAAATGAATGTTTGCCCTTCTGCGGATAGTGCAAGCCAAGGGTATTTCAAAGTTGTCTGTAGAACGCAGGTAGTGTTGTGACATTTTAGTTCAAACCACCATGCTGTGTGAGAAGGATCCTGACGGACGGTGTATTTTGACGCTCTATTTTTGTGTCTGTAGATCATCTGTAAGATGGCTCCCATGGTGGGCAAGGACATCACCGAGCGCCTCTTCCTGCCCCGCTTCTGTGAGATGTGCTGCGACTGCAGGATGTTCCACGTGCGCAAGGTCAGTAGGGACTAGACTAGGGTTGTGTTCATAAGGCACCAAACAAATGAAAACGGACTGAAATAGGAGGGACTAGCTGGACTTGGCATATATTTTTTTCTTCTTCCCGTTAACATTTTTAAACGTCTTCTGTTGTGCCTTAATGGACACGGCCCTGCATTAGATCACACCCAGGCAGTGGCTATACACTCAAGCAGACTTTCTCACATGTAGTATTTGTCTTTTCAGTTTTTTTGTTTAACATATTGTTAAATCTGCTTGGGGTTGGAGTCATTGTTTTAGATGAGGTCATTTTTGTGTGTTTGTGGCAGGTTTGCGCTGCAAACTTTGGCGACATTTGCAGTGTTGTTGGAGGAGAGGCGACAGAGGAACTCCTGGTACGTGTTGACTTCTTTTGGTTTCATTCTTTCTCAGCCAACTGACTTTAACTTTGTTTGCTTCCAGTGACACACCAGGGTTTACTTAAATGAGTCATCTAAAAGCCAGAAGTTTCTGTTGCACATGCCGTTCCCAACTGCCGCTTTTCCACCTCTTTTTCTGAATTCTCAGTATATTGTTCTCTGTGTTGTGATATTGAGATTGTACCGGGTGAAACATTGATGCGCTCACGCTCTCTGACTCCACTCAGTAGCTCGGCCTTGTGTGACGATGAAAGGGCATTCTAAGCTCTGACTAACTGAAACACTGTTTTACTTTTCATCTGGCTCTCTTTCCCACCTCTCTCCTTTCCTGTCCAGCTGCCCCGCTTTTTCCAGCTCTGCTCGGACAACGTGTGGGGGGTGAGGAAGGCCTGTGCTGAGTGCTTCATGACTGTTTCCTCGTCCACCTCGCAGGAAGTGCGCAGGACCAAGCTATCGTCGCTCTTCATCAGCCTCATCAGCGACCCCTCCCGATGGGTGAGCACCGAGCAGAAATGTGTCAACCCACATCCTGAATGGGAACTAAATACTTTAGCATAGGCATTAAACATTGACCTCCTGAGGCCAGAGTTCTACTCTTAATCCTCTAGGTATTTTGCTGTTAAGGGAACTAACTTGTCCACTGTATCTCAGTTGGTAGAGTATGGCACTTGCAACGCCAAGGTTGTGGGTTCGATTCCCATGGCGGACCAGTAAGAACAAAAATGAAAATGTATGCACTCACTACTATAAGTCGCTCTGGATAAGAGCGTCTGCAAAATGTAAAATTAAACTAACTTTTTAGAGTAAATACATATTTTATTTTTTACTGCAGGGCCTGTGGGTAGTAGTTAGCCCACTTCGGGGAACATTCACATGACATATTTTACCAGGATGTCTGACAGGCCAACTTCCTTATTTGAATGCACAACTTGGCTACTTCTCTTTACAAGAGTGTCTGCTAAATGACTGTAGAGTCATTGACATGTAATACTCTTTTGTTTCTTGACCTCTGTCTCTCTTTCTTTGTGTGTCAGGTGCGTCAGGCTGCCTTCCAGTCGCTGGGCCAGTTCATCTCCACGTTCGCCAGCCCCAACAGTGTGGGCCAGTACTTCAGAGAGGGGGAGGTGGGCGAGTGCTACTGTGTCCACCCACAGAACAGGTGCAGCTATTGTTGGTCTTTTGAGCAGGCATCTAAAAGGGAATTTACATGAATGGCTGGATCCTTTCATTCTGAAGAAAATCCACCAAGCTTGAGATTTTAACTGCTTTGTTTGTAACTAGCTTCCTCTCTCTCCCCCAGTACTGAAGAGAAACCACGGAACCCAGACTCTACAGACCCCTCCCTAAGGGCTAACACAGAGAATTACTCTCAGAGGCAGGGGGAGGACTTGCCTGCATGCACAAATGGCAACCAAGAGGAGGGTTGTCCACAGCAGGACTGCATTTCGACAGGGGACCTGGGGGGGGGGGTGTTGTGCCGGACAGAGGAGGTAGAAGGAGTGGATGTGGCAGAGGAGGGGGGTGGGGAGCAGGCGGCGGAGGCCTTGATGGACGCCTCGGACGGTGGACCGTGCTGCGAGGATGCCGACATAGTTCCAGAGTGCCTCTGTGGCGAGAAGCGCAAGAAGGAGCCTTCCTCGCTAACCCCCGACTCCTCTGACACAGCAGGTGCTCGGGAGGAGGAGGAAGCCCCTTCAGGGGATACTGAGAATGAGCCACAGCCACCTGAGAAGCACACAACCTCTGAGAAGGATGACTCACCAGCAGACATATCTGAGCCCTCATCCTTGTCTGAGCCAGTAGAGGAATCCCCATCTGTCAGTCCTCAGGACAATATCCCCGAGCAGGAGCTCTACAACTCCTTCCACTTCTGGAGGTTGCCCATCACTGAGATGGGCCTGGACATGGAGCTGCTCCAGCAGGGGGAGAGTGTCCAGGAGGAGCCCCCCAGCTATGTCTCCTCCAGTAAGGGCAAGGCTAAAGCCTCGGCCCCAGTCCTGGATAGGAAACAGCTGGAAGAGCTGATCGAAAACCTGGAGCCTCATATTGATGACCCCGACGTGAAAGGTGAGCTGTGCTCTGTGTGTAAAGCTGTAGCTTGACCTCACTGTCAGAGGTCTACACTCTACTGCTGAGATCACGAGAAGCTGCTTACTTCAATACCATATGTAGACATGTAACTTAATCAGAGGTGGTTATTTTGGTAACTGTTGCAATTCATGGTTGTGCGTCTATTCATATAGGGACAGTGGCTCAGTGTGTAGGCTGAATGTAATTATATTGTAAGAGAAGTTGTCATGGAGGGTGAATTCCCTCGGGTTATAAATAGACTAATCCTTAACCAGAGCAAGCAGTGAAATTCAATACGTTGTTGTTGACAATTAACATTCCTCTGCTGTGATTGGACAGAAGAAGCTCTTTCACAGGTAGTGCTCAGAGCCTAACCCTATAGGCCAATGGTGTGAGAGGCTGGCCTTTGAGTCCAGTCCACTGTGTTTTTGGTGGAATTGAAACCCTTAATGTCGCATGTGAGGCTAGCAGCCTGCTGGCACCTGGCCATTTCACACAATACAAACTGGAAGTCATTTTTGGGCCGACTTGGGAGGGGGAAAATAGAAAACCGGGAGAGGTGTGTGTGTGGCCTGTAATGTTACAAATGGCACAAGGAAAGGAAGAGGCATTGTCAGAGGATCCCAGAAAGCACTAGAAAGAAAATTCAAACTAAGCCGTTTTTCCTTCAATCTTCGTTTTATGTGCGAGCCTCCTCGTCTGCCTATAGATGCAATCCCATCGTGCTGCATGTAATAAACTCCGGTAGTGTAGGCCAGGGATGGGCAACTCCAGTCCTCAGGGGCCAGAGTGCTGTAACACTGCCCTGCCATCCCTAGCAAACACAGCTGATTTAAACTAATTGCATTCCAAACTGAGTAGTTGATTATTGGAGTCAGGTGTGTTTTCTGTGACACTAATCAGACCCCTGAGGACTGGAGTTACCCTGGGTTAGACCTATACTACAGAACACTGTGTTCCAGTACTGTTTGTTTCTAAAATGGGTCACATGAATTTAATGATCTGTCACTGAGTACGGTTACATGGACACAATAATGCGATTTATTGTAGGTAGTCAGATTAATATAATAGTTTGATTTAAAATGTTTACAGGCTTTGTAAGAAGAACAATCTGAAATCAGGCTACCTGATGTCACTCTGATAAATGCAGAAAATCACCAGTCTAAATAAACATTCCACCACAGCGACCATGTTATTTTTGGGTTGGGACATATAAAGATTGAATGTGAACTACTTCTTAGACTCATATGTTCTGATCTCACTTCACTGGCGCCGAAGAGGAAGGCGCTTGGCTGGTGTCGGCGCAGTTGAAATACACAGCTGGAACGGCAATTTGTTTTTTGGTTTGATATTTTTTGTATTTGTTCTTTATTTAAAAAAATCTATATATATATATATATATATATATTTTTTTTTAAGGTGTTTAGATGTCCTAATAATTAGACCTTACGCTGATATTTTTTTTATTTAAATGAGCAGAGTAAGGTGTGTACATGACTACTGCCATAGTCAGTTTAGTATGGAATTATTACTGTGCATGTAAATGTTATCACCGGTGTCATCATGCCAGACCTGCGTTGGTTTGACAAACCGCTCATTGTTGCAGATGGAAATGGAATCCATAGAGCTGACGGACAATCATCAGTTCTGTCAGAATGTTCCGTAACGCTGTCCTCCTGAACAGGCCCCAGATGCACTGAAGCACAATGACTGACTCTGCTTAGCCGTGACAGATTTACAATCTGCTCTTCCTCGTCTGTTAAGATTAACCCCGTGTCGGTGCTTAGGGCCAGTGCAGTGGCTCCTCCATGGTTTTGAGTGTGATCTGTTGTTGTGAAGAGGGGCCGGCTGTAAGCCCAGACAAGGGCTCCCTGTTGTGCATATGGCACAAAGAACGCTTGTTTGACAATGACACGCGCGTGCACACACACACAGGCCTCGATGTGCTGTTTTATACACTCAAGGTAATGGTGTCGCAACAAGGAAGAATAGGTCTCCTAGACGCTTCATGTATATGATAGAGCACAGGCTAGGTATTAGCAATATGGTAGTTGCTCAAGTTGTATTGTGTTTGGCAATAATACAGCTTACCCCTTGGGCATTGTTTCTGAACAAGAGAACATGGTGATAGAGCAATGTGGAACTCGCCWGCTCATCCATGTCCCCCCCACCCCCTTCCTGCAGCACAAGTGGATGTCCTGACAGCTGCTCTGAGAGCCACAACCATGGACTCTCACCTAGAGGATGCCTTCCTGGAGCCCCGGGACAGCCAGGGGGGACACCACTACGACAACCCCTTTGGAGTGCACCAGATGCCCCTTATAGGACACCATTCAGACATGGAGGTGAGGGGGTGGAATGGCGTCACGCCTATTGAGAGAAATTAACTGTAGGGTTGTCATGTTTGACCTGTGATTAATCCTGGTGTCTGTGTAGAGGCGAAACTCCACCCTGCAGATGAACTATGGCGACGACTCTGAGCTGAGCGATAGCAGCTTCAGTCCAGAGGACGAGAAGAAATCCAAGCATCAGGACGTGATCCCTCAGGCCCTGCTGGACCAGTACCTGTCCATGACGGACCCTTCCAGAGCTCAAACGGTGGACATGGAGATCGCCAAGCACTGTGCCTACAGCCTGCCTGGTGTGGCCATGACCCTGGGCAGACAGAACTGGCACTGCCTCAGGGACACCTATGAGACCCTGGCCTCTGACATGCAGGTGTGTCTACGCTCCACTTCTGTCTTGGCTACATCTCACTTACACCTTCTGTCAATTTTACTGTAAATGTTTTTGAGGAAAAATACAGGTTTTCTCTTCAGAAGTTGTTTTCCCCCCCCCCCCCCCCCCGTTCGTTCCATTTCAACCTCTAAACACTCCCCACCATGGAACACATTCACTGGAACACAACTTTGTGGAACGTGTAGGTAGATCTAGATTGTGTATAACTGGCATGCCTCGCTCACTTGTAGCGTAAGCTTTAATCGTGACGTTTGCATCTGCACGTTCCACAACGTCGCGACCTCCTGAATGTGCCCCCATGGTAAGTATGTAGCCTAGCAGTGTGGCTCTCTCACTGTGGTCTATTTCCTCCTCCCCTGCCAGCTGGTTGTTGTCAGGGAGGGTGCTTTGACAGACTGGACCTAGACTGGAGCATGGAGCAGGTTTGCTTTTCTTTCTGGTCCTCCTCAAGCACCTTTTTTATTAATTTTGTGATTCTCCAAAGCCCAATGTGTGGTTCCTTGGCTTTCCAAAAGCAGTCCTCCAAAAACAAACTTGTGTCCTCTCACCATTCAGTTGTCAACCCCAAAGTTTGCCTGCCTGCAAGGAATGACATTTTGCCCCAGGCACGACAGCTGAAGGGCTTGACACTATTGGCTCTGGTCAGACTCTCAATTCCCCCCCCCCCCCCCCCAATCAGTGAGCTGGAAGCCTGAGGACTGGAGTTGGCCCGCCCCCCCCATGTGATTCCTCTGTCTCCCCCTGGCAGCTCCCTTTGTCCCACTTTTATACACGCCTTCTAACGTCACTGGGTCTTCCTGGGCTCTAATGTCTCTCTCTCTCCCTTCTCCAGTGGAAGGTGCGTCGGACGTTGGCCTTCTCCATCCACGAGCTGGCCCTGATCCTGGGGGACCAGCTGACGGCAGCGGACCTGGTGCCCATCTTCAACGGCTTCCTCAAGGACCTGGATGAGGTACGGGTAGGGGTCCTCAAACACCTCTACCACTTCCTTAAGGTCAGTCGGCACCTCTTTCTTTAGCACTCACATCAATATAAGAAAATACTTGATCAATATTTAAAAGAATACTAATAGAAATGATCATTAGAATGGATGGGTTACCTTTTTATTGTGTTGTCATGATGAGTTGACTGCAGCTCATAATGGTTCATATTTCCCATAGTGATGATAGGATCCAGGCACACCTGCTGTGTCTTCTGTGCTGCAGTGGTGTTTCTCTGTGCTGCAGTGGCGTTTCTGTGTGGTCGCAGGGGATCAACTTCTTTCTCGCTCCCTCTCTCTCTAGCTTCTGCACCAGGACACCCGGCGTAAATACCTGTACCAGCTCCAGGAGTTCCTGGTCACAGACAACAGCCGCAACTGGCGCTTCCGATCAGAGCTGGCAGAGTAGGTTCTACCCTGTTATCACACTTCATGTAATCCATTTATTTCCCCTGTGACTTTAGTTGTCACACACACCATTAGTAGCCAGAGAA
The DNA here is from genome assembly GCF_002910315.2 of Salvelinus sp. IW2-2015. Classification (NCBI taxonomy): domain Eukaryota; kingdom Metazoa; phylum Chordata; class Actinopteri; order Salmoniformes; family Salmonidae; genus Salvelinus; species Salvelinus sp. IW2-2015. The sequence continues at coordinate 27,686,271 of NC_036854.1, read as the reverse complement.
GTAGCCAGACGTAGTGATATTCCTGTACTGTATGGGTGAGGGAGTTAAACATAGAAGTAGCTTTTCCAAGATGGCTGTTTTGGTGACATTATGTTCTATGGGTCAGGGTAATCTGTATCTCCTCTGTGTTCTCAGACAGCTGGTGTTGTTACTGGAGCTGTACAGTGGTCAGGATGTTTATGACTACCTTCGACCCCTGGCCTTCAGCCTGTGTCTGGACAGAGTGTCCTCTGTACGCTGGACCTCCTACAAACTGGTACGTCACAGCCAGCGACACGGTCACAGCCAGCGACACACACGGTCACAGCCAGCGACACCACCCCCCCCCCCAGAACTGTTCTGATTTAAAGAAGCAATAAAACTGGCCTTCTTTTTAGACTAGTTGAGTATCTGGAGCATCAGCATTTGTGGGTTTGATTACAGGCTCAAAATGGCCAGAAACAAAGCACTTTTTTCTTTAACTCATCAGTCTATTCTTGTTCTGAGAAATGGCTATTCGATGTGAGAAATTCTTCAGTTTCTTGGCAATTTCTCGCATGGAATAGCCATTTCTCAGAACAAGAATAGACTGACGAGTTTCAGAAGAAAGTGCTTCGTTTTCAGCTGTGCTAACATAATTGCAAAAGGGTTTTCTAATGATCAATTAGCCTTTTTTAAATGATAAACTTGGATTAGCTAACACAACGTGCCATTGGAACACAGGAGTGATGGTTGCTGATAATGGGCCTCTGTACGCCTATGTAGGAATTCTATTAAAAAATCTGCCGTTTCCAGCTACAATAGTAATTTACAACATTAACAATGTCTACACTGTATTTCTGATCAATTTGATGTTTTTTTTTTAAGGACAAAGTGTGCTTTTCTTTAAACAACGACATTTCTAAGTGAACCCAAACTTTTGAACGGTAGTGTATACATCTACTGGTAGTATTTTGTAACGTTACACCACCACATCCTTGGTAAATATTTCTCCCTCCCTACCATTTCCACAGATCTAGAACATTTCTCATGTTTTGCGCAACATACACAGCAGGGCGACGTACTGCTTACAGACATCAGCAACAACGCTATTCAAGTCTGCTAAAGATGGCCGCTATTGTCTCTTCCCAATATTAGCCTTTCACTGAGGCATGCCCTGATTGGGAAGAGATCATAGTAGTAGTTTAGCGATCACTCTGAAACAACGACTATTCCGTTCAAGACGTCACCCAGTTCTCTGGGTTTCATTTACCCATAATTTGATGAGAATTTTGACACACAAAAAGGAATCCATAATATTTATTGTATATTGTTAGGTGAGTGAGATCATCAGGAAGGTGGCGTCGTGCCAGGCGCTGCTGGCAGACTTCCTCAGTGAGCTGGTAGAGAAGTTCTGCCACTCCCCCAAGTGGTCGGGACGACAGGCCTTCACTTTCATCTGTCAGGTGAGGACATCTTTGTCATGTTCATCGTTAGGCTTTGGCGGTATACTGGGTTATTTGGAACTAGCCACGGGATGGTTTTTCAACTCCATCAATACTGTTAACCATTTTTCTGCTTGTTTATAAGTTATTTGTAGCTACTTTTAAGTAAATACCTGCAGTCAACTTGTGTAATACGTTAGGAAATAAAGCACATTGCGCTATTCATTTCACCTGTCACATTATTTTTTCATTATGAAGCTTACTGGTAGTCCCCAGTCACATGGTGTTTGCTGACAAGCACACAACGATGAGTCTGCCAGCATAGCCTTGTGAGTCACTCACTGTTGTGCAGGACGCACCAGGTGATCTAGTTACAGTTTGGAATTCATAACTAAATGTTTGCCAGCTAGATCTCTTGCAACTTCAGTGAACTGTCTAAAATGTGCTAAATGCTCTGCGGTTGTGTATTTGGTTTGCTAATTTAGCTTCTTGCGGTAACAGCAGAGTCCCCTCCTGGATCAATAGCCTAGCGGTCTCATATTTGTTTTGTATGTGCAGCAAAGTGTGAGTAGCATTTTTGTGTTACTTGTATAACTTTGCGCTGGGATGTCTGTCCTACAAATAGTTTGTCAGACTTTATAAAATGTTCCCAATTTGTTCGTTAGCATTTAGCTAGCATTTGCTATGGGATTTGACATGTGTTCTTTATTTAACCAGGGTAAAGCCCATTGAGACCATTTCTTTTTCTCTTTTTACTTGTTAGCATTACTATTACTAACATTTGGATTAAAGGGGTTTGACAATAGTGCCCCTTGTGTTCAGTGCAAGTATTACCAAATATCCCGGGATGGCACAAGGTCGGTATGACAACCGCCCAAGCCTATTCATCGTTATTCTTCTCATCTCCTGACCTATACAACACAAATAAACATCCAATAGGCCTAACCAAATAAGGTAAATACTGTCTTCTGTCTGAACTACTTTAGAGTGGTGTATGTTTACGATCCTAGAAAATGAGTTGGGCTGTATTTATTTGTCATAGGGTAAGGTAATGGCAGCCATGATTTTTTTGGGGGGGGTAATATTATTTTTATTGGAATTTCAGTTCTCCCACATTATGCGCCACAGTAACAAATATATAAAATAAGAATAACTAACAGACAGAAATTAAACACAATTTCAGTTTAAATAAAGGAATTAGGTCCAACACATGGAATGTACAGTGTAATCTACCACCACTCTAAGTAAATCCTTGCAGCGTAATGGCTGATAAATCAGGTTCTAGGTAATTCAAATAAGGTTCCCACACTTAGTAGAACTGATCTCTTTTTAGAATGTAATGTACATGTCAGATATTCCAATGTAACCCATTCAAATAGTATCTTATGCCAATCCTTAATAGAAGGGACCTTGTCATTAATCCGCTGTAAGAGGATGTTTTTCCTCACTGTGATGGTAAGGATGTTGTAAAGCCTCATCTTTGCCACCGAAGTAACATGCCTATTAGGGAGAACTAACGTCAAAGAAATTGGGTCCAATTCTAGGTCGACCCCACCCCCCCCTTGAACATTAGTCCAGTACCTTTTTTGTAATTTGTTTATGGTCACGTTCCAATGTGTTAGGGTGTCTATCAGTTTTACATTTTAGACATGGAGGAGGATGAGGGGCTGTATGCAATCTGTGTCTTATTCTTAATTGAATTGCTCTAGTACGATTACAGCTAGATATTGTTTTTGCATATCTCTAAATGTCCTCCCACACATCCTCGTCAATAGTAATAGAAAATTATTTCTCCCACCCCCCTGTGTGTGTCAACAGTAAAAAAAATAAAAAGGGCCTTATAGCATCATAAAATAAATGTAGATATTTTCCTTTGTGAGAAACACGTTTTTTCAATGACAAACACATCAGGGTTGCTTATCAAGGTGGTGCTCTTCAAAATGTCTTACTTGTAGAAAGCGGAACAAGTCCTGCTCAACCATCTCCTCAAATGACTAAATATTTTCAGCAAATAAAAAGTTTTGTCTGCCTATGCCCTTATTAAGCCAAATGTTAGACAGAAATCTGGGTACAAAAAATCTAGGTGGTTAAGAGCAGAGGTTAGTTTGGGCTTTCCTAAAAAACATTGAACTGACCTCCATGCTTTGAGTGTATTAACTGTAATGGGATTATTGCAGTAATCTTTTATAGATTTGAAGGGGGGTACAGAGGTAAGACTACAAAGTGGTATAGCCTCTGATCTAGTTAAGTTAATCTTGTAGCCTGAGAATACACTGAATAATTCAAGAATATTAACAAGAGGTGTAATTTGAAGTCTCGGGGCTAAAGATGAATATCAAAACATTGTCAGCTGCCAAGGATTTTTAATTACGTTTTTTTAATTGAAGAGCCTTTAGTTTCCCCACCCTCATATTACACAGTGGAGTAAGTGGCTATGGTAGCTATGAGGACACTGCTTTCAACGGGCCACTTGACATTGTCCTCACCGTTTTATTTGATAACATGAGTGGCACCATTCTCTGTCCCACAATGTCTATTGTGTTGGAGGACAATGAGATCATGATGACTGAGTGGTCAAGTGTGTTAACGCACAAACACAACAGAAAGCACAAGTGTGTGGGTCTTGTGCATGCATACACAGAATCACACACTCCCCCAATCCATCTCTGAAACACACCCCCTCTGACCATCCTCCCTCTCTCTTTCTGTCAGCTGGCGATTGAGGATGACTGTGTGTCGTTGGAGCAGTTCTCGGAGCACCTGCTGGCCCCTTTGTTACAGCTGGCCTCCGACCCCGTGGCCAACGTCAGGGTGCTGCTGGCCAAGACCATCCGCCAGAGCCTGCTGGAGAGAGGTACGTACACGCACACCTGCATGCTCCTCTGACCAATTCCATAGTTAGGCCTAGGAAACAACAAATTAAGCCATAATTGCTTATTTTATTATAAAAACGAATCGTATTTAACTGCACTCACAAAATGCATAGTATTATGCATTGTGAAATAGTCTGGATGGTGTATGTGTATATATAGTTATGTCATTATTAATCCCCAATAAGGAAACATGACAAAGTATGGCTGTTCTCCATATATCGTCAGCTTAACTGCAGTTGAACCCTGGTTACATCTGTCCTCTATTCTTCCTGTCGTCCCTGCAGAGTACTTCCTGCATTCTGCAAACTCCCACCAGGAGGCGCTAGAGCAGACACTGGTGGCCCTGCAGATGGACCTGGACAAGGACGTCAAATACTTTGCCAGCGTGCATCCTGGGAGCACTCGCCTCAGCGAGGATGCCATGAGCACCACCTCCTCCACCTATTGAGCCCAGAGCACTCCTCGCCCATCTAAACACACACAGGTTAGGGTGCAGAGGGCTTGAGGCAGCTTTTTTTACTGCCACTTGTAAACAGGCACAGGGGGAGGACCCATGCATCAATACAACTCCAATCAACACTACAGATTAATTTAGTGCTTTGATTTGTTTATATATATTTTTTTGCCACAGAAGCCTTAAGTGTCTTCCTTAAACTGGAAAATACTTGAATGTCCGGAGTGGATTCAGTGACTAACAAAACAAATGGGGGGGGGACGCATGGGGAACGGCGCTAATAGGGACCATTTTCCCCCATCGGTTCCTCCCCTTCCCGCTCTCTTTCTATCGCTCTCATCCTCCCGAGACTTAGCGGAAAAGCCAGTATCTCACAAGCTTTATGGAACCACATAGCAGGACGACTGTCTCTAACTCAAAACATTTAAACGGTGTAAAGTTTCTGTAATTGCTATTTCTTATTGATACTGTATAAATGACTCCTATGCTGCATATATATATATATATATATATATATATATATAAAAATAAACTTAAAACCGTCTACCATCAGCCGCCTTCTGTGGGCGGTGGACGTAGCACGTCTTCTCCTCCTGGGCTCCTGCCTCCATTGTTTTAACTCTCTAGTGCAGCACATTGTTGTACCCATAGACAGAGGGTCTCCCCCTGGCAGGCAGGGGTTCCTGTTGTCAATGAGAAATAAATGTATTTTTATTAATATTATGGCTGTCCTTTGCGGTGTTTTTTAATTAAGTAAGCGGAGAGATATCCAATTGTAAAAGGTCAGCACACACTCACTTGAAACGGGGTATTTTAACCTGAGAATAAAATACTGCGCCGCACCCCCACCGTTATACCCTATCTGTACATATCTCTAGCAACTTTTCCATTTTGATCAGCGATCATGTATTGTGATACCATGTTTTACCTGTCGCAACATTAAATAAAAAGCAGGCACACATTTGTATTTTGTTTGTGTAGGAGGGAGGGATGGAGGCTCTGGAACACATGTTGCTCAGGATATTCTTAACACCAAAGAGGAGTTTTATATACAACTGGTGCCATGCCCGGGCTGGGATTGAATCGGATTGCGGATCACAGGCATTGTGGCTTTTAAAGGCAATTTTACAGTAAATGTTCCATATGTCGGCTCAATCGGAAATTGCCTTAAACGTCTACGCCTATAACCCGCGATCAGAATGTATGTCGGCCCTTGTCAGACTGTTTTAACATAAGTTWAAAAAAAAATGTAAGCATCAAAATCATTGAGCCATTTACATGAAGACTTTCCTTTACCTTGCTTATTGGATTTACACTGAGGGCATAAACTGTAATGACACTGGGATTCAAACCTTGTTACACCCTCCACCATGTTCCTTCTATTGCTGCTCACTGGTTGCCCCATTGGTCACTCTAAACTCCGCCCACTGGTCCTTAAGCTAGAAAATGATTAGTTAGACAGTGTGTTGAATCAAACCAGGGACCTGTTGCAGCACAATCCCACGTTCTTTACGCTCTCCACAACCATCCAACCTCAATCTATACATGACTGGAATACCCCAGTCGCTAAAGTCTGCCCATTGATCATTCTTCCAATAAATCAATCATTTATTCTGAAGCTGAGGTTTACTACAAAGCAGGATCAATTAGTTAGCCGGCTAACTTCAATTATTGTATTTGCAGCTGTTTTTGAAGCTAGTTTACAAACCAAATTGTGAAAGATGCAAAAACTAAATTAAAGCGTAGAAAGTGCATATAGAACAGTTCTACCGTATCTTATACTTGCTTTCAATGAGTGACAGCTTTAACTCCAAATGTGAATTTGTTACACATTGAAGCTATAAGTTTAATTTGTGTTTTTGGTTGTTGAGCCAATGAATGCCAATTTCAAGCTTATCGATTTAAAAAAAAATCTAGAAAATGTCAAGTTAGCAGGCTAACTCATTAATCCTGCTTTGTAGTATACCCCTCTGCCCCCAGGACCAGATCACGAAAGTTTGCATGTACAGTGTGAAACTAACCCACTCATTTTCATTAACCAATTGAGCTTGCCAGCTTTTAGTCCTAAAAACCAGAAATTAGTTGCCTTTGGTTCAATCAGTCATTCCTATGGGGGGGGGGGAAATGCTGAAAATAAGGTATGAAGTTAACACAGGCTTAGATCTTATACACTACATGAACATCTCATTCCAAAATCATAGGCATTAATATGGAGTTGCCTCCCCCCTTTGCTGCTGTAACAGCATCCACTCTTCTGGGAAGGCTTTCCACTAGATGTTGGAACATGCTACAAGAGCATTAGTGAGGTTGGGCTGCTCACAGTCGGTGTTCCAATTCATCCCAAAGGTGTTTGATGCCAGGGCTCTGTGCAGGCCAGTCAAGTTCTTCCACACTGATCTCAATAAACCATTTCTTTATGGACCTCTCTGTGCACGGGGGCATTGTCATGCTGAAACAGGAAAGGGCCTTCCCCAAACTGTTGGCACGAAGTTGGAAGCACAGAATTGTCTAGGATGTCATTGTATGCTGTAGTGTTATGATCTCTTCACTGGAACTAAGGGGCCCGAACCATGAAAAACAGCCCCAGACAATTATTTTACCTCAACTTTACAGTTTGCATTGGGGCAGGTAGCGTTCTCTTGGCATCTGCCAACCCCAGATTAGTACGTCAGACTGCCCGATAGTGAAGCATGATTCATCACTCCAGAGAATGCGTTTTCACTGCTCCAGAGTCCAATGGCTGCAAGCTTTATACCACTCCAGACGATGCTTGTGCGCGCGAGACGAACAGTTCTTGTGCTGATGTTACTTCCAGAGGCAGTTTGGAACTCTATTGAGTGTTGCAACCGAGGACGGACTATTTTTACGTGCTAAGCGCTTCAGCACTTGGCGTTCCCGTTCTGTGAGCTTGTGTGGCCTACCACTTCGCAGTTGAGCCAGTTGCTTCTAGACTTTTCCACTTCACAATAACGGCACTTACAGTTGAAATGGCCAAATCCACATGGGTGTCTACAGTCGTGGCCAAAAGTTTTGAGAATGACAAATATTAATTTTCACAGTCTGCTGCCTCAGTTTGTATGATGGCAATTTGCATATACTCCAGAATGTTATGAAGAGTGATCAGATGAATTGCAATTAATTGCAAAGTCCCTCTACCATGCAAATGAACTGAATCCCCCCAAAAACATTTCCACTGCATTTCAGCCCTGCCACAAAAGGACCAGCTGACATGTCAGTGATGTCAGGACAAGGCTGGAGATTACTCTGTCATGCTGATTGAGTTCAAATAACAGACTGGAAGCTTCAAAAGGAGGGTGGTGCTTGGAATCATTGTTCTTCCTCTGTCAACCATGGTTTCCTGCAAGGAAACACGTTCCGTCATCATTGCTTTGCACAAAAAGGGCTTCACAGGCAAGGATATTGCTGCCAGTAAGATTACACCTAAATCAACCATTTATCGGATCATCAAGAACTTCAAGGAGAGCGGTTCAATTGTTGTGAAGAAGGCTTCAGGGCGCCCAAGAAAGTCCAGCAAGCGCCAGGACCGTCTCCTAAAGTTGATTCAGCTGTGGGATCGGGGCACCACCAGTACAGAGCTTGCTCAGGAATGGCAGCAGTCAGTTGTGAATGCATCTGCACACACAGTGAGGCAACGACGTTGAGGATAGCCTGGTGTCAAGAAGGGCAGCAAAGAAGCCACTTCTCTCCAGGAAAAACATCAGGGACAGACTGATATTCTGCAATTGGATTGCTTGGATTGGATTGCTGAGGACTGGGGTAAAGTCATTTTCTCTGATGAATCCCCTTTCCGATTGTTTGGGGCATCCGGATTAAAGTTTGTCCGGAGAAGACATGGTGAGCGCTACCATCAGTCCTGTGTCATGCCAACAGTAAAGCAGCCTGAGACCATGTGTGGGGTTGCTTCTCAGCCAAGGGAGTGGGCTCACTCACAATTTTGCCTAAGAACACAGCCATGAATAAAGAATGGTACCAACACATCCTCCAAGAGCAACTTCTCCCAACCATCCAGGAACAGTTTGGTGACGAACAATGCCTTTTCCAGCATGATGGAGCACCTTGCCATAAGGCAAAAGTGATAACTAAGTGGCTTGAGGAACAAAACATCGATATTTTTGGTCCATGGCCAGGAAACTCCCCAGACCTTAATCCCATTGAGAACTTGGTCAATCCTCAAGGGGCGGGTGGACAAACAAAAACCCACATTCTGACAAACTCCAAGCATTGATTATGCAAGAATGGGGTGCCATCAGTCAGGATGTGGCCCAGAAGTTAATTGACAGCATGCCAGGGCGGATTGCAGAGGTCTTGAAAAAGAAGGGTCAACACGGCAAATATTGACTCTTTATCAACTTCATGTAATTGTCAATAAAAGCCTTTGAAACTTATGAAATGCTTGTAATTATACTTCAGTATTCCATAGTAACATCTGACAAATATCTAAAGACACTGAAGCAGCAAACTGTGGTAATTAATATTTGTCATTCTCAACTTTTGGCCACGACTGTACATATAGTGTACGTTTTGTTCTGAGACAGTCAGTTAACATGACCTTTATATATTTTTTTACATAAATGTTTCAAAATTAAACTACGTTAAGCGATGCAGATGACTTCATACAGCAAAACATAAGATTTCTTAAGCCTGTGTTTACCACAGACCTTATTTTCAGTGTTTTATCCAAAAACGCCATTCATTTCTTCCAAAAAAGCCAATTACTATTACTCTTCCCTTTTATCAAAGACCATTTGCCTAAACCGAACCCGAAATTCATGTCCTTCATAAGATCCATTCCTCCATGCTTTTACAGCCAACACAATAGCATCATTGTCCAACGCTGCAACAAGGATGTCTGCCTGCACGCAACCCCGATCGACTGCATTGCAGCAGGTTTGGCTGGCTTCCCATGTCAGGTGGACAGACTGTTCACGTGACCAGAGCCATCCTCCTGAGACAAAGGCTTCTTTGTGAGGCCTTGGATGTACCCGACACACAACACTTTTGTTGCCTGTCAGCCAGTGGGCTGTGCCCAGCATCATGCTCCTCACTTTCCATGCCTCCCCTTCCTCCTACAGGGAAAGTGGGGCAAACTGATTGGGACACCTGGGTTGTGTGGCAAACCGGTTTAGAAAACCCAGGATGAAAAGGAACTGTTTGGCATCAAATGCTCCTGTTGGGAAACTGTTTAGTGTAAAAATGAGAAATGTTTAATTTATTACATTTTACACAAAACATTATTTTACTGTTTGCAGTTTGGAATGAAGTGTTTTACACATGTTCCTGTCACAATTCAAGTTATATTATTGCTTTTACATGAACAATGTATCTACTTTACTTCTCCCACCTCATTTTCATAAGCTGTTATTTGTGAATTTCTAAGCATTGGCTTAGAAATTAAAGCATTTGTCTTTAGTACCTCACTGCTTCCAAAAACCACATTGCTCCACTTCTGTGCCAAATAACCAACATTTTCTGTTTCACGAGACCCACTGGCTACACGACAACCCTATAAAAACTTGACAGATCAAGGAAATAAGCAATGCACGACGGAACCAGCACAAGAAAGCAAGGACACAAACAGATTGAATGTAGCACATACAACCTCTACCAGACCAATAAAGCTGCGGAAAGACGTTGCAGTAACGTTTTTGCTGCTCTCTGCCAGCCTCTGTGGCCCTAATTGAAACCAAATGTTGCAGACCTTTAATAAGCATAGCTAAAGACATGAAGAACGGGGGAATAAACACAGAGGGCTCGTGCAATAACAACTGGATTCCTCTGACATGACTTACAGTACACACCTCAGAGTGGAACACACTCCTGGTCTGAAACAGATCCCACCAGACTACCTTTAGACCAATCAACTGTTCCATTCCGGAGTGTGTATAGTAACAGTGTGGTATACAGTCAAACAACATACTTGTGCTAGAATGATAAATGTTTACAGTATGAAACAAATCATCTTAACTGCGCCTATAAAATCAAACCTGTTGTCTGTGAAAGGCTGGCCATCAGTTTTGATTGAATATGGCCGTCGTTTAAAATAACATACACTAAATGGCCAGAAGTATGTGGACAACCCTTCACATTAGTGGATCCGGCTATTTCAGCCACACCCGTTGCTGACGTGTGTATAAAATCGAGCACACAGCCATGCAAGCTCCATAGACAAACGTTGGCAGTAGAATGGCCTTACTGAAGAGCTCAGTGACTTGCAACGTGGCACCGTCATAGGATGTCACCTTTCCAACAAGTCAGTTCATCAAATTTCTGCCCTGCTAAAGCTGCCCCAGTCAACTGTAAGTGCTGTTATTATGAAGTGGAAACGTATAGGAGCAACAACGGCTCAGCTGTGAAGTGGTAGGCCACACAAGCTCACAGAACGGGACCGCCGAGTGCTGAAGTGCATAAAAATCGTCTGTCCTCGGTTGCAACACTCACTACTGAGTTCTACTGCCTCTGGAAGCAACGCCAGCACAAGAACTGTTCGTCGGGAGCTTCATGAAATGGGTTTCCATGGCCGAGCAGCCGCACGCACACGAGCCTAAGAATACCATTGCTCAATGCCAAGCGTCGACTGGAGTGGTGTAAAGCTCTCAGCCATTGGACTCTGGAGCAGTGGAAACGCATTCTCTGGAGTGATTAATCACGCTTCACCATCTGGCAGTCCGACGGACTAATCTGGGTTTGACGGATGCCATAAGAACGCTACCTGCCCCAATGCACAATGCCAACTGTAAGGTTTGGTGGAGTAGGAATAATGATCTGGGGCTGTTTTTCATGGTTCAGGCCCCTTAGTTCCAGTGAAGGAAAATCTTAACGCTACACCATTCTAGACGATTCTTTGCTTCCAACTTTGTGGCAACAGTTTGGGGAAGGCCCTTTCCTGTTTCAGCATGACAATGTCCCCATGCACAAAGAAAGGTCCATACAGAAATGGTTTATCAAGATTGTTGTGGAAGAACTTGACTGGCCTGCACAGAGCCCTGACCTCAACCCCATCGAACACCTTTGGGATGAATTGGAACGCCGACTGTGAGCCAGGCCTAATCGCCCAACATCAGTGCCAACCTCACTAATGTTCTTGTGGCTGAATGGAAGCAAGTCCCCTCAGCAATGTTCCAACATCTAGTGGAATGTTTTCCCAGAAGAGCGTAGGCTGTTATRGCAGCAAAGGGGGGACCATCTCCATATTAATGCCCATGATTTTGGAATGAGATGTTTGACGAGCAGGTGTCTATACTTTTGGCCATGTAGTGTATGTTATATTACTAACAATTATATAAAACAGTATTTACTATGATTGTCCATTACAGCAAAAATAAAATGCCATTTCACTACAGATTTGATAACATTGATTGCTTGTCTTTACGCGGATAGATATATAGATATTAGATATATATATATATATATATATATATATATATATATATATATTATATATATATACAGTGGGGAGAACAAGTATTTGTACACTGCCGATTTTGCAGGTTTTCCTACTTACAAAGCATGTAGAGGTCTGTAATTTTTATCATAGGTACACTTCAACTATGAGAGACGGAATCTAAAACAAAAATCCAGAAAATCACATTGTATGATTTTTAAGTAATTAATTTGCATTTTATTGCATGACATAAGTATTTGATACATCAGAAAAGCAGAACTTAATATTTGGTACAGAAACCTTTGTTTGCAATTACAGAGATCATACGTTTCCTGTAGTTCTTGACTAGGTTTGCACACACTGCAGCAGGGATTTTGGCCCACTCCTCCCTACAGATCTTCTCCAGATCCTTCAGGTTTCGGGGCTGTCGCTGGGCAATACGGACTTTCAGCTCCCTCCAAAGATTTTCTATTGGGTTCAGGTCTGGAGACTGGCTAGGCCCATCCAGGACCTTGAGATGCTTCTTACGGAGCCACTCCTTAGTTGCCATGGCTGTGTGCTTCGTGTCGTTGTCATGCTGGAAGACCAGCCACGACCCATCTTCAATGCTCTTACTGAGGGAAGGAGGTTGTTGGCCAAGATCTCGCGATACATGGCCCCATCCATCCTCCCCTCAATACGGTGCAGTCGTCCTGTCCCCTTTGCAGAAAAGCATCCCCAAAGAATGATGTTTCCACCTCCATGCTTCACGGTTGGGATGGTGTTCTTGGGGTTGTAACTCATACTTCTTCTTCCTCCAAAACGGCGAGTGGAGTTAGACCAAAAGCTCTATTTTTGTCTCATCAGACCACATGACCTTCTCCATTCCTCCTCTGGATCATCCAGATGGTCATTGGCAAACTTCAGACGGGCCTGGACATGCACTGGCTTAAGCAGGGGACTTGCGTGCGCTGCAGGATTTTAATCCATGACGGCGTAGTGTGTTACTAATGGTTTTCTTTGAGACTGTGGTCCCAGCTCTCTTCAGGTCATTGACCAGGTCTTGCCGTGTAGTTCTGGGCTGATCCCTCACTTCCTCATGATCATTGATGCCCCACGAGGTGAAATCTTGCATGGAGCCCCAGACCGAGGGTGATTGACCGTCATCTTGAACTTCTTCCATTTCTAATAATTGCGCCAACAGTTTGTTTCCTTTCTCACCAAGCTGCTTGCCTATTGTCCTGTAGCCCATCCCAGCCTTGTGCAGGTTACAATTTTATCCCTGATGTCCTTACACAGCTCTCTGGTCTTGGCCATTGTGGAGAGGTTGGAATCTGTTTGATTGAGTGTGTGGACAGGTGTCTTTTATACAGGTAACGAGTTCAAACAGGTGCAGTTAATACAGGTAATGAGTGGAGAACAGGAGGGCTTCTTAAAGAAAAACTAACAGGTCTGTGAGAGCCGGAATTCTTACTGTTGGTAGGTGATCAAATACTTATGTCATACAATAAAATGCAAATTAATTATTTAAAAATCATACAATGTGATTTTCTGGATTTTTTTGTTTTAGATTCCGTCTCTCACAGTTGAAGTGTACCTATGATAAAAATTACAGACCCTCTACATGCTTTGTAAGTAGGAAAACCTGCAAAATCGGCAGTGTATCAAATACTTGTTTCCCCACTGTATATATATATATATATATATATATAGTAAAACGATTTGGTCATAGTGACTCTTTCAGCATTAACTATATGAGAATATAAAACAATCAATATATATTTATTCTCTGCTAGAGAACCTATATAAGATATAAAAACTAATTCAAGAGTGAAAAATAATTTGTAAGGGCTAATATTTTACATCACAACATGGAAACATTTTACAAAAAGGCTGAGGCACAAGTCATCTTCCTCAGTCAACCTCATCAGCTAATCTGCATATTGCAGACAGTGCCCCCTTGTGGCATTTTGAGCACAGTACCCTAACGTGGCTAGTCCCATTGGCTTTCATTAGAACAGGCAGTTCATGCACTTGACGGCTTTGCTGCCGTAGTCGAGGCACTCCGGGCCGATGCATTCACAGCAGGCGTTGTGGAACCAGCGGTACTTGGAGCCGCCCATGGACTCGCAGTACTGCTTGCACTGGCGGATGGACACACAGTCATCAAAGTACACCACGGTGCACATGTTATCTGTGGAGGGGGAAAAAACGGGGAGAAATAAGCCTTTGAATACAACAGGCAAATATTAGCAATAAAATGCTTAAGCGATATATTGTAGTCTTCACTTTACTTTTATGAAGGTACTCTAAAGCACAAAAGAAGCAAAGTCCTGTTAGTCCACCTCTATGTATCGTATCAATCTCAGTATTTATTTAAATGTTTAATACATTTTTTTTTTTAATCACAAAATAAGTCCACCTCCACCATGTGACCTTCCATAGTTTGAACTATTGTGCCACAAGTGTGTGTTAGCCAGCTGAGCTAAAGCCTAGTAGAGCCTAACCTCTTGATTGACATGCATCATCCATACTATGCTAAAGGGCTGCATGCGTACGGCTTGATTTAAGCCCATGTGTTTATCTCTGCCGCCCCACACCCATCCCACCTCATAAGGCGAGGGCATCCCCCATCGCTGGAGGCCTGATTAATGAGCGTGTTTTCCCAAAGGGAAAACAGATCTGGGTCACAGGTTCACAGAGCGGATACGTAAGGAGCTCGCTTACTCTCTCCCCCCCTAGATTCCTAGTCAATTAGAATCACTAGGACCAGAGGCTGAGGAGAGGACAACTGGAGCGGATGCACATGAAAGTTCACTAGGCCAGCAGCAATATACTCAATAATTTACAGGGCTGCTTGGTTTTCAAATAGCGGCCTGCTAAAACCATCAAACGAAAGCCAAGGCCCTGAGATCTCATAAGCTTTTATGGAGGGGTCAAGCCACAGAGCTCAGTTCAAAGCAGCCTTAGCCATGAGTTCATTATAGCTTAGCCCTCCCCTCCTAAAACAATATGGTCCCTGCCAGGGGGATGAGTTAGGGAACTCCTGGGGGTTCCCTAAAATAGTGTGTTGGATCAAAGTCCATATATTTAGCACTTATGGGTTGCCCAATCTGCCCAGGTTAATACCCCTAAAGCTAATTGGGCTGTCCTGATTTGTTATGGGAGATATTTTATTTTTTACTGTTTTCTACATTGTAGAATAATGGTAAAGACATCAAAACCAGGAAATAACACATATGGAATCATGTAGTAACCAAAAAAAGTGTTAAACAAATCAAAATATACACCCTTTGCCTTGACAGCTTTGCACACTCTTGGCATTCTCTCAACCAGCTCCATGAGGAATGCTTTTCCAACAGTCTTGAAGGAGTTCCCACATAGGCTGAGCACTTGTTGGCTGCTTTTTCTTCACTCTGCGGTCCTATCTCAATTGGGTTGAGGTCGGGTGATTGTGGTGGCCAGTTCATCTGATGCAGCTCTCCATCACAGTCTTCTCTGAACAGCTGATGTTGAGATGTGTCTGTTACTTGAACTCTGAAGCATTTATTTGGGCTGCAATTTCTGAGGCTGGTAACTCTAATGAACTTATCCTCTGCAGCAGAGGTAACTCTGCGTCTTCCATTCCTGTGGTGGTCCTCACGAGAGCCAGTGTCATCATAGTGCTTGATGGTTTTTGCAACTGCACTTGAAGAAACGTTCAAAGTTCTTGAAATATTCCGCATTGACTGACCTTCATGTCCTAAAGTAATGATGGTTGTTTCTCCTTTCTTATTTGAGCTGTTCTTGCCATAATATGGACTTGGTCTTTTACCAAATAGGGCCATCTTCTGTATACCACCCCTACCTTGTCACAACAAAACTGATTGGCTCAAACGCATTAAGAAGGAAAGAAATTCCACAAATTAACAAGGCACACCTGTTAATTGAAATGCATTCCAGGTGACTACCTCGTGAAGCTGGTTGAAAGAATGCCAAGAGTGCGCAAAGCTGTCATCAAGGCAAAGAGTGGCTACTTTGATGAATCTAAAATATATTTTGATTTGTTAAACACTTTTTTGGTTACTACATGATTCCATAGTTTTGAAGTCTTCACTTTTATTCTACAATGTAGAAAATAGTAAAAATAAAGACAAACCTTGCAATGAGTAGGTGTGTCCAAACATTTGACTGGTACTGTGTGTATATACGTACATACATACATACATACATACATACATACACACACTACCACCTCACAAGTCCTCAACTGGCAGCTTCATTAAATAGTACCCACAAAACACCAGTCTCAATGTCAACAGTGAAGAGGCGACTCCGGGATGCTGGCCTTCTAGGCAGAGTTCGTCTGTCCAGTGTCTGTGTTATTTTGCCCATCTTAATATTTTATTTTCATTGGCCAGTCTGAGATATGGCTTTTTCTTTGCAACTCTGCCTAGAAGGCCAGCATCCCGGCGTCGCCTCTTCACTGTTGACGTTGAGACTGGTGTTTTGCCGGTACTATTTAATGAAGCTGCCAGTTGAGGACTTTTGAGGCATCTGTTTCTCAAACTAGACACTAAATGTACTTGTCCTCTTGCTCAGTTGTGCACCGGGGCCTCCCACTCCTCTTTCTATTCTGGTTAGGGCCAGTTTGCGCTGTTCTGTGAAGGGAGTAGTACACAGCGTTGTACGAGATCTTCAGTTTCTTGGCAATTTCTCTCATGGAATAGCCGTCATTTCTCAGAACAAGAATAGACTGACGAGTTTCAGAAGAAAGGTCTTTGTTTCTGGCCATTTTGAGCCTGTAATCAAACCCACAAATGCTGATGCTCCAGATACTCAACTAGTCTAAAGAAGGCCAGTTTTATTGCTTCTTTAATCAGAACAACAGTTTTCAGTTGTGCTAACATAATTGAAGAAGGGTTTTCTAATGATCAATTAGCCTTTTAAAATTATAAACTTGGATTAGCTAACACAACGTGCCATTGGAACACAGGAGTGATGGTTGCTGATAATGGTCCTCTGTACACCTATGTAGATATTCCATAAAAAAAGCAGCCGTTTCCAGCTACAATAGTCATTTACAACATTAACAATGTCTACAATGTATTTCTGATCAATTTTATTTTATTTTAAATGGACAGAAAATGGACAGAGTGTGCTTTTCTTTCAAAAACAAGGACATTTCTAAGTGACCCAAACTTTTGAACGGAAGTGTATATATAAATAAAATAGTATATTGCAATGTGGAATATTCAGAGTCTGTTTTGCTGATGAACTGAGTTTAATACTTTGATAACAGGCACCTGCACAAGACTGTATGATGTGCCTATGTTTCATTCTCTTATTAAAATGAGTACACAGCAGCTATTAGCATCCCCATAATTCAACCCCCTCACCCCTCCCTACCTTCAGTACTTTGGCTGTTATCGTAGCTGGCGTGGATACTGTTCCCAGGCAGGGAGACATTTTGGTGCTGGTCCTCGATGGTCTCCAGGAAAGACACCAGGTTCTCGTGGTAAGATAGTTCCTCGGCCACGGGGAAGGATACCACCATCATGTTGATGGGCGCTTCGCCCTCGGTGAGGGCGCGGAACAGTGAGGGGATGGGTCGGTAGAGTTCCTCCACCGTGCTTTTGGAGGTAGCTGGAGTGTCACTGTAGTTCCTAGGGTTACACATCCCTGTGAGGGGAGACAGGAAGCAAGTTAGTAAATATTGATAAATAAATAAAATATTACAATAAATGACTGATAAGTCAGTAAACCACTATTCTTCTCTTGTTCAAATTACACACTGACTCAGTACCCCCTGTATATCCTCATTATTGTTATTTTATATTTATTTATTTTTACTTTATTTTGTCAATATTTTCTTAACTCTTAACTTTCTTAAAACTGCATTGTTGGTTAAGGGCTTGTAAGTAAGCCTTCCACGGTAAGGTTGTCCACCTGTTGTATTCGGCGCATGTGACAAATAATGTGATTTGATACTCAACATTCACTGTAAAATCTGATGGATGCAATATCTTCAACAATCAGTGAATAAAGGACATAGACATGGAAGGATTTGAAGGAGCTCAATATGATGCAAAAATCAAATACCCATCCTCATTAGCCTCATCCATTCTGACACCGGTTCTTGTTTGTCCTTCCCAATATGCTCACAACTGCACCTAGTCCGTGGCACCTACCCACACAGTCGCAGCACTCCTCCCACAGTGTGCCAAGACAGAGCATACACTCTTTACAGCACGAGCAGTTCCCATCCGAGGGCCTGCACTGACACAGCTCCTGTACATCACAAAACACACACACACAAAATGGAAACCACTACATGGACACATTTTATGTACGTGTCAGGACTGATAGGAGAGAAATTCTGCAACAATCTGGTATAATCCTTCTATCATGTTGTGCACACGTGTGTTAACACTCAGACAATGCAGTAGCCTCAGTCAGGCTTCAGTCGTAACACGAGGAGAGCAAAAACAACATAAGAGTTTATTTATCTTGATGTGTATCGAGCACATCATGGTTGATACAACGCCAAGAAAATAAACCATATAATATCCTGTCCCTATTTAGAAATCACTAGGGAGAGGATGTGTGTGTGTGCGAGCGGTGACTGTGTGTGTGTTTTACTGCGTATGCTTGAGGTTTCCACCGGAGTGAGTGGGCCGACCTCAAGTTGCCTGTTCTGTGACTCCTCCAGTGCAGAGCGGTTGAAAGGGAGAAGAGGTCAAATTCCAGATGTGCAAAAGGATGGCGCTAACTGAGCCCACAGTCAAGTGTGGTTCTGGCAGCACCTTGCCTGACGACTCAAACTGAATACTCCCGCTGCTCTACGTTCACTACATACTTCAAACTGAGACCACCATAA
Source organism: Salvelinus sp. IW2-2015 (assembly GCF_002910315.2). Lineage (NCBI taxonomy): Eukaryota > Metazoa > Chordata > Actinopteri > Salmoniformes > Salmonidae > Salvelinus > Salvelinus sp. IW2-2015. The sequence goes on along the minus strand of NC_036854.1, from coordinate 27,667,301 downwards.
ATGACTTCAATGAWGRCAATGTCATAATGAGGGGTGTTGTACAAAACAAAGTCATCAGTAATTGGATAATTTCTAAATCAGAGTATCAAAAAGCCAATAAAAACGCTTTACCCACGTGTGTTCTGGCTCTGGCCCAACCCATCGGTTTCTGGGACCAATCGGAACGGTTAGAATGTGTTTGCATTCTATAAATCGTCGGGGAGGTACGCCAGACTCATTGTGGAGAAGAAACTAAAGTCTGTAAAGTAGCGTTTGGCTGGCGCAAGGAGTTTGGGTAGCCAGGCAAAGACCAATGCCCAGGGAAGGTACACATATATACAGTACCAGTCAAAAATTTGGACACACCTACTCATTCAAGGCTTTCTTTATTTTTACAATTTTCTACATTAATTAGAAAATTCATTTTCTCAAATATATTTGAGATTCTTCAAAGTAGCCACCCTTTGCCTTGATGACAGATTTGCACACTCTTGGCATTCTCTCAACCAGCTTCATGAGGTAGTCACCTGTAATGCATTTCAATGAACAGGTGTGCCTTGTAAATTTGTGGAATTTAATTTATTCTTAATGCATTTCAGCCAATCAGTTGTGTTGTGACAAAGTAGGGATGGTATACAGAAGATGGCCCTATTTGGTAAAAGACCAAGTCCATATTATGGCAGCTCAAATAAGCAAAGAGAAACGACAGTCCATCATTACTTGAAGCTCAGTCAATGTGGAACATTTCAAGAACTTTGAACGTTTCTTCAACTGCAGTCGCAAAAACCATCATGCGCCATGATGAAACTGTCTCTCGTGAGGACTGCCACAGGAAAGGAAGACCCAGAGTTACTTCTGCTGCAGAGGATACGTTCATTAGAGTTACCAGCCCCAGAAATCGGCAGTTAACTGCACCTCAGATTGCACCTCACAGAGTTCAAGTAACAGACACATCTCAACATCAACTGTTCAGAGGAGACTGTGTGAATCAGGCCTTCATGGTCGAATTGCTGCAAAGAAACCACTACTAAAGGACACCAATAATAAGAAGAGACTTGCTTGGGCCAAGAAACACAAGCAATGGACATTAGACCGGTGAAAATATGTCCTTTGGTCTGATGAGTCCAAATTTGAGATTTTTGGTTCCAACCGCCGTGTCTTTGTGAGACGCAGAGTAAGTGAACAGATGATCTCCGCACGTGTAGTTCCCACCATGAAGCATGGAGGAGGAGGTGTGATGGTGCTTTGCTGGTGACACTGTCAGTGATTTATTTAGAATTCAAGGCACACTTAACCAGCATGGCAACTACAGCATTCTGCAGCGATACGCCATCTCATCTGGTTGCACTTAGTGGGACTATCATTTGTTTTTCAACAGGACAATGACCCAACACACCTCCAGACTGTGTAAGGGCTATTTGACTAAGAAGAAGAGTGATGGAGAGCTGCATCAGATGACCTGGTCTCCACAATCACCCAACCTCATCCCAATTGAGATGGTTTGGGATGAGTTGGACCGCAGAGTGAAGGAAAAGCGGCCAACAAGTGCTCAGCATATGTGGGAACTCCTTCAAGACTGTTGGAAAAGCATTCCATGTGACTACCTCATGAAGCTGGTTGAGAGAAAGCAAAGCTATCATCAAGGCAAAGGGTGGCTACTTTGAAGAATCTCAAATATAACATATATTTTGATTTGTTTAACACTTTTTTGGTTACTACATGTGTTATTTCATAGTTTTGATGTCTCCACTATTATTCTACAATGTAGAAAATAGTCAAAAAGAAAAACCTTTGAATGAGTAGGTGTGTTCAAACTTTTGACTGGTACTGTATCTCCATTGGCTATCTCATGTACAGCCAAGGTAGACTAGGCTAAATCCTTTGAGGACACTGTGCAGCTGTAAATTGAAAACCTTCACTTCATTGTAGCCCTGCCAACTCGGCAAGTTCTTTTTTTTTTTGTTAGTTCGTTGAGGGATCCCAGCAACTGTCATGGTTTAATGTGCTTTTCCAGTACAAAGAGAATACTGTGATCACAGCAGAGAATTCAGGTTCATGTAAAATAACTTCAGACATACAGAGGAAATGCATAGTGGGAAGTTAATCACATTTTAGATTAACACTAAGGAGTAAAATGTTGGCATAATATTGTATGGCAGTCGAACTTTACTCTGAAAAGACAACAATCCCTTATAGAATTTGCATAGAGTTCTCAACGTGACTTAGAAACATTTTATTCGTGCGGGGAAAAAAAAGTTAACCTAATGCCTTTCTGGAAACGTCACATCACACTAAGCGCTTAGCCTTCTTAATTGAATGATGCCTTTCCAAAAACGTTATGCTAAGAGTTTAGCCTTCTTACCTGAATGAGACATTTGCTGACATCACTGGCACAGAGAGCCTTGTTGCAGGCTGTGGTCATGGAAAGTCCCGAGAGAAGGAAAATAAGTGCAGTGGATAGTAAGATTTGAGTAGACTTCATTCCGACACGCACGAAACAACGGTAACCTGAACCGACAAAACAGAGACAGACAATAACTTAGAATGTACCCCTTATTCAATGAGATAACACAAGACGTCATCCAGGCACAAACATACTAATAAAATACAGGAAAAGTCGTGTCAAGGAACCATCCCTTTGATTCAATTGTTATGGTAAATTGCCCGCTTGCTTCAAAGGAGCATTCCTTTTCTACACAAACCCAGTGCAATGCAAAAAGACATTGGTTTCTCACTTGTTGGCAACTCAATTCTAATAAAGGTTGCTGCGCACTTTCATTAAAACATCTGAATACGTTTCAAATCCATGTTCAAACGTTGTATACCTATTACGGTAGTCTAATTCAATAATAGCATGTTTATCATTCCAGTAGTGCAACACTTGGACTTCAGGGTTACATAAGGAAGGAATGTTACATTTTATCCTAAAATTAAACACTTTGGATACATTGTATGAAAAGTCTGACACTTTTCAGGCTGCGTTTATGGACGAGCCTCGTGTTTTGGAGAGGCAAATACGCTACCCAAAGCTATAAACACCTTTTCTCAACATGAACTAACTAGGAAGAAAGAAGGATGGACTTTTTTTGTCTTGGTAAAGAACCCACACCAAGGAACCATAGAAGTAGTAAATAAACTTACCTTGCCCAAATAGTCGATTCTTGCTCCAGAGGTGAACGTTTCTTACCTTTGTTTACCTATACTTTTCAGAATTAAAGCATGTTCTTCTGTTCTGATGGCGTGACTCTCCCCTCTGGCTAAACAAAGCAGACAGTGGTAGACAAGCGCCTTAAAGATACAGTTACCATTTCAGGCTGCAGGCACAGTAGCCCCGCAGCTCAGGTGAACCCGAGCCAAGACAACTATGTCTGCTGGCATCATATAATATGCCATTTCTACTTGTGTGTTGATCTGATTTGTTTAGCTATATTCCACTGTACATATTTATTAGATTGTTACTTAGTAAATAGTAGCAACCATTTTGAAAGATACTTCTGATCATTTCACTGATCACATTCACTGATAATACTAGCCAGAAGAGGACTGGGCATCACTCTGAGCCTTGTTCCTTTCTAGGTTTCTTTCTACCTGGCCAGTGTGTTTCTGCCTCTGCATTGCTTGCTTTGGGCTTGGTATCTGTTAAGAACTTTGCAACTGCTGATGTAAAAAGGGTTTTATAAAATAAATGTAATGACCAATAATATTATTAATTATGTAGGCTATATAAAAGTCATCGTTTACAATATTGAGTAATTAAATTGCAAATTGTAGGCTAGACTATGAATGAATAACTGGATATTTCATAATGCATTGCGAATAGTGATGGACGAAGACTAGGTTACTTTGGTTTACTTTAGGGCATTCAATGAAAATAATCTACTTGTTACATTGTTGCCCCTTTTGTACACAGTAGCTGCAACATTGCAACACTTTGTCGCCATGTATCATTATATAAAGAATAGGCAACTCACGGGATTCCGTAGTCAAACCCCGATGACGAAAAAGTCTCCTGAAACCAGTAACGCTAGCACCCAGAGCTAGCTGCAGCAACATCTCACTATATTTTAGTCAGTAGTATGTTTAATACTCATCTTTGAATTACATTGTTAGCTAGTTTGGACCAGATGGCTGCGAAAATCAACGAGGCGCACGACCACATTGCCAAGGCTGAAAAATAGTAAGGAAATCTTGCTAGCTAGCTGACGTTAGCTAGCCAATTTAGGTTTATTGCTTTTGAGCATTTTATTTCAGTGGGTAGCCAGTTCCATAGTATTAGCTAGTCTATATTGTGAATAGACCCATTTACAACACAAGTAGGAAGGAAATTGTATTTCTAGTTAAACATATGCTATTTAGCTAGCTAGCTAGCCACTCTATACAGGATTGGAAGCCAGTTGAGCTGGCTGGCTAACGTTAGTGTCTTCCTGCGTTGCAGTTATTCCTGACAGTATCACTGCATAAATAATAGGGCGTCCACACCTGTATTAAACCCTATGGTAAATCCATATGAGACAACACTGGTGTTATGTTTTCACTGAATATAATGCCTTTTCCCCCAAAGTTTAAGGACTAGTTTCATGAAATGGAAGCCTGACTATGACAGTGCTGCATCAGAGTACTCAAAAGCAGGTATTGTATTAAAGGCTATTTATTACATTATTCAATACACCTGAAAACATGTTCCCTACTACAACGACTGGTGAGCACTAGCCAAGTAAAACTAAACTCCACGATGTACTTCACATCAACAGAGTTGAGCGGTGACTAGTGTGGGCTGACTGGAGCTCCGACATCACATAAAATAAAGTTTTTGTAAAAACTATAGATTTCATCACCCAAAAAATCGCCCGCAATTACAGTGACAATGTGCTGTGCAATTGTGGGTAGTTTGTTTTGGGTGCTGAAGTTTTTTTTGAACAAAACCTTTATTTTATGTTCTGCTCAACTCTGTTGATGTGATGTACATCGTGGAGTTTAGTTTTACTTGGCTAGTTGGGCAATAACACACTGTCAGTATTATGATGCTAGATTGCACTTAATGTTGCTCAAGTTGTCCAATGACATAGCTATTTATTATAAACTGGGTGGTTTGTGCACTGAATGCTGATTGGCTGACAGCCATGGTATATGAGGTATACCACAGGTATGACTAAACATTTATTTTTACAGCTCTAATTAAGTTGGCAACCAGTTTATAATAGCAATAAGGCACCTCAGGGGTTTGTGATACATTGCTAATATTAGGGGTGCAACTTTGGTTTTAGAAGTGGGGGGGACATAATTCTTATTATTATAAAACATTTTTATCCAGTCGGATAAACATTTCAAACAGCCTACCTGACCACTCGGAGGCGTCCACATGGTCCTAAAGCACACCGTTGCCTCGTTTTGTATCACATTCCAGTGATAAAACTGGGGGGGACAAAAATGCAATTTCAGAATGTGTGGGGGACATGTCCCCAGAGAAAGTTGCGCCCCTGGCTAATATACTACGGCTACGGGCTGTGTCCATGCTCTCTACGTTGTGTCGAACATAAGAACAGCCCTTAGTCGTGGTATATTGGCCATATTCCACACCCCCTCGGGCCTTATTTCTTAATTATAAATGCATAATGAAGCATTCCCTCCTCCATCTTCCAGCTGTTGCCTTTAAAAATGCCAAGATGCTTGAAGAAGCGAAGGAGGCATACCTGCAAGAGGCAGAAGCCCATACCAACAACAAAACGTATCCTTTCAATGCTCACTTCCTATAGCGGGCTAGGCTTATCACACAATTTTAACGACCATGAATGCTTTCGCAGTAGTCTTGTAAATCGCAGACCTAGGGCATTGTTAATGTGGGTGGCAACCCGTCTGCCTAGGGAGACTACTTTCACAGTTTTGACAGTTAATGTAGGGATTTTATATGCTACATTTGAACAATATTGACTACAAATCTCATATAAACATCAATGTTTTCTTTAACTTAACTAAATCTTCAGACTATTCCATGCTGCCAAGTGAGTATGAAAGATCTGTCTCATGTAATGCTATTCATAGAATCCAGATGATGTACAATAGACACTGGTTGGTCTACTTTTGTCTGTATTGGATGTTGCTAAGGAGACATTTCTGTTGCAGAGCACTTGAAGCAGCTGGTATGATGCTTAAGGTTAGTGTTAATGTGATAAACAGTATCTATACTCATACATTGTTATCAGGCATCGGATCAAATTTGCTGTTATTTTTATTCCATAGTTTTAACTCTTTGTTGCCCACTTCAGGATTAATGCCATTGTTGTTAGTCAGACATTTGACACATGACTACTGTTTTAGTTTTACTATTAACTACTTACTGAAGCTAATCATTGACAGACATGTGTTTCTCTCCAGGACATGCAGAGGATACCAGAGGCTATCCAGTACATTGAGAGAGCAAGCATGATGTATGTAGAGAACGGCACACCGGACACTGCAGCCTTGGCCCTCGACAGAGCTGGAAAGTACGTAGCCAATATTGATCATCATAGATGGGCTCTAGAAATTAATTCCCTGTCATCATTGGCATGTCACTAAACGTATTGATGATGCTGATACTTGTTTTTATTCCTTGTTATGATGCTTTTTTTTGTTTTGTTAAATGCGTACCTTTCTTTTTGTGTAGGCTAATCGAATCACAGGATCTAGCAAAAGCAGTGGACCTGTACCAGAAAGCTGCATCAGTGTTTGAGGTACAGCTATATGAGTTCAATATTTGATACTACGGAAGACCAGAAATCATTGTGTTGCTTMCATGCCGCTACCTCGGTTCAGGGCCACATTTGTAGGGATCTCACTTATTGCATGGCACTTATTACATGGCTATATTAACACAGTCCTATTTTATATCGAATACATTATAATGTTGTAACGGTAATGTGATCAAATCAATTGAGGGAGTATTGATATATGGTGAATGCATATTTCTGCAGAACGAGGACCGTCTACGTCAAGCTGTAGAGATGCTGGGGAAATCATCAAGACTGCTCGTCAGGCAACACAAGTAAATTCTCACTTGCTTTACAGATTTTTCTACCTGTCCTAGTCATTCCCTACCCGCTAACTGTGTTTTTGTCCGTCAGGCTTGATGAAGCAGCAGTGTCGATTCAGAAGGAGAAGAACATGTATAAAGAAATAGAGAATTACCCAACGTGTTTTAAGGTGCGTTTAACTTAATTAACCTGATAAAGAAAATTGACTGTGTGTTGAAACCAAATTGTTGCCTGTGTATTTGCTTATCTCCAGAAAACCAGTGCCCAAGTGCTAGTCCACCTTCACAGAAATGACTTCGTAGCAGCAGATAAATGTGTCCGAGAGAGTTACAGGTACTGACCTCACTTTTTTTTCCTTTTTTTTTTTTTTTACCTTTTATTTAACTAGGCAAGTCAGTTAAGAACAAATTCTTATTTACAATGACGGCCTACCCCGGACGATGCTAGGCCAATTGTGCGCCGGATGTGATACAGCCTGGATTCGAACCAGGGACTATAGTGACGCCTCTTGCACTGAGACCACTGTGGCACTCGGGAGCTATACTTTCTAATTAAGCAATAAGGCCAATATATGACGAAAGGTGGAATGATGAAAGGTGGAGTGCCAGGATACAGCTCTTAGCCGTGGTATATTGGTCATATACCACAAACCCCTGAGGTGTCTTATTGCTATTATAAACTGGTTATCAATGTAATTAGAGCAGTAAAAATACATGTTTTGTCATAGCCATGTTATACGGTCTGATATACCATGGCTGTCAGCCAATTAGCATTCAGGGCTCGAACCACCCAGTTTATAATTAAAGACAAATAGGAAAGTAATTGTTATGACTGTTATGTTTGACTAATCATTCTAACCATTACTCCTAGTCTGCCAGGCTTCAGTGGGAGCGAGGACTGTATTGCCTTGGAGCAACTCTTGCAGGGCTACGACGAGCAGGATGAGGACCAAGTGCACCGTGTCTGTAACTCGCCCTTATTCAAGTATATGGACAATGATGTGAGTGTGGTGCCTAGAGCCTACTATGTAACCAACGTTTATTTCAAAGCATGTCATCACGTTTGAGTGTCTACGTTTAAAATTGGTGTTCAGGGGTGTATTTATTAGGCGGATTCTGTTGAAAAACATTTAGTCTGTTACAAAATGTTTTGCAACAAAAACTGTTTACTCTAGGAAGAAAATGCAATGAAACAGGGAGGGAGTGGGACCTTCCTGAATTTGTCGAATAGAAACACTTGTTTTTGTTGCGAAACATTTTCCTTTGGACTAAACTGTTTCCATTGCAAAACGTTTTGCAGCAGAATCCGATTAATGAATACACCCCTCTTTACTGTCTTTCTTGATTACGTTTAAGGACTTTAAAAGGTATGGGATCATGAGCTGTCCTTTCCATATGAAACCTCTCTCCTAGCCACCCCATAGATGCATTTCCAGGCTAGGCTGAGTAATACAAAGTCAGAGAAGTAGTTTATTAATAGACACAATAGCAGTCCAACTGCTTTTTTACCTGCATCACCCCTCTAGACCCCGCTTCCTTGTTGTTTTGTATGATTTATCTTTTCAATTATCCTAATATTCAAGAAATATGTTTCCCAAACCTCTCCTGATCTATTTCTGAAAGAGACACACACACCTGATTCAAACCAACCAAGGGTTTTCTGATTCCTTAGTTAGTTGAATCAGCAAAAACATGTAACTGGCTGGGGGGGGGTACTCAAGGAGAGATTTGGAATACACTCTTCTGAGAAACATATACTGTAGAGACCACTAACTTGCCTTAACCTGAACAATGTGCCAATGGTCTTGCAGTATGCCAAGTTGTCCGTCAGCCTGAGGGTTCCAGGGGGTGGTAAGAAGAAGAAGGCGCCAGCTGCCGATGCTGGGGAAGGAGGAGCAGGTGCCGGAGAGGCTGACGAGGATGAGTATGCTGGTGGGCTATGTTAGCCACAGAACCTGGACTTCATGTCTGGACCAAAACACTTCCTGTTGCCTGTTAGGAGGGGAGTCTGAATCTTCCACAGCCTGTCCTCCCGTTCTGAGCATGTCAGGGGGTTGTGAACTTACCCTCCCATCTCCAGAATCCAAGCAACAACTGCAGGCACTCGGACCATACATGCATAACGAGTTATGCTCAGAACAATAACATAAGCATGGTAACATCAGTGTGGAAAATAATCATATGCTACTCAATCATTTGAATATATATTATTTGTCCCTTTTTGGGTTTACTGTGATTGTAAAATATTGTTTATTTTGCTGCATTTAAAGTGATATAAAATATTAGATTGCTTTTGTTGTATGTGCCTCAGTGGATAGATCAGTGGTGTTTTTTTATCTTTAAATCTACAACCGTATGCAACAAGATACACAGTGTGAAAATATTGATTTGAACATTTAACTGACAATCTAAAAATGCTGTGCCTCAATGATTGATGTGTAAAGGGGTGGATAAATCCATTTCTGAATTTCTATAGTATAAAGTGTTAAAAACAGCTATTTCAGTTGCTATTGTCTGTGTGAAGGCTACACTCATATATGGAATCAAATGAATGTTGAGAAAATAATATAGTGGGTAATTTGGTATAAAGTKATTTATTTTTTTGTTTCGTCAGGATTTCAGAATGCCTTTCTAGTTTTCATATGGTTATGCTTTTTAACCAACTGAAAGATAGAAATGATGATTCCTGTTTACAACTAATCTTAAAATGTGTGTCAAGTATTGTGGAGCATGCAGGCTAGATGTTTGTGGCATGCCCTCTTGTGTTTTTACTGAATCAAGTCAGAATGGAATAAAATGGCAGCACGTCAGCTTTCAAACATGTGCTTTATGTTTAGGTCGCTGAACCACAATAACACCACAAACTGGATTCCTTACACTGTGGAGGTGCACAGACATTATGCATCTTCTTTCTCATGACAAGAAAACAATCTATTCACTTGCACCTTGTATTGCATGGATTTGATGGCCTTGATCACATTTTGGTTGACCGTATGAACTTAACACTAACAATGTAAAAAAAAAAAAAAAGAGAGGGGTTTTCAAGCAATACAGGTTACAAGCTTAAAAAAGAATGGCTGTATTGATGCCCTCCTATTCTCAAATCACAGGTCTTCATAGGGGTTCCATGGACATACTCCATAATATGATAGAAATACTCAATTGTTCATCACATCATCACTGTTTCTCCTAGGTGTCCTACAGGTAAAAAATAAAAACGTATTCCCGTTCTGGTGAGATGATATACATTTCCTGAGAACGACAGCTCCATTGATTACTCTGTAGAAACCTCAACATAACAGCAACAAAGTATCTTAACTTGTTTTCCATGTCACAACCTCTCGCTGTTGTCTTGCTGGAAAAGTCAAAGCACTTCCAGTAGGCTACTGTAAGGGAAAATATCTTGGAGAATACAAGTAGCTAGTGTCTCTGTCGTTGCCCCCTTCTCTTCCGTGTAGCTCAAGATAACATGTCTGTTCAAGTTTACAGCCAGCTATCTGGACAGTATATTGCACAACCCATGGTTCATGGTTCCCAATAGGAAAAAGGCCAGACGTCTGTCTGTCGTCTGTGTCATCTCTAACACACTGACTGACTGATGGCTGCAAATCTTCAGAGATGCACTAAAAAAGTACAAACAAAAAACTGCTTCTGCARTCACCTTTCATGTGTAGGTCACATTGTTTCACTGTAGACTCGATAGGGAGATGGTTCTTATCACAGTCACACCAAAAGACAGGGAGCGCGACAAGCTAGCTTGGAACTTCCTGCAGGATTGTGCTTTTTAAAATAAATCTCATTCTGAGACTTCATGTCTCTGTCGCCCACTAGGTGGCTCTCACTTAGTTTTCTGGTCCCTGGTCCACTTGATCATCGTCTCTGGTGATCGGTACAAGAAGATGAGCTTGGCATATAGGTCTTCCTCCAGCTCCAGCTCGCCCGTCTCTCTGACCAGGAAGATGTCGGTACACAGCTTCAAGATGCGGTCCACGACGGGCAGCTCCTCGAACATGATGGAGTGCGAGATGCCGCTGAAGAACTCGCGCACAAACTTTCCGATGACGAGCACCACCGAGGCGTAGAGACCCATGATCCTGTCGGTGAGCGACGTAACACATTATAAGCCTTGTAATTATACATTATAAAGGCTCATACGTGCTTATAACTAGTAATAAAGCACTATAAATGCAGGATCCCTTTTAGAAAGCAAGACCAGGGTTGTGTCCAGTAGGCACAAAACAAGATCTTGAAACAAGGTGGTACTGCCTCAAGAAATGCTCATTTTCATGTTTCGCTGCTTAACGTTTTACTAAGGTGTGCCTGACTGAAAACAACCCAAGTCACACTGTCAGATATCCTCCACTCACCCATATCCTGCCAGGAAGCCCAGACTGGGCGGGCTGACTTTGTCACTGAACACGTACAGCTGGAGGCCCGCCTCTCTCTTCTTCCCAACCGCCGCACCCCTCATCTGGATCTGTCCTGCCGACGGCTGGTCCACAATCCACCACTCCTGGATCTCTCCACTGCTGTTGTGGGTTCTCTCCAGGGCTAGCAGGATGTTCTTGTAGCTTTTGTCTGAAAGGGAGATAATATCGTTAATGCTACATCAGCAGTCAGTAATAAAAGGGGGATGCTTCAGTTCGAAACAGTGTCAAAATAAGAAATGTAGAAGTGCTAATTTCACATACAATGTAAATTTGTCTATGTACTGTCTATGTACTGTATTTGAATTCTATTCAAGGATTTGTCCATTTTTGTTATTTAACCTTTATTTAACTAGGCAAGTCAGTTAAGAACAAATTATTATTTACAATGACAGCCTAGGAACACTGCCTTGTTCAGCAGCAGAACAACAGATTTTTACCTTGTCAACTCAGGGATTCGATCTAGCAACCTTTTGGTTACTGGCCCAACGCTCTAACCACTAGGCTACCTGCCACCCCAAATTACCTTTCTAGAGGCATTACCTTTCTAGATGCATTACCTTTATAGATGCATTACCTTTATAGAGTTGTTCTATAGGTTTGGCATTGGAGTCACTGGGAGCTCTGAGGAAGCATGGGAAGACTTGTTCTATCACCCTGGGGAAGAGAGGGTAGAAAGAGACCTAAAATAAATATGTCCATAGTGCATTGACATGGTTGGGGTAACTAATTACATTGAATCTGATTACAAAAAAAAAGTACCTGTAATCAGTTATGTTACTAGCAAAAATATTGTAATCAGATTACAGACAAATTTGAATAACCACATGATTACATCTTGGATTACTTTTGAGTTCAGAAAGGATGTTTGCGAAAAAATACATTGACACCTTTTTATTTTCTCAATGACATTAAATTTAGCATTGAAAAAAGGCGCACGTTTAAATTTGTTCCACCTAAGTGAGTCTGAACATAAGTCAGAGACCACCATGATGACACACCAAATTATGACCACCAATCAGAGACCACCATGATGACACACCAAATGATGACCACCAATCAGAGACCACTATGATGACACACCAAATGCATTTGCTGGATCCTTTTTGTCTTCTTCTATTGCATCTTAAGGGGAAAGTAATCCAGAAGTAACTGAAAGTAATCAGATTACATTACTTAGTTTGGGTAATACAAAAGTTACATTACCGCCAAAAAAATTTGCTAACTGTAACGAATTATATTTATAAAGTAACCTACCTCACCCTGTCAAGTGGTTGTATACATTATATAGCATGCCATTTAATAATTAATGATTTATGAAGCATTTATAAAGGCCTTATAAAGGGTTTATGAAGGCTTAATTAAGCCTCAAAAGTTGTAGTCTGTGTTCCTTAGTGAAGTCTACTTACACAGCCTGGTTTCTGGTCCCATTCAGCAGATCTATTAACTCTTGTCGCGTTGTCATATCAAGGTATGTTATATGTTTATCTGTTGCAACTTCAGCTTTGGCTCCAAGACTGAGATTCCTGTCGAAGAGAGAAAAATCGCAATTGCACACAGTACATTGTGGTCACAAATGGTACACCACACATTCTTTCCCACACACATTACTTTGTGAACTCGTAAATATGTTTTTTTCCGGCTCACAGACATTGCAAATGGACAGGTATCTCAACAGATATTTTATGGCTCTAAAGTACTATGTAACCTATGTGTATCTACACAACTATGTCATTTTATCAAGTTCACACAAATCTCTAACGACACAGACACCCTAGAGCGGAACTAATTTATCCATTCAAAATGGAAGCAAGAAACAAATATATTGACTCCCTCCATCCTTGTCTCCCACCCTCTCTGTACGAAATGTTGAATGTTGAGTTGTGCAAGACACTTTTGAGTTTGTGAGTTTAGATTTGGTTCTCTCTCAGATTGTAAGTGAGTGTGTTTCCATGTGTGCAGTCGAGTATTGGTTTGTTTCTCTATGTCCTGGTTGAGTGCAGCGTGCAACGGAAAACGAAAATGAACGTATCTTATTGGGCAGTTCCAGGTTGTCCTTCCCTGTTTCAGTCTGTTTTCTTCCCCTGGTGCCGTGTCACTCTTACCTCTGGATGGTCCAGGACATGGTGACAGGGAAGTATTCCTCCTTGCTGAGAACGTCCATCAGGTTCTTCCTGCTGGGGGGGCTTATGGTCCACAGGGAGTTGGAACTGCCCTCCAGCTCCGCCACAGCCACGTCTGCTGACGTGTAGGCCTCCAGGAACTGCATCGCCGACTACATTGATAGAAGTATTGAAATATTACAACTACTCAAACATACTGTACAACACTTAGATGCACAAAGTCCTGTGTGAGTGGGACAAGACAGGTCTTTGTTATAGTAATACACATTAATTCAATACACAGTAATATATTCAAACCAGAATGTAATAGTAGTCAAACCTATATCATCACACGATATTTGGAAATCCTGAGAAATATCAGAAAAATTTGTTGTATTGTATGGCCTAAAATTATGATTTAGAAAGCAAGCTGTAAAATGGGTGGTCTTCTTACCGGAATGTAGTTGTATGAATTCATGAAGTCTGCAAAATCTGCTTTGCTAATGTCCTTCAGTTGATTTTGCTGGGCACTCATAGTGAAAATGGGCTGAAGGAAGAGATACCAACGTTATAATATTAAAATAGATATAAATGTCTGACAAAAGTCAGTAAAAAAAAGAAAAACATCTACACACCTTCAATCCCAGAGCTATAGATAGCGTTTGGACTGATGTTTCTACCAACATATGCTAACATTGCGCCCAGTGTGAAAAATGGCTGCCGAACTGTCTCTCTATATATGACTGCGGTTTACATGAGTAGCGCTACCTGAAAGCCTCCCAGGGTGATGGTGACCGACACGTCCAGAGGTTTGTTGACCACCCCGGCCACTGACTTGACCAGTGACATGAAGAGCAGCGGGAACCAAACAATGCAGATAAGAAGCATGACGATCAAACCTCCCATCCCATACTTCACCACCTTCTTCTTCTTCTGCCCGCGAGGCTGGGGATACCTCTGGCAAACAACACACATAAAGGAATATAAAAAATATTTTGGGGAAATAAACAATCGACTTTCGTTACAGTTTCTATAAATGTTTTAAAACTTTTGTGCGAACCTACGTAATTGGTGCCCCGTGTGAGGATTGTCCTGCATAAATCTGCTGTATCTCATTTCGACACAGCCTCTTTGACAACATACTATCTTCTTCCACTCTAAGCATCATTCAGATATTGATAGGGAGGTCCTAGAGGAGAACTAACACAGCAGGCCCATGGTCCCTCACCTTCTCTGACATCCTCCAGCACTTGAGGACAAAGATATGGGCGTAGATGTCCTCTACACAGATCCAGCTGGACAGGCTGAGGGTGGTGTCCGTCCACACCCAGTCCATCACCGCTCGCAGCTCCGTCAGGAACGGGACCAGGCGGAACCTGGGAACCAGGACAACGTTAGAGCAATGTTAGGGCAACGTTAGGGCAACAATAGGGCAACGTTATGGCAATAGTAATGAACCAGGCAGCCAGGCAACCAGGCAGCCATTGGTTGCATGTGCCGTCACTGATGAGCAGTGTTGGGATTAGATACTTGGAAAAGTAAAACATTATTTATTACTCGTTACATTTAACAAAAAGTTACTTTAGAAATATTACTTTGCATAGAAAGTAACACGTTATATCACTCGTTACATTACTTTGCATTACTTTCATGAAAAGAATCTCTAAATCTCACCGTTGGACTGTCGGAGGGAGCAAGGCAAGCTGAACGGGCTCTACCATAGACAGGCTACCTACTATCTCAGGTTTGATCACTAGTTTCTCCTTTCATCTGTGGCGATGCTTTCCTGTACTAGTCTACAAGTGCTACACTATCACATGGGCTGSTTAATTAGTCATATATACTGTAAGCTAAACATCTATACCTCTCGAGCCACCAGTTCTGGTTAGACCACATGTCGCAGAGCCAGAGATGTATAGAGGGCACACTTGCCACTAGATGTTGAAGCCCTCTATGGGCTTTGCTATTATAGAAGCGATCAATGGCAAAGATGTGGACCTTCTTTACATTTCTATGGACATTTCTATGGACAAATATCCGCTAACTCGAGAACAAAATGAGGAAACAAGTCGAGATCGGATCATGGAAACATACGCCAAGTAGAGATATGATTCACACGGTGGCGCAGTGATCTAAGGCACTGCATCGCAGTGCTAGCTGTGCCACCAGAGATTCTGGGTTCGAGCCCAGGCTCTGCCACAGCCGGCCGCAACCCGGGAGGTCCATGGGGCGACGCACAATTGGCTCAGCGTTGTCCGGGTTAGGGAGGGTTTGGCCGGCAGGGATATCCTTGTCTCATCGCGCACTAGTGACTCCTGTGGCGGGCTGGGTGCAGTGCATGCTGACCAGGTTGCCAGGTGTACCAGGTTGCCAGGTTTCCTCTGACACATTGGTGCGGCTGGCTTCTGGGTTGGATGTGCAGTGTGGCTAGGTTGGGTTGTGTTTCGGAGGACGCATGKCTCTTGACCTTTGCCTCTCCCGAGTCCGTACGGTAGTTGCAGCCATGAGACAAGACTGTAACTACCAATTGGATACCATGAAAAAGGGGTAAAAAAAATAAAGAGATATGATTCACAAGCGTTACTTGACAAAGTAACTATATTTATATTACCCTGTTTTTAAAAGTAACGCATTCCATTACTAATTAGTCAATCCGTTTACCTAACGCATTATTTTTGTAACGCATTACTCCCAACACTGCTGATGCGGGAGAAATTCATTCATTATTGTATTCTCAATTGGTGATTGTGGTCACAAGTGGCCTGAATAGCACTCACCCTTGGAAGAGGAAAAGATTGAGGTAGTTGTAACTCTTGGTGAGGAAGTTGCCCAGGACGCGGGTGGGGTAGCCACAGCGGATCTGATAGGCCGACAGGCCAAAGTAGATGCACTTGACGAAGTACCACAGCTGGGCCACTGTGTTTTGACTGAACCGTCTAGTGATTGATATGGAAATAATGTTAGCGTGTATTTTCAAAGTAAAACATTATGCGTTACTTACTAATGACGCAACTATTTCGTAAGTATTTAAAATATGTATTTAAAAGAAAGAAGGAGCTGGTTGTGACTAGATTATTACAATGACTCAATAAATACATGTTATTTCTCCACATTCATACCTCTCTGTGACTCCAGGCAGGATGAAGAACATCCAGAAGTGGATGCCGAACACCAGGATGACTTGGAAGATGACTTTTCCCATGACAGTCTTGCGAAGGTAGAGGGCTCGGTCGATGATCATGGTGCCAAACTGGATCAGCACCATCACCAGGAAGGCTTCGGGAACCTGGTCCTCCGACAGGGAGGAAGTGATGTCAGCCGCCGCAGAGTGTTTCTTTTGGGGTACAGGAAGTACTGTTATGTTAGTAAATGTTATGGTATTCATTTGGAAGTTCAAAAGTATTCTTGTCCATTCAGGGACAATTGAAATTCATTACACTGGGTTTCAATCACAAAGACAATGACAGTTTATACCAGAATTTTAGCACTAACATATCATATATCAAACTTACCCCAAATGCCCAGAAGCCGAAGACAATGATGATAAAGTCCACAGTGTCGGCCAGGAACATGAGCACATAGACGTCTGTCACTGCACTGTACTCTGGGTGGATCAGGTTGTAGAAGAACTGACGGATGGGGATGTACATCTCCAGAGTTCTACAGAGAGGCAAAGAAACAATGATCAAATCAAATCAAATTTATTTCTATAGCCCTTCGTACATCAGCTGATATCTCAAAGTGTTGTACAGAAACCCAGCCTAAAACCCCAAACAGCAAGCAATGCAGGTGTAGAAGCACGGTGGCTAGGAAAAACTCCCTAGAAAGGCCAAATCCTAGGAAGAAACCTAGAGAGGAACCAGGCTATGAGGGGTGGCCAGTCCTCTTCTGGCTGTGCCGGGTGGAGATTATAACAGAACATGGCCAAGATGTTCAAATGTTCATAAATGACTAGCATGGTCAAATAATAATAATCACAGTAGCTGTCGAGGGTGCAGCAAGTCAGCACCTCAGGAGTAAATGTCAGTTGGCTTTTCATAGCCGATCATTAAGAGTATCTCTACCGCTCCTGCGGTCTCTAGAGAGTTGAATCTGTTACAGTAAACAAGGTAAACAAAATAAATTAGATACCTTTATGAACGGTTAATGTCGTTTTTATGAACCTTGTAATGTGTATGCATCAAAATCAGATCAGGCTTAGAGATTTACATTGTAGCCACCATTAAACAATTTATTATCCTGGAAAGTGACTGAATAGTAGCCTAATAACAGTAATAAGGCACCTCAAGTCAGTACACCTACTTTTTGACAGTGAAGCTCTTGGCTTTGATGAGCTGCTCTCTGAGTTTCTCCAGGATCATCTCCTTCTTGCTCCTCTGTTGGACACTCAGCACACTGTCCCCTCTCCGCAGGCTGTCCCCTCTCCGCAGACTGTGCCCTCTCCGCAGGCTGTCCCCTCTCCGCAGACTGTGCCCTCTCCGCAGGCCGGGCCGTGAGCTCACACTGTCTGTGGAGTCACCAGGTTTGAGGAGGTTTGGAAGACATAGGGCTCACAGATGATATTGTGTTGGTTCATAATGAAAAGCCTAGATATTTCTCCCAAACATATCTAAGCCCAATAAGGGAGTTACTCTACAGACTTGTGACCTCACCTCCTTTGGAGTAGGCGGAGTGCACGGTGTGCTGGGAAAGGTGGGAGGCGGCGCTGGAGCTCTTGCGGCGCAGCGGGGTGGAGGTGGACATGGAGTGGAATTGTCGGGGGATGCGGGTGCGGACCGACTCCAGCAGGGTGCTGCTGCCCTCCGCGGCCTGCTTCTCCACTGGCCTGGAGCTGGTCCTCTTCTCCCTCTCATGGTGATGCTGCTTGGGGGTTTCCCCCCCTCCTCSCCTGGGGTTGTCCTCATCCCACAGCCCGTGACACTGGAGGTCAAGACCAAGGAATAGGATGGTTAAGCCATTCAGTGTGCTAAATATAACTGTGTATCATTACAGGTAACAAGTCAGAATTAACAACATAGYTAAAGGTGTAGTCCACTTTTTTTTTTAAACCTTATTTTTTGAAAAAAGTTAACTATCCCTTTAAAGGAATAACCATGTACTGTAGCTAATAGGCATCACACCTAGTAAGACTTAGTGGGCACCTTGAGAATAGATCGGTGGAAGAACAGAGCTAGCAGCTGAACCAGATCATAGTGCACGTATCCCTCCCTCTTCTCCACACCGATGATGTTGGGAGGATGGAAGGGTTTGGACTTGTCCAGCTCAATGTTCTGGTTGAAGGGGAAGAAACCAAACTGGAAGAAGTACTTGATCACAATGGTGACCTGGTGGTACAGAGAGAAGGGGAAAAACATTCAAAAACATTTAGCAGCTGCCTGAGTGATAAAATCAAGAAATAGCAACGTTGTCTATCAACACAATTAATTATTGAGTACAGTAACAGAGTATTATTTCCACACATGTTTTAACAAAAACTTCAATTTTCATAGCTGGACAAAGAAAAAAGGGCAAAGCGTCAATACAGGACTAAGATTGAATCCTACTACACCGGCTCTGACGTTCGTCGGATGTGGCAGATCTTCCAAACTATTACGAACTACAAAAGAGCCAGACGGATTACCAGGACGTGTACTCAGAGCATGTGCGGACCAACTGGCAAGTGTCTTCACTGACATTTTCAACCTCTCCCTGACCCAGTCTGTAATACCTACATGTTTCAAGCAGACCACCATAGTCCCTGTGCCCAAGAAAGCGAAGGTAACCTGCCTAAATGACTTTCGCCCCGTAGCACTCACATCGATAGCCATGAAGTGCTTTGAAAGGCTGGTCATGACTCACATCAATACCATCAACACCATCATCCCGGAAACCCTAGACTCACTCCAATTCACATACCGCCCCAACAGATCCACAGATGGCGCAATTGCAATCGCACTCCACACTGCCCTTTCCCACCTGGAAATGAACACCTATGTGAGAATGTTGTTCATTGACTACAGCTCAGTGTTTAACACCAGAGTGCCCACAAAGCTCATCACTAAGCTAAGGACCCTGGGACTAAACACCTCCCTCTGCAACTGGATCCTGGACTTCCTGACTGGTCGCCCCCAGGTGGTAAGGGTAGGCAACAACACATCTGCCACGCTGTTCCTTAACACTGGGGCCCCTCAGAGTTGCGTGCTTAGTCACCTCCTGTACTCCCTGTTCASCCACGWCTGCGTGGCCAAGCACTACTCCAACACCATCATTAAGTTTGCAGACGACACAACAGTGGTAGGCCTGATCACCGACAACGATGAGACAGCCTATAGGGAGGAGGTCAGAGACCTGGCAGTGTGGTGCCAGGACAACAACCTCTCCCTCAACGTGAGCAAGACAAAAGAGATGATTGTGGACTATAGGAAAAGGAGGGCCGAACACGCATGGGGCGTGTTCGGCCGTCACATCGACGGTACTGAAGTGGAGCGGGTGGAGATTTTCAAGTTCCTTGTGTCCACATCACCAACAAACTATCATGGTCCAAACACATCAAGACAGATGTGAAGAGGGCATGTCAACACCTTTTCCCCCTCAGGAGACTGAAAAGATTTGTCATGGGTCCCCAGATCCTCAAAAAGTTCTACAGCTGCACCATCAAGAGCATCCTGACCGGTTGCATCACCGCCTGGTATGGCAACTGCTCTGACTGTAAGGCGCTACAGAGGGTAGTACGTATGGTACATCACTGGGGCCAAGCTTCCTGCCATCCAGGACCTATTTATTAGGCGGTGTCAGAGGAAGGCCCAAAAAATTGTCAAAGACTCCAGTCATCCAAGTCATAGACTGTTCTCTCTGCTACCGCACGGCAAGGGTTACCAGAGCGCCAAGTCTAGGTCCAAAATGCCCCTTAACAGCTTCTATCCCCAAGCCATAAGACTGCTGAACAAATAATCAAATGGCCACCTAGACAATTTACATTGCCCCCCCCCCCTTGTTTGGTACACTGCTGCTACTCGCTGTTTATTATTATGCATAGTCACTTTGCCCCTACCTACTTGTACAAATTACCTCGACTAACCTGTACCCCGGAACATTGACTCGGTACCGGTACCCCTTGTTTATAACCTTGGTATTGTTATTTTATTGTGTTACTTTTTTAATAAATGTTTTTACTTTAGTTTATTTAGTAAATATTTTCTTAACTCTATTTCTTGAACTGCATTGTTGGTTAAGGGCTTGTAAGTAAACATTTCACGGTCAGTTGTTTCGGTATTCGGCGCATGTGACGAATAAAATGTGATTTGATTTGAAATACATTCATGAAAACAATTAAATGGAAATCATAAAGGGATGGTTCACCTTAATATTTTGGGTGAACTCTCTTTTTAAAACTGCAAAGGACCAGGGGTCAAGGCAGATTTACATTGATGAGAGCCTGACTAATGTCTAACTTGGCTTGTTTAGTTATAACTAGTTACCCGGCTAATCTAATTTGAATGATGCATCAACACCTGATAAACACAGGACCGGCTTTGTATTCCACCTGCCACTGTTTGTGGAAGGATGTGGACTGTGGTGTGAGAGGATGACAGAGGCTCGCCTCGTAGGACGCTGTTATTGACTACTGCCGAGGACTGGTGGTCTCTCAGGTGCTTATAGCACCCAGGTGGGTGCTACACTTTCGGTGGTGGAAGTTGCAGCCTACCTACAGAGGAGGAGTAGCTGTGAACTGGTGTTGTCTGAGGATGTCTGACAGATGTTTCTCCCTCCCTGGCTGCACCATCGCTGCCACCTCCTCTCAAGTTACTCCTGTACTGAACTGCATTATGGAAGACCATCTCCCATGAACTGCACGCTTCCTGAATGTATCTTTAGTTTTTTTTAAAGCGACTGATATTCTGCATAAAAACCGCTTTATAAAATACAGTTGAAGTCGGAAGTTTACATAAAACCTTAGGCAAATACATTTAAACTCAGTTTTTCACAATTAGTGACATTTAATCATAGTAAAAATTCCCTGTCTTAGGTCAGTTAGGATCACCAGTTTATTTTAAGAATGTCAAATGTCAGAATAATAGTAGAGAGAATGATTTTTTTCAGCTTTCATTTCTTTCATCACATTCCCAGTGGGTCAGAAGTTTACATACACTCAATTAGTATTTRGTAGTATTGCCTTTAAATTGTTGAACTTGGGTCAAACGTTTCGGGTAGCCTTCCACAAGCTTCCCACAATACGTTGGATGAATTTTGGCCCATTCCTCCTGACAGAGTTGGTGTAACTGAGTCAGGATTGTAAGCCTCCTTGCTCGCACACACTTTTTCAGTTCTGCCCACAAATTTTCTATAGGATTGAGGTCAGAGCTTTGTGATGGCCACTCCAATACCTTGACTTTGTTGTCCTTAAGCCATTTTGCCACAACTTTGGAAGTAGGCTTGGGGTCATTGTCCATTTGGAAGACCCATTTAACTTCCTGACTGATGTCTTGAGATRTTGCTTCAATATATCCACATAATTTTCCCTCCATCATGATGCCATCTATTTTGTGAAGTGCATCAGTCCCTCCTGCAGCAAAGCACCCCAACAATATGATACTGCCAACCCGTGCGTCACGGCTGGGATGGTATTCTTTGGCTTGCAAGCCTCCCCCTTTTTCCTCCAAACATAACGGTGGTCATTATGGCCAAACAGTTCTATTTTTGTTTCATCAGACCAGAGAACATTTCTCCAAAAAGTATGATCTTTGTTCACATGTGCAGTTGCAAACCGTGGTCTGGGTTTTTTATGGCGGTTTTAGAGCAGTGGCTTCTTCCTTGCTGAATGGCCTTTCAGGTTATGTCGATATAGTCCTCGTTTTACTGTGGATATAGAAACTTTTGTACCTGTTTTCTCCAGCATCTTCACAAGGTCCTTTACTGTTGTTCTGGGATTGATTTGCACTTTTTGCACCAAAGTATGTTCATCTCTAGGAGACAGAAGGCGTCTCGTTCCTGAGCGGTATGACGGCTGCGCGGTCCCATGGTGTTTATACTTGCGTACTATTGTTTGTACAGACGAATGTGGTACCTTTAGGCGTTTAGAAATTGCTCCCAAGGATGAACCAGACTTGTGGAGGTCTACAATTTTTTCTGTCTTGGTTGATTTATTTTGATTTTCCCATGATGTCAAGCAAAGAGGCACTGAGTTTAAAGGTAGGCCTTGAAATACATCCACAGGTACACCTCCAATTGACTCAAATTATGTCAATTAGCCTATCAGAAGCTTCTAAAGCCATGACATAATTTTCTGGAATTGTCCAGAAAAAAGGCACAGTCAACTTAGTGTATGTAAACTTCTGACCCACTGGAATTGTGATACAGTGAATTATAAGTGAAATAATCTGTCTGTAAACAATTGTTGGAAAAGTTACTTGTGTCATGCACAAAGTACATGTACTAACAGATTTGCCAAAACTATAGTTTGTTAACAAGAAATGTGTGGAGTGTTTGAAAATGACTTTTAATGACTCCAACCTAAGTGTATGTAAACTTCCAACTTCAACTGTAACTATCCAGTATTATTTATTCATAATGTGCTTCTGTGTGTTAATACCTCTGTGTAGACGATAGCGGTCATCCAGAAGCGTTTGCTGGGCCTGGGGACAGACAGCATGGCCCAGAGGAAGATGAAGATGGGAAGGACGAGCGTGGCCACAGACGCTGAGATCATGTGGTTGAGAATGATGACCAGGAAACACACCATCTCTGAGTGGGCCACCAGCATGTTGTACAGAGCATAGAGCAGCTGCAGCAGTGCCGGCTGATCGCCGTAGAAATGCTCTGAATCCTCCAACTCCTCATCGTAGAACATCCTAAGGGAGAGAGGGGAGAGAGAGAAAGAGGGGGGGAGAGGGGCCGATTGAGAGGAGAGAGAGAGGGAGGGAGAGAGCGATAGAGAGAAAGAGAGAGAGAGAGGAGAGAGAGGGGGAGAGAGAGGGGGCGAGAGAGAGAGAGAGAGAGAGAGAGGGAGAGAGAGAGAGAAAGAGAGGAGAAAGACAGAGGAGAGAGAGAGGAAGAGAGAGAGGGGGAACGAGAGAGAGAGGGAAAGAGAGAGGGAGAGACCGGGAGAGAGAGAGAGGAAGAGAGATAGGGTCTAAAAATTCTAAATCCTTTAGAATTGTCAAACAAACTAATCTTTAGCCTTGACTGGATCTCGATGTTGGGCTTTCTAATAGCTGAGAGATTAGTATTTTAATTGGCAATGCAAGACAAGCTGCGATAAAATACAATACCTATTGCGTAGCAGATCGCTGGCCGTCAGCTCGTGGGTGAGCGAGGGAAACGTGCCACTCGTGACGCCCGACAGAAAATCAGACTTCTCGTCAGGCGTCACCACAACCAACCTCTTCTTATGATGGGCCCTAATGGATGAGGCCCGTTCCTCCCTGACCAAGCCTGTAGCTCTGCTGTACGAGTCCCCCTCCCTGACCAGGCCCGTGGCCCTGGTGTACGAGGCCCCCTCACTGTCCAGGCCCGTGGCCCTGGTGTACGAGGCCCCCTCCCTGTCAAGGCCTGTAGCTCTGCTGTATGAGGGGGGGATGTCTGTGTCTGTGGGGGTGGTACTGGGGAGGTCTGCCTGGTAGAGCTGGAGCTCACTGTGGTGGGCGTAGCACGGTCCTCTCTCGCACCCTGTCTGTTTGCCTTCCAGGACGCTGTCCCTACTGTCCCAGTCCATACCCCTGGACCTGGAGAGAAGAACCCCCTCATGTTCCATGTACAGCCCCATGGAGGTGGAGGTGGATGGGGTCTCAGTGTAGGAGGAGTGGGAGTCTTGGAGGTCCTGGTCTGGCTCCTCTCCTGTCTCCTCGATGGTGTCGGTGGTCCCCTGGTGGGAATAGAGGGCTGTACACTGGGTGTGCTCACTAGTGGGGAGAGAGAAGCAAGAGAAAGGAGTGTTCATGTTCTGGAACTCATCTGTTCCACGACTCTTCATTTCAGTATTACTAGTCAATAATCCACATACTGTGTACCTACTGTACAGTCGTGGCCAAAAGTTTTGAGAATGACACAAATATAAATTTTCACAAAGTTCTGCTGCCTCAGCTTGGTATGATGGCAATTTTCATTTATACGCCAGAATGTTTATGAAAGTGATCAGATGAATTGCAAAGTCCCTCTTTCCTATGCAAATGTAGAAGCTGCAATCCCCCCAGAATCTCTCTCTTGTTG
>NC_036854.1:27611275-27637083 GCF_002910315.2 Salvelinus sp. IW2-2015 | reverse complement strand
TATACCACTGGCAGAAGAAAATACACACAGACAGATGAAGTTTGATGCGGTGTTTACACAGACTATGCGACCTTGCATTTACCTTCTGTGGTGTGTGTGTCTGCGCCACCTATGATGTCTGCGTTCTTGTTGAGTGTGGAATACGGTGTTAACTATCTTGTGGACAAGTAAACAAGTAAAACAAGTATACAATAATAAACAAACAAAAATTTGACCAACTGGGTACATTTTGTTTAGTTTTGCTGCCCACGAGGTTCTAAATGTATTCTCTCTAGGGGATTTAGGTATAAAGGATGCAATTAGATTATTTAG
The DNA here is from genome assembly GCF_002910315.2 of Salvelinus sp. IW2-2015. Lineage (NCBI taxonomy): Eukaryota > Metazoa > Chordata > Actinopteri > Salmoniformes > Salmonidae > Salvelinus > Salvelinus sp. IW2-2015. The sequence continues at coordinate 27,636,771 of NC_036854.1, read as the reverse complement.
AGGTGTTATAAAATCTACAGTTTAGAGGATTAGGAGCTAGGGGTTAGTAGTGCTTATGGGTTAGGGTTAGGATAGTTAGGTTTAGGGTTTATAGTTAGGCGTTTATCTTGGGTGTTAAGGTATGGGTTATGGTAAGGGTATAGAAGGTATCGACGGTATGAGGTTACGGAAAAATCAGGATTTTGAAATGGATGAACGGATTTGTGTCCCGCCGCCAAGTTTTAGCTGTACAAAGTGTGTGTTGTGTGTGTGTGGGTGCTGTGTGGTGTGGTGTGTGTTGTGTAGTGTGGTGTGTGTGTGTGTGTGTGTGTGTGGTGTGTGTGTGTGTGTGTGTGATGTGTGTGTGTGTCGCTGTGTGTGGTGTGTGTGTGTGTGGTAGTGTGTGTTGTGTGTGGCGTAGTGTGTCTCCCGTGTGCCAGGCCCAGTAGTGTCCCTAGCAGCAGAAACAGAAATGCTGTGGGTAATAGTGCCTCTCAGAAACAAACAGAGCCAAACAGAGCCATAAGAGAACAAACACGCAGCAGAACATGGGCGAGACAGGGCAGATGCAGAGACAGAGCAGAACAAGGGCAGAACATAAGGGCCAGAGCAGAACAGGGCCACGAGAGGACAGGGCAGAACAGAGCGAGAGCAGAACAGGGACAGGCAGAGCAGAAAGGGCAGAAGCAGACAGGGCAGGATAGCAGAACAGAGCAGAGCAGTAACATGAAACAGCATAGGAAACAGAGGCAGAATAGGCACAGAACAGGCCAAGGCAAGAACCAGGGCAGAACAACGAAACAGAAACAGAGCAGAACAGCACCAGGGCAGAACATAGGCAGAACAGAGCAGAAGGCAAAAATGGCAGAGCAGAACAGGGCAGAACATAGCAGGAAAAGCAGAACAGGCGACCAATAGCAGAATCATGAACAGGCAAAGAACAGGCGCAGAAAAGGAGGCAAGAAGAACATGGGGCAGACCAGAGCAGAGCAGAGCAAGCCAGAATATAACAGAGCAGACAAAAATAACATGAACAGAGCAGAACAGGGCAGAACAGAACAGAGCAGAGCAGAACAACAGAATAGAACAGAGCAGAACAGAGCAGAACAGATAAACAGAGCAGAACAAATAATAACAAGCAGAACAGAGAGAGCAGAACAGAATAGAACAGAATAGAACAGAGCAGAACAGAAAGAACAGAATAAGAAGAAACAGAATATAACAGAATAGAACAGAGCCAGAACAAAGAAGCAGATAGAACAGAGCAAATAACAGCAATAAACAAACAGAGCAGAACAGAATAGAACAGAAGCTATAACGTCATAGAACAGTAGTAACAGAATTAAACAGAGCAGAACTAGAGAGAGCGAACCTAGACAGTATAGAGAGCAGAATATAAGCAGAGCAGAACAGAATTAGAACAGAGTAGGAAAGAGAGAAATAGAACAGATAGAACAGAATTAACAGAACAGAGCAGAACAGATATATAAGGCAGAACAAGCAAGACATAGATACAGGAATAGTTAACAGATATGATACAGAGGTAGAACAGCAGAAAGAACAGAATATAACAGAGCAGGAACAGAGCTAGAACAGAATATTAACAGGCAGAACAGAATAGAACAGAGCAGAAACAGAGGCAGAACAGAACAGAGCAGAACAGAACAGAGCAGAACAGAGCATAAACGAATATAACAGAGTAGAAACAGAACAGAACCAGAAGCAGAACAGAATATAAAGGACAGAACAGAAATAGAACAGAGTAGACAGAATTAGAAACAGAGCAGAACAGAATATAACAGAGCAGAACAGAATAGAACAGAGTAGAACAGAATAGAACAGAGTAGAACAGAATATAACAGAGCAGAACAGAATATAACAGAGCAGAACAGCATATAACAGAGTAGAACAGGATAGAACAGAGTAGAACAGAATATAACAGAATAGAACAGAGCAGAACAGAGCAGTGCTGTTTCATGCTGCTGAGACAGGAGTGCCAGGCTGGAGKKTTTTTTGAAGGGTTTAAAACCAGCCTGGCACTCCTGTCTCAAATAAATAACAAAATAACAGTAAAACAGACAACCGTGTGGAACAACAAGAAGCATAGAAATACAGAAAGCTAAGTCATGTCAAAACAACCCTAAAACATAACTGCTGAATATTGAGTAATTGTACTGTCAAATGGTTATGTAACGTAAGTGTTTATCGCGTAAATGGTAGCCGTGCTGAGCAATACTTGGCTCGATTCACCAGGTTTTATTACACACAGATGGAACGCAAATAAATCATTCAATGATGTCTTCTACAGAAAACGTTCCAATCTGACCTCTGAAAGAATGTTACTGTCATCTGCACAGAATGACATCTTTCTAAAACACCCAATATCTAGCACCTGACTCCAGTCATTTTGGATGATTTTATTTAGTTTCCCTTGATGTTTTGAGTATTATAACTGCAAGGTACTAAAGTAGCATGTGTTTACTACTATATCCTTGGAGTATTAGGAAGCAGCTAAACAGCCTTCTATAATGATGATAATAATAATAATAATAATAATAATAATAATAATAATAATAATAATAATACTACTACTACTACTACTACTAATACTAAATTCCATTTAGCAGACAATTTGATCCAAAGCGACTTACAGTTGTGCGTGACTCCCCTTAGCTATCACCAGGATATTATGAATGATAATTTTTAATATTAAACATGATTTCCTCTTTCCTCTTCAATCTCATCACTTCTTTTGAGTATGAATAATTGTATAAGAAAAAGGGATAGCTGTAACAAAAAGTGTATTTTCTTCAATTCTCTTACCTGGACAGGCTATCATGAGACACCGTAGATTCTTGGCTCTCCAGACAGGCACAGCTCTGCCTCTCAGCCTTGTGGGGGATGCAGTCCTGGCACGTCTCCTCCTCGGTTCTCTCCAGGCCAGACTCAATGGACGCAGCCTTGCACATCTGCTTGCGGTAGTACACGTGGATGCTCTCCCGGGAAGGCTTGTTCCCCTGGAATGTTACAACCAAGAATGCCTGTTAGAATTGGTGGTCCTAGTCCCACTTCATTTATTAAATAGGCTGTAATAACATTTGGAATAGGTAATTCCAATGATATTATTATGATATTGCTAGAAATAGTTCATATCAATGCTATGGTTTTACTACAGTATGGCATGGTAAATAATTATGCAACTAAATGGTTTTGTTGCTAGGCAGATATACTTGTTCACTGGTAACTTTCACAAAGCTGGTTTCTCATCCGTCATTGGGCGATTCACCTGGAGTATCAGGTAGTAGACCTTGTAATACGATACAGGTCACAAAATATATTTTTTAAAGACTCAAAATAGTCTAAATCTCCTGGCCGTGACGTTACCTTATTAACCTCGTGCGTGAGCATACAGCGCTCGATGTGCAGCACGGTGGAGATGTCCAGGTGTTCCTGACACATGGAGTTGATCCAGGCTGTGAAACTGTCCAACATGGCCAGGAACAACACCCAGGAGAACTTGACTATGTTGAAGACTCGCTTCAGGACGTTGTCTGAGAACAGGGAGGAAGACAACGCACATCTTTTAACAGCCAAGTCCACATCAGTCTTTATTCATTGAGACTTATAAGTGTAACTTCCTCGATGCAGAGGACATTGTGGGTTGGGTTGAGTAGTGAATCAGGGGTCGAGGCACCCAATCTAAGAAGTAAATTAAAATTACATTTCCAATTCCATGTCCTGAAATGGACTTTAAATGAAATAGAATTGACCCCAACCCTGGTTTGAACTGCACCAACCTGATCCATCTGTTTTCTTCTCCTCCTGATCCTCCTCTTCCATAGCAACATGAACTGCTGGATAGAAAAGATATTGAATATGGAATGAGTCAATGGAATCATACAAAATTATAAAATGATATCCCTTGCTGTGAAGATATAAAACTGTAACGCAAAAGTACCCTTCCAAACAATGACATCCCAAAATAAATTTACACACACGTGTTATTCAATCATTGCACCCACACTGCTCGCGCATGTCAATGAGCGTCTGCATAGCCAGACTCTAAAAAATTGTGTGACGTTTCACGTGCTGCAAGTCCCGCCTCTCCCATCTCCTCATTGGTTTTTAGGAGCATATACCCACATGGGTGATTGAAAGATGAACTGAGGTCCACACTCCAGTTGGTGGTGGTAATCCACCTTAAAGTTGGTTGCCAACCACCATATAAAGTCCAAAGAAGAAGAAGAAGCCTGAAGGAGGAGAGATTAACTTGGTTTACCCTTTTATCTGTGGATTAATTGTCAGAGTAGAGGACCTTGTGCATTTCAGGTAAAATAACAACCCAATGTTTATATCCCAGGACAAATTTGCTAGCAACAGCAAGCTAGCTAGCTAAATTGTCATAAATGTTTGCTTATCGACCTGTCCCCAATATAGTTGGTTCAGAGTTAATTTTGATATTCCAAACTTGTGGTGTCCTGATCACATCTGGTGTGAGGGGATATAATCAACATGCTCGCGATGGTGCACGTGGACGCATGCGCGCGAGCGGTCTGGTCAGCATGTAAGACAGTGTGGTGTTCTCCCAGACCTCATGTAAATCTATTTGGCTGAACTGAGAGACCGTCAGTCCAGCCTTCATATGGGATGAATTGAACATGTCTAATCAAACATGGCATCCTATCTTTCAGACCCAGGAATGCCTTGGCCCTGCCTGGAGTTGGAGCTGGGCTGGGCTGTGGGGAGGAGGGAGGGAAGGAAGGGGAGGAGGGGGGACTTGGCGGGACTGTGGACCGGACACAGCATGTCTCCCATTAGGGATGCAGCAAATCGTTAAGTAGGCGCTCTTGAACAGAAAAAGGGCACAACATACCCATTCATGGCTAGTCTAGGGCCTATAACGAGAAAACCTGAGAGGGTGAAACATACTGTAACACAACAAGTGCAGCATGGACGGATGGCGGCGAGACAAGGGTAAACATTGGGAGATGAGAGGCCTCCCGAGTTGCGTAGCGGTCTAAGGCACTGCATCGCAGTGCTTGAGGCGTCACTACAGGCCCAGGTTCTGACCCAGGCTGTGTCGCAGCCAGCCACAACCAGGTGACCCATGAGGCGGCGCACAATTGGCCTAGCGTCGTCCGGGTTAGGGGCGGGTTTGGCCAGCCAGGATGTCCTTGTCCCATCGCGCTCTAGCGACTCCTTGTGGCGGGCCGGGCGCATGCACACTGACTTCGGTCACCAGTTGTACGGCGTTTCCTCTGACACATTAGTGCGGCTGGCTTCCAGATTAAGCGAGCGATGTGTTAAAGGAGCAGTGCGGCTTGGCAGGGTCGTGTTTCGGAGGACGCATGGCTCTCGACCTTCGCCTCTCCCAAATCCGTACGGGAGTTGCAACGATGGCACAAGACTGTAACTACCAATTGGATACCACGAAATTGGGGAGGGAAAGGAGTAAAAAGTAAAAAAAAATTAAATAATAATACATAAAAATAAAACATTGGGAGGTGGGGGCAGGTTTCCCAGAGGAACTGCTAGCATATTAAATCTCCTACAAAGGGTGGGATAAGCCTGGTTAAGTCAAACTGAATGCTGCACTCACATTTACACAGTGTGCAGTCAGGTTACACCAGGCTATTTACACACGGTTCAGTCTGGTTACACCAGGCTATTTACACAGTGTTCAGTCTGGTTACACCAGGCTATTTACACAGTGTTCAGTCAGGTTACACCAGGCTATTTTACACAGTGTTTCAGTCAGGTTACACCAGGCTATTTACACAGTGTTCAGTCAGGTTACACCAGGCTATTTACACAGTGTTCAGTCAGGTTACACCGGCTATTTACACAGTGTTCAGTCACGGTTACACAGGCTATTACACAGTGTTCAGTCAGGTTACACCAGGCTATTTACACAGTGTTCAGTCAGGTTACACCAGGCTATTTACACAGTGTTCAGTCAGGTTACACCAGGCTATTTACAGTGTTCAGTCAGGTTACACCAGGCTATTTACAGTGTTCAGTCAGGTTACACCAGGCTATTTACAGTGTTCAGTCTGGTTACACCAGAAATGGAGGAGACTAAAAACCTATTATTTTCATCTGCTTTCAATGACAACTTGGGTCTTCCTGCTGCGCTTCATACCTTCCTCCAGGTCCTCTTTCCTTGACTTGCTGCTGCTCCCTTCAGTGTATTTCTTCCAGAAGCGGCGTTTCTCCTTGCTGCGCTCCTTCATGGCCGTCTTGGAATTGGTCATCCAGGCGTGGTAAACAAACTGTGGGGAGTGGATGTTAACAACCACACTGGTGGACTACTGATCAAACACAATGTGCCCAGAGGGACTGTTGAAAGCATGTTTGGCTGCTTAATTGGGACACTTACCCGTCCTTTAAGAGATTTGATTTTTAACGAGTCTGGTTCATGTTGACAGACTTGCCATTGGTGTGCTTTATCGAAAGTCAAGCAATGTGGCCCAAATTTTGCTCACACACTCAAAACCGAAGAGTTGAGTTGAAATGAGTGTAGGAAATGTGTCCGAATCAGGCAGCCAAAGAGAATATACCCTAGTCAACCAACCAGTAAGTCACAGGAAAACGCAAAAACCATTGACAAAGTACACAATGCAGAGGAGACCAGTTTCAGGGGGTGTTTTGATCCAATGAATTGAGATGTAAGGGAATGTGTTTATGGAGATGGGACAAAAAAGGGATTTACAATTGAGTAAAGCGCCCCTAAAGATGAACACATCCCACCATTCCTAGTTTGAGAACAGGGTTTTACATTTTATTTATATTTTTAAATGTAACCTTTACTTAACTAGGCAAGTCAGTTCAGAACAAATTATTATTTACAATGACGGCCTACAATGATGGGTTGGGGTTGATTCCATTTCAGTTCAGTACATTTCAGTTTCCTTCCTGAAATTGACCCAACTGAAATAGTATTGATCCCAACCCTGTTTAAGACACAGACCTAACTCCACAGAGAATTACCCTGGAAGAAAAGCCACTCAACACCACATCTCTCTCCCAAAGCACACACAGGGAGGAGATCTACGCCAGAAACAGAAGAGCAACACAGTTCACTGAATTTCAACTGCATGCATCATCAGCGGCCGCCATTTTGTCATGACTCGGCATCATCTTGTGAAATGGAGGAGCGGCCGTGGTATTTGAACAGAACTTTATTGACATCGTGGTCATGTATTGGAGTGAGAGGGGAAAATGCATTTAATGTCGTGAGAAAGTGGCTTGGACTGGAGTGGTCAAGGATACTCACAGTATACAAAAAGGGAAATACAAGATAGAGACCTAGTTGTGAGAGTACCTTGGCTGCCCTCATTATATACTGCAGAGCAGCTTTGGGCAGCTTAATGATAGACTTTGTTAAAGCCAGCAAGGCAGAGGAGGACAAAGCAGGGGTGAGAGTTAGAAGACCATAACATTTGTCACAAATAAAGGCCAAAACAAACACAACTCACAACAAAAGAATGTTAACAGTTGGCACTTGGTTAAAAGGAGAGAAAACTGTTAAGTGAGGAGAGAACAAACAAAATTTGGTAATTAGACTTGTTACCTGTTTGTGATAAGAACAATCACACATTAGAACAGAAATAGAAGCAAGCAGTCCTGTTTAAATAATCGATAAAAAAAAAGAAATGCACATAAAAAGACTATCCAACTGTTGTTACTGGACAAAAATCTATATTCTCACAATGCAGGACAGTGGTAAAGGGATTATTTCCTACGTTCGAGCAAACCTGAAATGCAGACTTCTTGGGCTGTTCTTCCTCATTTTTATCCTCCTCTTCCTCCTCTTCTTCACTGTCCGTCTCAAACAGGTAATAGTTACCACTTCTCACCACTGAGAGGGGAGTGAAAGACAAGGTTAAAGGTTACCCACTTATACTAGTCCACTTGTGTATTGCACTGTACCAGAGTATGTGAGTGGAGCAAAGTTGGAGCGGAGTGTACAGCGGAGCGGAGTGTACAGCGGAGCGGAGTGTACAGCGGAGCGGAGTGTACAGCGGAGCGGAGTGTACAGCGGAGCGGAAGTGTACAGGGAGCGGAGTGTACAGCGGAGCGGAGTGTACACGGAGCGAAAATGTACAGCGGAGCTGAGTGTACAGCGGAGCGGAGTGTCCAGCGGAGCGGAGTGTACAGCCGAGCGGAGTGTACAGCGGAGGGAGTGTACAGCGGAGCGGAGTGTACAGCGGAGCGGAGAGGTACAGCGGAGCGTTCCCAATTTGACTGCGAGGGCGGAGCGAGATTCCCAAAGGCTCCAGTAGTGCTCACTCGAGCTCAGGGCATGCCCGCCCAGCCTGCATTTGTAGTCTACTTGTGTGCTGCTATAGCCCTTGCTTTAGCTACTGTCATGTAGTATGCTAAATATTTTCATAAAGAAAATTAGATAAAACACACAGCGTGAAAAATCAAGGTGATTTACAAAGATGAGGACCAAGAGCAAGAGAGGGAGTGTGGTGATGTAGTGTCCACAACTAAAGAATCATTGTGGAATCTGAAAAGACACATATCCCAAAAGCATGATGGTGTTCTTACTACGTGCACATGCTAACAGAAAGGAACGAAGTGGGTAGATAGCTAAGTGTGTCATTGTAGCAAAGTATTTATAAACAAAAAATCGAATCTCTTAAAAGTTTCCTTCATTTCTGTTCTATTATCTATACAATAGGCCGTCATTGATTTTGGCTCAATGCCTGCCTGCCTGCCTGCCTGCCTGCCTGCCTGCCTGCCTGCCTGCCTGCCTGTGTGGCTCTGCAAACGCTGAGAGGATATTCTCCAGTGGCTCTGCAAACGCTGAGAGGATATTCTCCAGTGGCTCTGTAAACGCTGAGAGGATATTCTCCAGTGGCTCTGTAAACGCTGAGAGGATATTCTCTGCTGCTGGTCTGTTCTCCAGGCACCATCGCATGAGCCTGAAGCCACAGACTCTGGCCAAACTTGTTTCTAAAAATGAATTCAAAACCACTGTAGACTGAGCCTAATAGCACATTTCTATTTCAGTCTAAGTAAGTACATTTATAGAATATAATGACTTAATACAACTAAATGCTGTTTGAAAGCTAAATGCTTTAAGTCCCTACAAGTCTAGTGTCACACTCTGAAATGCTTCACAATGTATTTCTTTGTAGGCTATAGCCTTGGAATAATTTAAATAATATAGCCTAAATAATTCATTTCCGTTCCTTCTTAGGCTCCCTGTCTGAATCCTGACCTATCTAGAGTGTTTATATGCTGTTTAATATGACATGTAGCCTATTTGAAATTTATTCAAATACTTTTAATTCAAATCATATGGTTTGGTTTCAATACTTCAAACACAAATGGTAGTCACTAAAATAGATGGGTGTTGTTTAAATTTGGATTTTAATGAATGGAGCGAATTTAGAACGGCAATTATTTTTTTCTTTAGCGAAGCGGTTGGAAAGGATGTGGAGTTCTGGAACGTCCATGAGCAATGAACAGGAATGAACTCCGCTCACATACACACCACAGGCGGCTGGTGGCACCTTAATTGGGGAGAATAGGCTCGTAGTAATGGCTGGAATGGAATCATTGGAATGGTATTTAAACATCAAACACGTGGTTTCTGTCACGTTCCTGACCTTATTTTCCTTTGTTTAGCTGTGTTTAGTTGGTCAGGACGTGAGCTGGGTGGGCAGTCTATGTTGTTTGTTTCTATGTTTAGTTTCATTGTTAATTAGCCTTATATGGTTCTCAATCAGGGGTTGTTTGACGTTTCCTCTGATTGAGAACCATATTAAGGTAGGCTGTTCACACCGTTTGTTTGTGGATGATTGTCTTCCGTGTCAGTGTTGTTACCACACGGGACTGTTTCGTTTGTTTAGTCTGTTCCTGTTCGTGCGTTCTTTGTGTTCTATAATAGTTTTCATGTTCAGGTCTGTCTACGTCGTTTTGTTGTTTTGTAGTTATTCAAGTGTGCTTCGTGTTCGTCTTGTTTAATAAATCAACATGTATTCATCACCAGCTGCATTTTGGTCCGATCCTTGCTCCTCCTCAGACGAGGAGGAGAACATTCGTTACAGTTTCTTTGTGTTTGATACCATTCCATTCACTTCATTCCAGTCATTATCTGAGCCGTCCTCCCCTCACCAGCCTCCTATGGTACACACATATATAATACGTAATGACAAACTCAAATAAGATGTGATAATCATCTTGAGTGTCAATAAACAAATTCAAGCCTAACTTTGTTACATGTACAGTAACTACAGCCACATGAAATAGACAATATCTTATTGAAGAGGAATATTTAAAGCTGAATTGCTTCAAATATGAAATAAAAATGTTGAAGGTCTCTCACTGGATGCATGGTCAACCCACGGCCTCCACCACCGCTGTATTTTCTTCTCCCTGCTCCTTTCTTTATCTGAAAAACAAAGATTTTTGACCTTGATGGTTTGAATGAACAGTATATACAGTATTATGTAATCGTTGTGGGACTGTGATGTGTCTACAAACAGACGTATCGTTAAATCAATGCAAAACTTTATAGGCTGACATGGGTTGGCAGGACAAGATCATCCAATCATGGCTTTCAGTGCACTAGTTCCTCAAGGCCCAGAAGGCCTCTAGTAGTCCAACCTTCATCCTCCTCCTCCTCGTCCTTGCTGTGTCCGTGGCCTGCGTCTCCGCTCTCCTGCACCAAGCTCAAAATCCTCTCCTTCCCCCTCTTGAACTTCTGCTGTCGACTCTTGATACGGTCCATTCTGATTGGACACAGAGATAGAAACAACGACTAATGACCAGTAGGCTCTGACCACTGTGTATAATTGACAATGAATCTGTACTTTGGTTTTCTCTCTGTTCTTTGCGCTGGCTAGGAGTTGGTGCGTGTGTGGATGTGTTCAGACTGGTATCAGGTTGCGAGAGCAAAAGAGAGACCAATAGAGATGGAGATAGACAGCGAGAGACAGACAGAGAGAGACAGAGAGAGACAGAGAGAGAGAGAGACAGACAGAGAGAGACAGAGAGAAACAGAGAGAGAGACAGACAGAGAGAGAGACAGAGAGAGAGACAGAGAGACAGAGAGCGAGACAGAGAGAGAGACAGACAGACAGAGAGAGTGACTGAGAGAGTGACTGAGAGAGTGACTGAGAGAGACAGATAGAGAGAGAGACAAAGAGAGAGACAGATAGACAGATAAAGAGAGAAACAGAGAGAGAGAGACAGATAGCGAGAGAGACAGAGAGATAGAGAGCGAGAGAGAGAGTAAGAGAGAGTTAGAGTTCGAGAGCGAGAGAGAGTGAGAGAGAGAGAGTCAGAGAGAGCTAGAGTGCGAGAGCGAGAGAGAGAGAGTGAGAGAGAGAGAGAGAGAGAGAGAGAGTAAGAGAGAGTGAGAGAGAGAGAGAGAGAGAGAGAGAGAGAGAGAGAGAGAGAGAGAGAGAGAGAGAGAGAGAGAGAGAGAGAGAGAGAGAGAGAGAGAGAGAGAGAGAGAGAGAGAGGGGTGCTGACTGATCCTCTTGTCCTCCTAATGCAGTAGATGTGTCCCACTAACACACTGCTGCCCTGCGGCTCCACATATGAAAACTAAAGTACATCAACACAGTGTAGGAGGACATACATCGTAAATCACAGGGAAGGACTGTCCAAATCTAGTTCATCATGATGAATGGTGTCTTTACTCAGACCTGAATGTAGTAATGACTGGAATACCCTGGAATTAGGGTTCATTTGAGAGTACATACATGGTAACATCTGTGAGGCTTCTCTTTTCAGTGAGAGCTAATAAAATCACAACTGTTATGACAGAGTTTACGTCATATACTGTTTGTCTAATGTGTTGGGATATGAGTTGGGATATGAGTTGGGATATGAGTTGGGATATGAGTTGGGATATGAGTTTAGATATGAGTTGGGATAAGAGTTGGGATATGAGTTGGGATATGCAAAAAAATGTGTATAATACACACGTGTACATGTGTGAAATAGGACACGTATAAGCACCCAGCTAATTATTATTATTATATTAAATCTCTGTGTGTACATCATCCATGTTTAATGACTGTATATTATGTGTGTGTGTGTACGGCACATATGTATTGTATTATATGTGTATATTTTCTGTCTGTAGAAAATACATGTTCTCACTGTCTCTTCAGCAGGTCCATCGACCTCTTCTCCACTTCGATCCTGGCTTTTACAGCTTTCACTATGGTCGCTTGGAACAGCTCAGCCCCTCTAACACACAACACACACAATACATCTAATATAAATTGAAAAATAAATTGAATACACAGTAAAGTTTAATTGAATTTAGTTTTATTTTAATGGTCATTGGAAAAGTAAAGTAAACAAAACTAAACCAAACGACATTAAAGTTTACCTGGAGGCGAGGATCTGTGAGGAGCGAATGTCGGCGACCACGTGCAGGAAGTAGTAGCTCATGAATACGCGTCGCTGTAGCAACAGGAAGGCAAAACAGATGCTGTCCCAGATGATGCCTGCCTCGTCGCTAGGCAACTCACAATGCTTGTTGGCCTGTTGCTCAGCTGCAACGATTTCAAAAAACATAATCATCAAATATTTGTTCATTCTTTACATTTTGAAGAAAGTGAAACTTTTCTCCTCAACCCCAAATATACTGTACAGCCCCCATCCACTTCAGATGGAGTTACCATCAAGCATTCTCCTCAACCCCAAATATACTGTACAGCCCCCATCCACTTTAGATGGAGTTACCATCAAGCATTTCTGAACATTCAACGGAATAATGCTTCGCAAATCCTTTTAAGCGGGTGTACATTTTCTGTCACATATCAAAACAGAGAAAATGTGTTTCCAAAGGCATTCTGCTTCATAGTGGTGGTAGGGTCACTTACGTTTAGAATAGTCTTTTATAGTGGTGGTAGGGTCACTTACGTTTAGAATAGTCTTTTATAGTGGTGGTTCACTTACGTTTAGAATAGTCTTTTATAGTGGTGGTAGGGTCACTTACGTTTAGAATAGTCTTTTATAGTGGTGGTAGGGTCACTTACGTTTAGAATAGTCTTTTATAGTGGTGGTAGGGTCACTTACGTTTAGAATAGCCTTTTATAGTGGTGGTAGGGTCACTTACGTTTAGAATAGCCTTTTATAGTGCAGGCCAGGCTGAACAGCTGTATGAGCCAACAGTGATTGGTGACCAGGGACTTTATGTATCCACAGGCCAGTATCTGAGGACCGCGAGGACAAACCACAGTCAGCTAAAACATGACACAGCAGCAAACAATCACACCACTATATCTACTGTATACTGTTGTTGCAGAATTAAAACGAACATATTACATTGAATCTCTATGGCTGCTGCAGACCGCTTGTTTCAGCACTATTGGTTCGTTTTTTAAATTTTAAATAATGGACTGAATTTCTATCTATGCCTCCCACCTATCACTGAATCCAATATCTTACTTCAACCTTTGTTGCCAAGATGTCCCCCCAACTAATCTCAAATTCAGTCTGCCGAATTCTGACTCTACCCAGTATTCAACAACACCGTAGCCAGTGTCATCGACACCTACCGAGAGGATGTTCTTCATGGTGATAACAAACACGTTGTAGGCGATCAGGAAGTCCCAATAGTGCAGGATGCTTTTGATTGGCTTGAGCAGCAGGTCACCCCCAAAGAGCAGGAAGTAAAAGCAGGCCACCAGGTAGCCCATACAGAAGATGGAGATGCGCGTGGTGCCTGTGATGAAGATGATGGTGAGCACGAACCAGAAGAGGTAGCTGAACATGATCACCTTCAGCATGTCCAGGTAGGATCTGGGGGAGGGGAATTCATTAGTACCCTTGACCTGCAGTCAAATGACCTAGTGGCCTCCTGGGTGGAATGTTATTATTATTTCTCAGAATTTAATAATTAATAAACATTATTTTAAAAACCTGCCGAAAATCTGGAGTTTCTATGTCAAACAGTTTAGTTATATTTCAGTCTTCTGTGATGTATATAAAGTGCAATATTGGGATGCAAACTCACAATGTAATACATTTCAACTCTATATCTGACATGCTACAGCCGTCTTCTTTGTTTAAGCCCATAACCATGTGTGTGAGGTGTATACTTTTGTTTCAAAGTAGATTTGTTCTTTGGATTCTGTTGTGGAATTTGACCTCAGGTTTTAAACCTGAGTATGTTGAGAGCCTACCGTTGCCGTATACAGTAGCAAAGCTAACGTTCAACAAAAAAAAGTATTCTGTAATAGTAAACGCTTTCTGATATCCACACAGAGATGAGCCCAAGTGATGAGCAGAGCTACGCTGTGTACTTTAGGATTCTACAACCCAATATTCAACTTTTCAATATTTCAATATTGTTGACTTCACTGACACGTCATCACCACCTCACATTGTTTTTACTGGCAGATGTACAGTATGTATGTGAACTGGAGGAGCAGTGGTGTCATCGAGGCTTCGGAGCACATTGACAGATGGGTCTGGGGGGGGTCGTTTCAGATACAACTTTGTGATGACAGGTTCAAAGAGCCAGCTGTCACGGGGTTAAAGGCCACTAGTGTCAGAACGGTTCCCCTTGTTTCAGGAAGACTATTGAGTTACAGGAACATGGAAAGCCGTGTTTGAGTCACTCACAGGACACAGTTGAAGGCTTGGGTGGAGTGATTTTTTTTTACATAGTTGAGTTATCTGATACCAGGAAAGTGTGCGGGAGAGAGCTGTGAGAGCGGTGGGAAAACACAGGTGTTTGACAATGTGTTATCTGTGCTCCACTTTGAGATGGGCTATCCGATCGCTCATTTAACTCACCTCACGTCAAAACAATTGGATAGTTACAGGAGGAGTAACTCAAGGAATGTGTCTAAAGTGACTCTTTAATATGTACTTTGGAGAGAGACACAGAGACAGAGAGAGAGAGAGACAGAGAGACACAGAGACAGAGAGAGAGACACAGAGAGAGAGAGAGACAGAGAGATACAGACAGAGAGAGAGAGAGACAGAGAGACACAGAGAGAGAGAGAGAGAGAGAGAGGAGAGAGAAGAGAGAGAGAGAAGAGAGAGAGAGAGAGAGAGAGAGAGAGAGAGAGAGAGAGAGAGAGAGAGAGCAGAGAGAGGAGAGAGAGAGACCGAGAGAGAGAGAGAGAGAGAGAGAGAGAGAGAGAGAGAGAGAGAGAGAGAGAGAGAGAGAGAGAGAGAGAGGCGAGAGAGAGAGAGAGAGTGGAATGATTTGACCTGAATGTCATGTAGTAGAAGGTAGTTCACCAAATGACTCTTGCCTGATGACTAACCTTGTCTAAGATCAAACGACTCATATTGTCTCTCTGTGAAAAACACAGGCACTTTAACACATAAGGATAACTCGTTCTCGAGTAACAGGTTTTGAATCCTGATCAGACACAGCCTGTGAACCAGCCCCTTACCTGCAGTGTATGAAGTCTGGGACGGGGTTGTGTTGACTGAAGGAGGCGGCGTCCCTGCAGATCTCCGTGTTGTCACCGGCCAGGAGGCGCACGGCTTCCTCGTTCTCCTCCTCAAACACCTGTCTCTGCAGCGAGGCACACAGCAGCAGCATGAAGTCATCTACAGAAGACAGGAGAGGAAAGGAGGAGGAGGAGCAAGAGGAGGAGGAGGTGGAGGAGGCGAAGGAAGAGGAGGAAGAAGGCGAGGAAGATGAGGAGGAGGAGCAGAGAACCCCGTCCCAATCCTAGTCCCAATCCCAGTCCCAGTCCCAATTCCAGTCCCAGTCCCATTCCAAGTCCCAATCCCAGTCCCAATTCCAGCCCCAGTCCCAATCTCAGTCCCAATCCCAGTCCCAATCCTAGTCCCAATTCCAATCCCAGTCCCAGTCCCAATCCCAGTCCCAGTCCCAGTCCCAATCTTAATGGCAAATGCTCAGTCCATGGTTGTACTCACAGAGCAGGAACATTGGGTTGGGCTTGGTGTGGAAGTCAGGGAAGTACAGCCACTTGATGACGTTGGAGTCTGTGGAGGACGAGGGGAACCTCCATGGGTAGTCTGGGAGGAGGAGTTTAGTAAGTTTTCTCCTTCATAGACGCTATTGACTCATGACACATACAACAACTCTGATTTATAATGTATAAAACATGATCATTACGCAGTGATGAAATGATGACCTGTGTCTTGAGTACTGAAATACCAAGGGGTGACATGTAGACAAAACAAAATGTCTGCAGCAGGGGAGCCTCGGATTGGTCCACCCACCTTTGCAGGCGGCCGGGGGGACGCCAATGCAGACAAAGTACTGGAAGGTGAGCATGCAGGCCAGGAAGCAACAGTACTTGGGCCAGGTGTCAGCGATGGCCTTCCGGCGCCGCTGGTAGATGACTGCGATCAGGCCGAAAGCGTGGAGCATGGCGTAGAAGTCCATCCTCTGGCCAATCACGTTCACCGCCAACAGTAAGCATGTCTGACGATGCAATGATAATGTTTAGGAACATTTTTACTCAAGAGACTTTATATTGGGTTTACAGATGTAGGATCTTAGTTTGTGCCAGTTTGCTACAACAGGAAAATGATCCTGCAGCAACAGGAAATGATCCTGCTACAACAGGAAATGTGAATTATTATGTTGATTATAATTAATGGACATTTTTTAGGGGTTGATACATTTTTCATTTTAAACCTCAAATACACGACAAGTTTTATATTTCCTGGGTTCAGAAGTAGGTGTTATGGCTCAGTCTTAATTCCATACAATGTAGGTGACTCAACAATTACTTTGTCGTCCATGAAAGGTATTTCAAAACAGAGATATAGTGGTAAATATTCCAACTATCACACAAGTAAAAAACAATCAGAGTGTATTTGCGAACTCAACAGTGACATGACATCATACCTCCAGGCCGAACTTGTAGAAGAAGTAGTTGATGAAATACTTGGCACCGTTGACGATGCTGTCGTCGAGGTGTTGCCGGGTGATATCGTGGAAGATGGTTCTGGTGACGGGCGTGGTGAGGTTGTTCCTCATGCGGTACAGGTCCTGGTGGCGGTAGATGGTCACCTCGAACACCAGCAGGGCCAGAATCAACAGGTTGTTCTGGATGGAGATGGACATAGGACAGATACATGGGTCAGGGTTGAAATGACAGTGTATATATTCATGATTTAAACATGGGAACCACCATGAAAAACATTGATCCAACCAAAGAAATCCTATTCAATTACTAATTTCGAAATGTCTAACTCCTAATTCTATGGGTCCAACCAACTGTTTTCAGGCTGTATCCAAGGATGAAGTGTAATTTGAGCACTACAAAGGGCAGTTAGGGAGATGATACCAGTGTATAATATAACACGGTTACAGTAGTTTCAGTTATATGTGAGGGAGACAGGTTGTGTATGTATGTGTGTGTGTGTGTGTGTGTGTGTGTCTGCGTGTGTGTGTATTTGTGTGCGTGCGCACGCTGCATATGTGCCTATGTGTGTGTGTGTGTGTGTGTGTAGTCAGGTTCCCAGTGCAGCGTCTCTCCTCCACTCACCCTCAGGTTCTCCAGTAGGGGGGAGAACTTGCGGAGACCCACCCAGTTGGCTGGGTCCACAGGGGCGCTGTAGAGCAGGGAGTGAGCCATCTCACTCCTCTGGTTATCCGTGTAGTTCACAGGCTACAGACGAGAGGACAGGAGTGCCATTAACGTCCTGAACCAGTACAGGCTAGCACAACACAGACAAGGAGCATAATGATACATCGAGATAAATAGAGAAACATAGAGATAAATAGAGAAACATAGAGATAAATAGAGAAACATAGAGATAAATACAGAAACATAGAGATAAACAGAGAAACATAGAGATAAATAGAGAAACATAGAGATAAATACAGAAACATAGAGATACATAGAGATACATAGAGATAAATAGAGATACATAGAGATAAATACAGAAACATAGAGATAAATACAGAAACATAGAGATACATAGAGAAACATAGAGATAAATACAGAAACATAGAGATAAATAGAGAAACATAGAGATAAATAGAGATACATAGAGATAAATAGAGATACATAGAGATAAATAGAGATAAATAGAGATACATAGAGATAAATAGAGATACATATAGATAAATAGAGAAACATAGAGATAAATAGAGATACATAGAGATAAATAGAGATAAATAGAGATACATAGAGATAAATAGAGAAACATAGAGATACATAGATATAAATAGAGATACATAGAGATAAATAGAGATACATAGAGATACATAGAGATAAATAGAGAAACATAGAGATAAATAGAGATAAATAGAGATACATAGAGATAAATAGAACAGGAACATATAGGAAAGAAAATATTGGGAAGTGGAACATAATGTACATACAGCACCCCCCCACTCCACAAACACACAAACACACCCCCCCTGTCCACCACCCCAACACTCCCTGAACATAATGTACATACAGCCCCCCCCCCACTCCACAAACACACTAACACACACCCCCCTGTCCACCACCCCAACACTCCCTGAACATAATGTACATACAGCCCCCCCCCACTCCACAAACACACACACCCTTTCCACCACCCGACACTCCCTGGGCTGCTACCCACCATGGTGCAGTTCTTCGAGTACGTAGAGGGGTTTATAGAGGTCAGTTGGTAGAGCATCTTGCAGACGATGATGACACAGGTCCAGACGGTACAGACGCTGGAGGCCAGGGGCCTGAACTGACCGAAGGGCAGGGCAAACGCCCAACTCACCAGGAACACGTAGTTGAACAGAGACACCTGGAGAAAACAGGACAGAAGAGACACCTTCACTTCCTGGACATTCTTGTTAATTTGTTAATTTAGTTGGGCCTCAATATAGGCAAAGGGTTGTAATTACTAGGCTATATTCATTTACTTTAGGCCCGCAATTTGTATTTTTAAAATGTATTATATAGGCTACATGTGACTGTATGGTGTGTGCGTTCGGGCACGTGCATATGATTGCAATAGCAATAATGCTCAGGAAAATTTTAAAGATTAGGTTATTAGGGCAGCAGGTAGCCTAGTGGTTAGAGAGTTGGGCCAGTAACCAAAAGGTTGCTGGATCGAATCCCTGAGCTGACAAGGTAAACATCTGTCGTTCTGCCGCTGAGCAAGGCAGTTAATCCACTGTTCCCTGGGCACCGTGGATGTTGATTAAAGCAGCACCCCCACACCTCTATGTTTCAGAGGGGTAGGGTTAAACGTGGCAGACACATTTCAGTTGTACAACTGACTAGGTTTCCCTCATATTCATTTTTCATCCATAGATCTATGTTAATTCCCCTTAATGTGCTAACTAACCTCCAAACGAGCTTCAATGCCATACAACACTCCTTCGTGGCCTCCAACTGCTCTTAAACGCTTGTAAAACCAAATACATGCTTTCAACCGTTCGCTGCCCGCACCCGCCCGCCCGACTAGCATCACCACCCTGGACGGTTCCGACCTAGAATATGTGGACAATTATAAATACCAAGGTGCCTGGTTAGACTGTAAACTCTCCTTCCACACTCATATTAAACATCTCCAATCCAAAATCAAATCTATAATCGGCTTTCTATTTCGCAACCAAGCCTCCTTCACTCACGCCGCCAAACTTACCCTCGTAAAACTGACTATCCTACCGATCCTCGACTTCGGCGATGTCATCTACAAAATAGCTTCCAATACTCTACTCAGCAAACTGGATGCAGTCTATCACAGGGACATCCGTTTTGTTACCAAATCCCCTTATACCACCCACCACTGCAACCTGTATGCTCTAGTTGGCTGGCCCTCGCTACATATTCGTCGCCAGACCCACTGGCTCCAGGTCATCTATAAGTCTATGCTGGGTAAAGCTCCGCCTTATCTCAGTTCACTAGTCACGATAACAACACCCACCCGTAGCACGCGTTCCAGCAGGTATATCTCACTGRTCAYCCCCAAAGCCAACACCTCATTTGGCCGCCTTTATTTCCAGTTCTCTGCTGCCWGTGACTGGAAMGAATTGCAAAGATCGCTGAAGTTGGAGACTTTTATTTCCCTCAGCAACTTTAAACATCAGCTATCTGAGCAGCTAACCGATCGCTGCAGCTGTACATAGTCCATCTGTAAATTGCCCACCCAATCTACCTACCTCATCCCCATACTGTTTTTATTTACTTTTCTGCTCTTTTGCACACCAGTATCTCTACTTGCACATCATCATCTGCTCATTTATCACTCCAGTGCTAATCTGCTAAATTGTAATTATTCACTCCTATGGCCTATTTATTGCCTACCTCCTCATGCCTTTTGCACACACTGTATATAGACTTTCTTTTTTTTCTACTGTGTCATTGACTTGTTTATTGTGTTATTGGCTTGTTTATTGTTTATTCCATGTGTAACTCTGTGTTGTTGTATGTGTTGAACTGCTTTGCTTTATCTTGGCCAGGTCRCARTTGTAAATGAGAACTTGTTCTCAACTGGTCTACCTGGTTAAATAAAGGTGAAATAAAAAAATAAACATAGTGAAACTTTTTGGTATTTTTTCTTAAAAACCCTCAGTTCCTTTTAGTAACGTGACAGAAAACAGGGTAGGTACTGTTTTTGGGGTCTGTCGTTTCTTTGAGGGTTTTTCTAAAGTCTTTCAAAATGTTATGTTTTATTTTAGTTTAGGGTTACACAACTGTCTTATTAATTGTTTTGTTTTTGTGAAGCACTACTCAGTCTGGGTAAAGTTATTCTTTAATACTTCTGTAACATAAACAGTTGATTTAAAGCAGGCCCCTGGAATGTTCGGGGCAGTGGGCATGTGGTCAAGACGAAGAACATTTTAACATTCTTAAAAGAGGAAAGGGTTTCAATTGCTATGCTACAGGAGACCCATTTATCTTCAACAGAACATGCTAAGCTGAAGAGGGACTGGGTGGGCCAGGTGAGCTGCCATCCTTGTAAATAAAAATGTCCCATTTATATTTGAGCACCAACATACAGAACCTGAAGGACTATTTATTTTGATTACAGATAATATACTTGGTCAACATATTACTATACTAAAAGTATATGGTCCGAACACAGACTCCACCAAATGTATGTCTGACATGATTATATTATTTAATCAACACTGCAAGGGTTTATTTCAGAAGAATTTAATTGTACTTTGGGTAAATTGGATAAATCATCAACTGCTCCAGTCTGGAATCATAGAGCCTCAAATACTCTCAGAAGCGTTTGTGATTAATCTGGTTTAGTAGACGTATGGAGAGCTCTAAATCCTAATGTGAGAGACTATACTTTCTACCCTAGAACCCATAATTCATCATCTAGATTGGACAATTCTTTTATGCCCTCTACTTACATGCATGTTGTCCAGTCATGTGCTATTGTATATATAGTCATTTCTGACCATGCCCCAGTGTAAATAGATATCGAAATTGGCAACAAAAATCCCCAAAACAAGATATTGGAGACTTAATACGTCTCTGCTTAACAATGAAGGATTCTGCTCTGTGATAAAAGATAAATGATCACATTACTGGCTCGACAATCAACTCTCTCTTGTCTCAGCTGCAACTATCTGGGATGCTGCTAAAGCAACCATTAGGGGTTATATCATTTCCCAAGCGCCTCTGATCAAGAAGATTAGAATGGAAAATTGGGAAAAACTGGAGGCTGAAGTAAAGCATTTTGAACTTTTTCATAACCAACAACCAACCCAGGCGAACTGTAATTCACTGGCTTGTGCTGAGGCTAAACTCAATGTAGAGCACACAAAGCATGTAAAAAAAATGGTGGTTTTTTACCAAGCAAAAATATGAGAAGTTCAGTAATCGTCCAAGCCGAGTTAAAAAAGAACAGAATGAAAGATGTATTAAGTCTATAAGGATGGCAGATGGCTGCACTTCTTATGATCCGTTGCTTATCAATAATACGTTTTGCGACATCCATAAATCTCTTTATACTTCACAATGTACAAGACCAAACAATGAAATTACAAAATATCTGAATAAGATCATCTTGCCCACTATATCAGATGAGCATAGAATTAGACTAAATGCTTCCTTTACTCCTGAAGAGGTTTGGGAAACTATTAAGGCAATGCCTTCTGGCAAGGCACCCGGCCTAGACGGCTACTCTGCAGAGTTCTACAAGAAGTTCTGGCCTGAGATATGCCCCATCTTCATGCCTGCTCTAAATTATATGTTTGAAAGAGACATCATACCAGAGTCCTGGAAAACTGCATCCATTAGTCTGATACTAAAAATGGACAAAACCCCCATGAAACTGCTCTTCATTTAGACCTATCAGCTTGCTAGGAGTTGATGTTAAAATAGTCACTAAGACACTTGCCCGCTGGTAGGAGGCCCTACTTCCAGCCATCATTMAAATACTTGGGCATATATGCTACTCCAAATCTTCAAGACCTGTTCACTTCAAATAATATGCCTTGCTCACAAAGATTAAACAGGACCTGGTTAACTGGTCTACCCTACCAAACTCTTTTTGTCAGGATTAATGTCTTCAGGATGAATATCCTTTCTCGGCTAAATGATCTATTCCAAAATATCCCCTGCCATCTATCTCAGTCCTTTTTTCAGAAAAGGAATGCTAGTAAATGTAAATATATCTGGAATAATAAGAAATCTAGAAACAAATTTACCAAACGAATTAAGACTAAGGATTTAGAAGGGGTCTCTTTGCCAAATCTGCAACAATATTACTGGTCTGCTCAGATCAAGCACATTATTAGTTGGTGACTAGACAGACGCCACTCACTAGCATGTCATCCAAGAGCATTAGCTTCCTTAYCTTTTATTAATAGCTTTGAAAAGATCCAGGCCTTATCTGAAAATTGTACAATACATAATAGACTCTTAGCTTGGAAAGATGCAAGGAGGTACTTGGAGATTCCAAACCATACAGTATATCACTCTGGTCACTGATTGCCCTCAATCCAGATCCCCCCCCCCCCCAAATAAGGAGTATTGGACTTCTGGACTGGAAGACGAAAGGTATTGCTGACCTTACGCCTTTATTTACTCAGGACACTCTAAAATCATTCCAACGGATAAAAACTGAGTTTAACTTACCCAACAAAGATATTTTTAAGTACGTACAACTTAGACGCTCAATAGAGGCTCAGAAGAAAGTGGATAAACTACGTTTTCAAATGACTGAAGTTGAAAACCTATTTACTAATCCTACTGTTCGGAGAGGTTTATACTCTATTTTATTGAACAGAAGTGCCTCATCCTATGCTGCATTGAGACATGTTTGAGAGAGAGACTGGGACATGGGACATGCATTTGGTGAGGAAGAATGGGCTTCTATCTATGAAAGGGTCTACACGAAATGCACCTCCATAAGCATTCAATAAATACATTTCACTTTTTTTCATAGAACCTACTTTACACCTGTCCACCTTCACAGAATGTTTTCCAATGCATCACATTTRTGTTTCGAATGTAAACAGGATACTGGCACCTTCATGAAAGTTTTTTGGTACTGCAGCAGAATCCAGTCTTATTTACTTATTTTTGTAAGAGGTGTTGACAAGCTGAAGGTCCCGAGCTGTCTGTTTAAAATACTAGCACACAGCTCGGATCCCCACGCATACCCCACAAGACATGCCACCAGAGGTCTCTTCACAGTCCCCAAGTCCAGAACAGACTATGGGAGGTACACAGTACTATATAGAGCCATGACTCCATGGAACTCTATTCCACATCAGGTAACTGATGATAGCAGTAAAATCAGATTTAAAAAGCAGGTAAAAATACACCTTATGGAACAGCGGGGACTGTGAAGTAACACAAACACAGGCACAGACACATGCAGACAATCACATGATAACATACGCACTATACACACACGTACACATGGATTTTGCGTTGTAGATATGTGGTAGTGGAGTATGGGCCTGGGGGTACACACTTACTGTGTTGTGAATTCTATAATGTATTGTATTGTATAATGTATTGTAATGTTTTTAAAATTGTATAACTGCCTTAATTTTGCTTGACCCCAGGAAGAGTAGCTACTGCCTTGCCTTGGCAGCAGCTAATGGGGATCCATAATAAATACAAATTGGAATGATATTCATTTACACATCCAGAAGAACTTGAGTAGATAATCAGCTCTTTCACTGAATGTCTATTTCCTCTACCTTGATTGTGACGTTCTGTTTGACCCTGACTCTGAACGTTTGTTCAATTCCCTTGTTTAGTTAGACAAAAAATGCATATTGTTATTGTGGTCCACACCTGATGTCAGGTTTTGGCCAGGACTGTTCAGGTTTTGGTCACTAGATGTCCCCATTGCACCTTTTTTGTACCTTTAGTTTTTTCCTTGCTCTAATTATTGTTTGCACCTGTGTGTCGTTCCCTTGTTAGTATTTAAACCCTGTGTGTTCCTCAGTTCTTTGCTCAGTGTTTGTATGTTAGCACCCAGCCCCAGCCTTGTTGTGAACATATATTTCTCTTATTGGATTTTCCAGAGGTTCTCTGGTTTAGTGCTTGTGTATTTTTGAGTAGTCTTTTGAGGTTTGTTTTTCCCTGCTGTTTTTACCACTTTGTGGAGTTTCTTTGTATTTTGGAGGATATCCATTTTGTGCCTCTTGGCTTTATTTTTGGACGTGGTGGATTTATATTCTTTGCCTGAAGATCTTGTCCTTTTATTAAACCACCATCTCTAGTACTGCTGAGTCTGCCTCATCTTCTGGGTTCTGCCGACTATTAGTGACTGTTTCTCTCACCGGGTCCTGACACCTGAAGTATCATCTGAGAGAATGTGGCTTTCTCAAGCTTCTGCTATTCTACCCCTAGAGAAACTTACCTTTGATTTACACCAGAAGTCTGATACATTTAGGTAAATCTGGTCTCCTATGTGGGAAACCTCCTATAAATAACCCATATTATAATTGTGATGTTTTTCTTTTACGACTGCATTTTTGTATAACGTTCTGCTGTATCCTTATTCATTTTATTGGACTTAGTCTGTGTTGTGCACTTTGTTTGGTAGTCTATGTAACCCCTGTTAAAAGAAAACATTCTAATAAAAAGATAATTACAAAAAAAAAAGGTTATTCGACTGTCCCCATAGGAGAACCCTTTGAAGAACCCTTTTTGGTACCAGGTAGAACCCTTTTGAGCTCCACGTAGAACCCKTTACACAGAGAGTTCTACATGGAATCCAAAAGAGTTCTACCTGGAACCAAAAAGCGTTCTCCTATGGGGACAGCGGAAGAACCCTTTTGGAGCCCTTGTTTCTGAGTGTATAACGGATTTTGGAAACGCATATTTTGAGGGAGGAGGAAAGTTGCCCGTTACATTGTAAAGACCATTTAGAGAGCACGTGAACAGTATTCTCCTTGCAATCTTGATGAGATGGTGGCTGAATAGGTCACCTCTTTGACTGAGACCCAGATGATGTAGGAGGAGACGATCTTGATGATGTGGAGCTCCAGGAGCCACCAGACGGTCTGCTGCAGCTGCTGGAAGTACTGCAGAAACTTGAGGAAGAGCACCGTGAGGCGGTCCACCACTAGATACCACTTACTCCTCAGGTCTGGGGAAGAGAGGGAGAGG
>NC_036854.1:27595643-27607066 GCF_002910315.2 Salvelinus sp. IW2-2015 | reverse complement strand
ATTAGGGGGAGGGAGAGACAGAGAGAGTGAGAGAGAGTGAGTGAAAGTGAGAGTGAGAAAAGCACTTTTGTTAATGAGTAGAAATGGAAACCTTGGACAATAAACCTTGGAGAAACACTCACTAGTCTAAAGTACACAGACAGGGATCCCAAGTGCAGAGCTGAGACAGTTTACCACTAGTGGGTGCTGTTCCATTTTGAATAGTGGTGGATGGGGGGACAACATCGACAGATAACTCAGCTCTCTTCATTCAGTATAATGTGCCATCTGACATGATGCTTTAAAAACAAGTGATACTCTCATCTGACCTTGGAATAACCTCTTTCACAACCTTTTCACAATCAGAAGCAAACCTTGTCACATCCAACTGTCTGATAGCAACAACAGTGTCAGTGTCTTCATGCATTTACATTTTAGTCATTTAGCAGACTGACTTACAGTGCATCTTAAGATAGCTAGGTGGGACAACCACATATCACAGTCATAGTAGGTACAGCTATCAGCAGTCAGAGCAAGTAAGGGTGGGGGGTTAAGTGCGAGTGTCCGGGGTGAGGAGTGGTGCCGGGGAGGGGGGGGGGGGATTATTTAAGATATTCTTTGAAGAGGTAGGGTTTTAGATGTTTTCAGAAGATGGGCAGGGACTCTGCTGTCCTAGCTTCAGGGGAAGCTGGTTCCACCATTGGGGTGCCAGGACAGAGAAGAGCCTGGGCTAAGTTCCAGTAGTCTAGACGGGAGGATGACAAGTGCCTGGATTAGGACCTGCGCCGCTTCCTGTGTGATGTAGCGTTGTACTCATAAACAGAAGGCGACAGAGAGAGAGATTACGTGGACACCTCTTCCTCTGACAGACACTGTGTTGTGTCTCTTCCATGTGTGATTTACTCCCCTTGTCTATATGTGACTGGGCTGAGGGAATTTCAGCACATTCTGGGCATGGTGACAGTATGTCATCACGCACGCCACGCGCACACACAGATCACACACACACAAACACGCACAATACACCTAAAGCACACACACACAGAGCACACACACACACACAAACACACACAGCACACCCAAACACATATTTTATTATTTCTTGTTGTTGTTGCATTTTCGAGAAGGAACCTGCAAGTAAGAATTTCATTGGACGATGTATGCCAATGTGTATCCTGTACATACGACTAAAAAACCAAAACTTGATATTCAAACTCAGTCTTACTTCAGCAGGAAACAGATGTTGAACAGCCCAAGCATTGTTCTGTCAAGACACTGAGACAGCATCAGGTTCAGACACACACAAACACCACAGAAATCCCCTCAGCCTACACACGGTCAAACAGAGGAACGACTGTGGAGACAGTGTGTCGAGCAGCCTGTAGTCAGCATCAAATGAACACACCATTCACTGGGAAAGACTACTAGAGAACTGGATGCATGCAGCCTGTAACTACAGTATGGGACTTCAACAACTGAAATCCTCAAACTAACTATAGCTAGCAGCGTTGTGCATAAAGGACAGTGTAAACAACCATGAGAACCTATGAGAAAATACCTCTGAGAAAGAGGTGTGTCCAGAGTACCATAATAGAATGATACATACTGGAGGAGCCCAGCCCTGGTTAAACACCAAGCTGGTTTTCTCATCCAACAATCTAGTCACTTTCATTGTCCTTTGTTTACTGTTTCTTCTCTCGCTCTCTCTGTGCCTGATTCCCCGTCACGGGGGGGATTATTTAAGATATTCTTTGAAGAGGTAGGGTTTTAGATGTTTTCAGAAGATGGGCAGGGACTCTGCTGTCCTAGCTTCAGGGGGAAGCTGGTTCCACCATTGGGGTGCCAGGACAGAGAAGAGCCTGGGCTAAGTTCCAGTAGTCTAGACGGGAGATGACAAGTGCCTGGATTAGGACCTGCGCCGCTTCCTGTGTGATGTAGCGTTGTACTCATAACAGAAGGCGACAGAGAGAGAGATTACGTGGACACCTCTTCCTCTGACAGACACTGTGTTGTGTCTCTTCCATGTGTGATTTACTCCCCTTGTCTATATGTGACTGGGCTGAGGGAATTTCAGCACATTCTGGGCATGGTGACAGTATGTCATCACGCACGCACAGCGCACACACAGATCACACACACACAAACACGCACAATACACCTAAAGCACACACACACAGAGCACACACACACACACAAACACACACAGCACACCCAAACACATATTTTATTATTTCTTGTTGTTGTTGCATTTTCGAGAAGGAACCTGCAAGTAAGAATTTCATTGGACGATGTATGCCAATGTGTATCCTGTACATACGACTAATAAAACCAAAACTTGATATTCAAACTCAGTCTTACTTCAGCAGGAAACAGATGTTGAACAGCCCAAGCATTGTTCTGTCAAGACACTGAGACAGCATCAGGGTTCAGACACACACAAACACACAGAAATCCCCTCAGCCTACACACGGTCAAACAGAGGAACGACTGTGGAGACAGTGTGTCGAGCAGCCTGTAGTCAGCATCAAATGAACACACCATTCACTGGGAAAAGACTACTAGAGAACTGGATGCATGCAGCCTGTAACTACAGTATGGGACTTCAACAACTGAAATCCTCCAAACTAACTATAGCTAGCAGCGTTGTGCATAAAGGACAGTGTAACAACCATGAGAACCTATGAGAAAATACCTCTGAGAAAGAGGTGTGTCCAGAGTACCATAATAGAATGATACATACTGGAGGAGCCCAGCCCTGGTTAAACACCAAGCTGGTTTTCTCATCCAACAATCTAGTCACTTTCATTGTCCTTTGTTTACTGTCTTCTTCTCTCGCTCTCTCTGTGCCTGATTCCCCGTCACTCCAATAAAGCCCTAGTGGAGTGGGATATGTCACAATCACCTCAAATCAATTATTTTATTATACTCCACCAAATACAAATACAACTATTCCAGATGACGGCTTCTTTATTAGATTCATCAACTTTTATTGGCTGAAATATGATGAAGAAAGGTGCTTACAAACCCACTGACATTTAATGCTTTTCATAAAAGGATAATTTGTTATCCCTGTGCATGTGTGTCAGGTTCTCTGTCTAGGTACCTGACATCTCGTCGACCGGGGACTCCGCCTTGCTGCAGTGCTCCAGGGGTTCTTCATACCTCTTCTCCTCCTCCTCTTCCTCCTCCTCCTCCTCATAACTTCTCTTCTTCTCCTCCTCCTCCTTCCCATCTTCCTCTTCCAGCTGCACCTTCTCCCCAGCCTCCTCGTCTTTGGTGGTCACAGTGAGGGTGGGTTTGATGAGAGAGATATCTGCCAGACTGCCGTCTAGGTGCACCAGCCTGGGAGTGGAGATAGAAATAGAATGACTAGAACAGACAAAGCTCCTAATAGTTGTCCCTCTAGTTCCATGGGAGGCACAGTCAGGCTGGGTCCCTGCAGTTATCGAGAGATAATTTGTTCTGTCTCCTTCCCTTCATGACCACTAGTCTCAAAGTGATAGGTTTAAAATAAAGAGAGACCAACCTGTCCATACAGCCACTTCTTCCTCATAACATGTGACAAGTACTGTACCCTACTATAAAAAGTATTCTAACTTATGGAGAAATTATTTAACATCTACTCGCAATCTCCCAAATCAAACTACGGAGTGGCTGCGGATCCGACTTTTCTGGACCCCTCTTCCTGACATCTAAAGGTCCCGAAGCATCTGCCCATGTGCAGGATTCTCCACTTCACACACAGACTCTGTTCTACTTAGAGAGAACAGGCTACTCTGGCGATTGGTGGCCATTTAATATACATCAAAGCTGAATCAACGTCTGCAAGATCTCATAATGTTCTCAGTATTCTGGGGAACAGAACCGAGTACAACAACATATTATAACGTTACTGTTACACCAAAAACACCACCTCATTTCTTACAAAGATTTTAGGATGATTGTGTAAATTTTTTCTCATGTGGCCGAAACTCAGCGTGCACCACTAGGCAAAATATGTGCTTTGCATATCCCCATGAAACTGATTGAGATCAAGTGGTTGGTATGCAGATGCTGCATGGACGTTTCACTGGTAAAACTTGAAGAATTATCGTTCACGATTGACAGGAAGCAATGTGAAGGGATGTTTTCTATGAGTAGAGGAGAGACGGTGTGTAAAGTAGAGAATCCCCACAGAAGCTTGGGACCCTGTCAGGAAAAGGGGTCCAGAAAAGTCAGCCATCAAAATATGCCTTCAATGAAAGAACATGTGATGAAATTGATTTGATGAACGCTTCCAACAGCACTTACACTGCACCTTTGGCAATGGTACATGTAGTCAACAATGCTACATTCGTTTCTTGCATAACAACAACTAGTTAGCTAATGCTAAATCAGGCGCCCTAAAACGAATGGTACAACAGGTAAGGACAAAAGGATCAGACCCAAGCAGACAGAGAGAGGGGGCATTACAGTTCAACTTCCAGCCAGTAGGGGCATGGGTAATGGATAGCCATGGTGGATTTCACCTCAATTAATTGCCGGATAGAGTATGGAAAGTTTTAACTCAATCAGAGGCTGCTAGATACCAATACTAGACCTGTGTTTCCCAACCTTGTCTGTTCCAGGATCCCCAAATCACAGCCAAACAGTCCAGGACCACCATCCGTGGAGTCACATACGTTTTTTAAGATAAAATATCTTAGCGGTCACATTTAGTCCATTTTAGCAGTGAATGTAACAAATTAAAGGCCTATTATTAATATAAACAATTTGCATTGAGAAAAGTAATGTAAAATCTGTGAAAGAAAAACAGCGCTGATAATGATATTGAACCTTAAGTTAATTGAATAGATGGAATGACATGCTTTTTTGGGGAAGAGTTTAGAATCCTGTGGGGAAAACGGCCAATTGCATGAGCACTGCCAGACAGTCTTATTTTCCAGTGTGTGGTCCGCGTGACACTCACCTGGTGATCGTGCTCTTCTGTTTGTCGGCCACCGTCTTGATGTCAGTGAGCAGGAGGAAGCGCTGGTGAAAGTAGTGCAGGTGGAGGATGCAGACCAACAGGAAGGAGGTGGGGAGGAAGATCCTTGTGAACAGAGCCGGGACAGAGAACTTCTCCAGACCCAGGTCCTCCAGTCTACACAGGGAGAGACAGGAGGAGGAGGGCGGTTGACACAGACCGATGGTAAAGACACACACACAACAACACACACACGCGACACACACACACACACACACACACACACACAACACATATTATTCACACCGCACACCATCAGCACCACAACCACAACACACACACCACACACACACAACACACACACACACACACACACACACACCCACCACACAACAGACACACACACACACACACACACACACAACACACACACACAGACTCTCTCTCTCTCTTTCTCTTCATATGTTTTTACTCACTTGTCCTTGCTCATGCCGGTCATGTTGAACCAGACGTGGATGGAGGAGTCAAAACTGGAAGGTGTAGATCAGGATGAGGACCAGCATGGTGGTACACCACCACAGACATCCAGAAGTACTTCAGCATGCTTCTCCACCACTCATAGTGCACCTGGCGATGGCCAGAGAAACAGGCGGTTACACAACTTTTAACACCTACCTTCAGATCACCATCCACTACTACACTATGTGTAGTTTGATGGTTATAGATACTCATTTTACATTTACATTTACGCTCTTATCCAGAGCATAGTGCATATATTTCCGTACTTTTTCGTGCACTCCAGAAGTACAGAAATGATGTATGTGGAGTGCACTTGATTTAGTTTTCCCCGGTAGTACGGAACCAAAGGAAGGTCCAAAAGGTGCATCAGCCCTGGGCTAGATCAAAAACCTGCACAGAGCCACCCGGACAGGAAGGTACAGTACGCCTACAGTAACAGCACCTGGTAGCAGGCCACACAGAAGAGGAGGAGCATCATGTGATGATCTTGTACATGACGATGCGTCCCTCGAAGCTGACGAAGAAGAACATGCCGCCGCAGATATAGATCCAGTACTTGTTCAACATGGCCATGAGAGTGTTGCCTAGCACCTCCATCATCTCCCTGTGGCCACCGCTCTCATCCATCACCTCCTTGTCCTCTATAAGAAGCACATGGGAGGGAAGAGCTGAAGCAATGACATAGAAGATGACAACAACAACAGCAACAACAACAAAGCAACAACACATACAGCAACAACAACAAAAGCAACAACAACAAACAGCAACTACAGCAACAACAACAAAAGCAACAACAACTACAGCAACAACAACAAAAGCAACAACAACAGCAACTACAGCAACAACGCAACAAAACACAACAACAACAACAAACAACAACAGCAACAACAAAACACAACAACAACACAGCAACAACAAAAACAAGCAACAACAAAAACAACGCAACAACAGCAACAAAAAAACAACATTAGAGAACAAAAACAACAACAACAACAACAGCAACAACAGCAACAACAACAGTGACAGAGGGGTAAGCTAACACAACTAAGGCAAAAAGTAGTTTATATTTTGTCTAAAAAAACGGAGGTGATTAACGTCTTTCTTGACACCTGTGAGGTTACTTATAGAGCAGAATTCTAATTCAAGACATGCTTATATTTCATTTAAATAATGAATGAATGTCAATCGGAGATGTTTGTGAAAGTTTGCATTACACGTGTTCATCTGAAACTCATACTGTACATAAGGGATGGGCATCTTTGATGGGGGTGGGGGGCGGTCACAAAACATCTGAACTCATAAGGGGCCACAGTGGCTCAAGGGTCTGCATACCCACATCCATACCCACACATGCAGTCATAGCCCTAGCCTTTTGGCGGCCCTAATAACATTTTTGTTGGGGGGGCCCCACCCCACCCACCCCACCCACCCCACCCAACTTACGAGCAAAACATTTTAGCGGCCCCCCTCTTATGTTACAGTTTTAAAGCAAGTTTGCTGCAATTCTACACATTTTTCCATGTGGCGGAAAGAAGATTTAGCAATTTTATAACTAATTTAATGCAATACTACTGATTTTGCCATGGGGTGGAGAGAAATGTTTGCACTTTGAATATGATATCTGAGTGAGAGTGACTAACAAAATCTATGGGGCACCCCGGTCGGTAATTTGACCATGATTACCAATCTAAAAATGTTTTGCTGACATGGCTAACTGAATGGCTGTCAGTTACATAACAAGAGAAAAACTGCTGATACACAACCAAATTTCTAAATTGCACCTCGTGTATTCTACTATTCTAACTTGCAACAGTAAGTTGAGACCACGGCCGAGTTCCCGAAATTGATCCGCGGGCTGTCAGTTGTCCATCCCTGCTGTACATACTCTCACCAGGAACTCTCAGACAGACAGACAGTCAGACAGAAGGACAGACAGATAGGCCGACAGACAGAGACTGACTGACAGACTCAGGGGCTGTCTTACCCTTCTTGTGGGTATGGATGACCCTGATGTCCGACAGCACCTCCTCTTCTCTCTGGCTCTCCTTCCTCTCTGTCAACGCTTGTCTCAGCAGCAGCCAGAAACTCAGCAGGCACAGCATCTTGGAGCCCAGTTCCCGGAAGGGCACCTCTTTCTTTAAGAAGAGCCCAGGTACGGGGTGGAGGATCTCGAAGCTCCAGATGTACTGGAGGATGATCAACAGGTTCCCATAGAACACCATGAAGGGGGACGTGATCATGGCGTACTTGCGTCGGTCACGCACCATCCACAGCGTGCACGACCAGATGAGAAACACAAAGGTCAGCCAGCTGACATAAGTGATACTCCACGCCTGGGAGGGAAGGAAAGATGGGGAGGGAGAGATGGGGAGGAAGGGGGGAGAGATGGGAGAGAGGGAGGGAGAGATGGGGAGGAGGGAGGGAGGGAGAGAGGTGGGGAAGGAGAGAAGGAAGGTGAGGAGGAGAGAGATGGGGGAGGGAGGGAGGGAGGAGGGAGAGATGGGGGAGGGAGGGAGGGAGAGAGATTGGGGAGGAGGGTAAGAGATGGGGAGGAGGAGAGATGGGAAGGAAGGAGGGAGAGATGGGGAGGGGATGAGGGAGATAGAAGATGGAGGGAGGGAGGGAGAATGGGATGTGAGGGAGAGAGTGGGAGGGAGGAGGGAGAGATGGGAAAGGGAGGAGGGAGAGATGAGGGAGAAGAGATGGGGAGGGAGGAGAGAGGGGAGGGATGGAGGGAGAGTATGGAAGAGAGAGATGGGGAGGGAGGGAGAGATGGGGAGGGAGGAGGGAGAGATGGTGGAGGAGGAGGGAGGATGGGGAGAAAGAGATGGGGAGGGAGAGATGGGGAGGAGGAGGGAGAGATGGGGGAGAGAGATGGGGAGGAGGAGGAAGATGGGGAGGGAAGGAGGGAGAGCCGAGGAGGGAGAGAGGAGATGGGGACGGATGAAGGGTGAGATGGGAGAGAGAGATTGGGAGGGAGGGAGGGAGGGAAGATGGGGAGGGAGGAGGGAGAGAGAGTAAGAGAGCGAAAGCTAGATCATCAAGCCACTAATAATAAAGGTTAAGCATCACACATCATTGATATCACTGGTGTTGCTATAAGGAACCACTTTAGTGAGGGCAGTCACTGGCATAGCACGGCATAGCACGGCATAGCACAATATCCTTTAACCAACAGATCAAATGAAGTGACACTATTCTTAGATGTGTAAAACAGAGTGCAGGCCAGGGTTGTTTCTCAAGAGAGAGGACGGCCTTCCACCCACCCATCCCCACCACCACCTTTCTACCTACCAGTGACCTCAACAGTGCTCTACTAACCAACCAACCAACCGCCCATGAAGAAAGAACACACATCTCTTCTTTGGTGTGATGCTTCAGTAGTATATGGTACACATCACCCAGGGCCAACAAGGGTGGCTGCAAGCTGTCATCGCTAATGACTAAATTGGCCACTGGGACTCTGTGTGTGTGTGTGGATCCTGAAGACCTCGTCTGCGACTGAAAAGCAGCCAGCCAGCCGCCAGCCAGCCAGCCACGCAGCAGCCAGCCAGCCAGCCAGCCCAGCCAGCCAGCCAGCCACACCTCAAGACGACAGACAGACAGACAGACAGACAGACAGACAGACAGACAGACAGACAGACAGACAGACAGACAGACAGACAGACAGACAGACTCACCATCATTGCAATGAGCGCACAGATGTAGCTTTGCTTCATGATGAACCTGAAGGCCGTGACCACCGCATTAGCTCGCGCCATTCCTTCGCCCGGCGCCATCGCCCACGCCATCGCCCCTGCATCCATCTCTTCTTTCAAACCCTCACCCTGCACAACCACCACCTCATACACACTCCCTGTAGGACGGAGGAAAGGGAGGGAGGGAAGGAGGGAGAGAGAGAGCAGACAGCATCACGAGYGAGCTACCTACAAAACCGGATGTTAACCATTACCTAATAACCACAGTCAGCCTTGAGAAGCAAAGCCCCGTCTTTTTCACACTCCCTGGGATTTTCTTATGAACCAGGCAAATTTCCCCAAAGTGCTGCTGTTTTCCAGCACGAGGTCTGTGTATGTCAGGGTGAGGGACTTAGTCTCTATATGTGGGTGATACTAACCCAGATCTGGCCCTGGTTGGCCTGGTTTGTACTGCGGTGTGGAGTGCAGGCCCAGCAGCCCGTTGGTGTGGAGATAGTCCGGAGGAGACCCGTTGGAGGTTACTATCAAAACCTGGGGTAGAAAAACACCTTTAGCGGGGAGAATCACAACAGCACCTTTATGTACCTTTATGAATGCGTTAACATCAATCTATTTGCTTGTCCAATAGCTTTTTGTTTTATTTTTATATTTGTTGACCAAGTGACATCAAGTGACTCCAAGTGACATTGAGTCCGTTTATAAGCAACTCGAAAACAAATATAGATTATCTCGCAAGTTACAAAATATAGCCAAGGAGTAGCATGCAAAACTCAGATGTGCTGTATCCGTCTTGGGTTGAAAGAAGCTGGAGAAAACAAATGAATAATACATTGAGACTGCCCTTATATGATACTCATGTTTGCTTACAAACACACGATCAGGGACAGGATATTGTCACGCACGACACCTTACACACAGGCATTACAGGGCCACGAAAGATCTTGGACAACATGAAACAGACAGGAACATGAAAGAAATAGGTGTGTGAGATATTACTACAGTACATATTCCGGATGTTTGTTTACGTTTCTGTCATCAGTGTGGTGAGCCATGCTCCACACTTCTCTCCTCTTCTCTGCTGTGGAGGTGATGTCATCAACCATAGGCTCCTCCCCTTCACCCAGTTCTCCCCCTTCTCCCCCACCAGGCGCCTGCAAAATAGATCAGTAGAAAAACAAACCAAAAACATGTAGTGTACGTTACGGTAAATTTGGGTGATTGGGTATTCTATACATTTCCAAGAACTGTGGATGTGAGGAAGAATGTACAGATTTCCTTGGCACATATTGACTGAGTGACTCACCTTTCAATTAGGACAATACAGTTCAACAAATCTACGCTGCACCAAAATGGTGGAGGTGTTACAGTAGACCCTATTCAGTTATACCAACGCCATGTTGGTGCAGAGTGGATTCTATAGGCAGGGTTGGGTGGATTACAAGAAAAATTTAATCCATTACTGATTACAGTTACATGAAAAATAAAGTAATCAGTGACTTAATCCTTTGGATGACTCAAAATCCTTTGGATGACTCTTAATCCTTTGGATGACTCATCGTGTCACAGCATCATCGGACTGAGCTTGTTGTCATTGTTGGCAATCTCAACGCTGTGCATTACAGGGAAGACATCCTCCTCCCTCATGTGGTACCCTTCATGCAAGCTCATCCTGACATGACCCTCCAGCATGACAATGCCATCAGCCATACTACCCGTTCTGTGCATGATTTCCTGCAAGACAGGAATGTCAGTGTTCTGCCATGGCCAGCGAAGAGCCCAGATCTCAATCCCATTGAGCACGTCTGGGATCTGTTGGAGCGGAGGGTGAGGGCTAGGGCCATTCCCCCTAGAAATGTCCGGGAACTTGCAGGTGCCTTGGTGGAAGAGTGGGGTAACATCTCACAGCAAGAACTGGCAAATCTGATGCAGTCCATGAGGAGGAGATGCACTGCAGTACTTAATGCAGCTGGTGGCCACACCAGATACTGACTATTACTTTTGATTTTGACCCATCTTTGTTCAGGGACACATTATTCCATTTCTGCTAGTCACATGTCTGTGGAACTTGTTCAGTTTATGTCTTAGTTGATGATTCTTGTTGTGTTGATACAAATGTTAAGTTTGCTGAAAATAAACGCAGTTGACAGTGAGAGGACGTTTCTTTTCTTGCTGAGTTTATATGCAGTGTGTATGTATGTATGTATGTATGTATGTATGTATGTATGTATGTATGTATGTATGTATGTATGTATGTATGTATGTATGTATGTATGTATGTATGT
>NC_036854.1:27588050-27591235 GCF_002910315.2 Salvelinus sp. IW2-2015 | reverse complement strand
ATTATTGTACTGCTCTAGGATGTAATTATGTTTGGATAACCTTATTGACTATTATGTATTGATGTATTGTATTTAGTGAATATATTTATTTCCACTCTTTATGTGATGGACAATGCATAGAACCTGGAAGAAGAATGATCATTTAATCACAATAGTGATTATTGTAATGTTTGTTTATGTGTCAATTAATCCATAAGGGATGGGTTGCCAACTGGCAATTTGACACGAAAAATAACATTTCGTTAACAATCAACATTCATTATTCATTCATTCAATATAGCCTAATTAATGCTTATAGTTTGCTGTGAAATTGATAGGTCGACCAAACAGTACATTTAATGCACTCGCACTGTTAAATACCGACGTGACTCCCCTTCGCTCAATGTAAGAGTTGTATAATAAAATGGTGATTTACAGAAAATTACGACCTTCTTCTTTTAAAACATTAACAACTGTGTTTAAAACAGTGTTTCCCTCGCATTCCTGCAAGTGCAGTGTGCACTCTAAATATACTACTAAGTAGCAAGCAGCAACTCTATGGAGTCAGACAATTGTCTTATGGATATCAGATGAAGTAATCCTTAATGTAATCAGCATTTTTTAAGAATGTAACTGTAATCCCTTTTTTTTTTTTTTAAGTAATCCGGGCTCATTAACAGTTGCTTCACTTTTGTAATTGGATTACGTAATCCCCGTTACATGTCATCTGTTACTACCCAACCCTGTCTATAGGGGAGCTCACATGTACCACTGGGGCCCTGCCCCCAAAATGGCCACCGTGTTACATAAAGGCAACTCACCGTGTCTGAGGGTCCTGCAGCCAGAGGCGTATGAAGTGTGGCCAGGGTGTAGTAGAGCAGCAGCAGCATGATGGGGTT
The DNA here is from genome assembly GCF_002910315.2 of Salvelinus sp. IW2-2015. Taxonomy (NCBI): domain Eukaryota; kingdom Metazoa; phylum Chordata; class Actinopteri; order Salmoniformes; family Salmonidae; genus Salvelinus; species Salvelinus sp. IW2-2015. The sequence continues at coordinate 27,590,357 of NC_036854.1, read as the reverse complement.
GACATAGTGGTGCCAGGCCAGCGCCGGGTTGACCCGGAACATCCAGGTGTGGGAGCAGTCGGACTGGACCACTGACGAAGATACCAAACAGACTGGTGGAGAGAGGAGGGAGGGGAGGGAGGAGGGAAAAACGGAGGGAGGGAGGAGAGAAGGAGAGAAAGGCAGGATGGAGTGAGGGAAGGAGAAGGGGAGGAAGGGGAGGAGAGAGAGAGGGAGGGAAAGGCAGGATGGAGTGAGGGAAGGGAGAGGGGGAGGAAGGGGAGGAAAGAGAGAGAGAGGGAGGGAGGGAGGATGAGGGAGGGAGGGGAGGATGGAGAGAGGGAGGAAAGGCAGGATGGAGGGAGGGAGCTGGGGATGTATGTATGTATGTATGTATGTATGTATGTATGTATGTATGTATGTATGTATGTATGTATGTATGTATGTATGTATGTATGTATGTATGTATGGATGTATGGATGTATGKATGTATGTATATATGTAGTGTGTATGTATGTATGTATATTATTGTACTGCTCTAGGGATGTAATTATTGTTTGGATAACCTTATTGACTATTATGTATTGATGTATTGTATTTAGTGATATATTTATTTTCACTCTTTATGTGAATGGACAATGCATAGAACTCTGGAAGAAGAATGATCATTTAATCACCATAGTGAATTATTGTAATGTTTGTTTATGTGTCAATTAATCCCATAAGGGATGGGTTGCCAACTGGCAATTTGACACGAAAATAACATTTCGTTAACATAACATTCATTCATTCATTCATTCATATAGCCTAATTAATGCTTATAGTTTGCTGTGTAATTGATAGGTCGACCAAACAGTACATTTAATGCACTCGCACGTTAAATACCGACGTGACTCCCCTTCGCTCAATGTAAGAGTTGATAAATAAAATGGTGATTTACAGAAAAATTACGACCTTCTTCTTTTAAACATTAACAACTGTGTTTAAAACAGTGTTTCCCTCGCATTCCTGCAAGTGCAGTGTGCACTCTAAATATACTACTAAGTAGCAAGCAGCAACTCTATGGAGTCCAGACAATTGTCTTATTGATATCAGATGAAGTAATCCTTAATGTAATCAGCATTTTTTAAAGAATGTAACTGTAATCCCTTTTTTTTTTTTTTTAAGTAATCCGGGCTCATTACAGTTGCTTCACTTTTGTAATTGGATTACGTAATCCCCGTTACATGTCATCTGTTACTACCCAACCCTGTCTATAGGGGGAGCTCACCATGTACCACTGGGGCCCTGCCCCCAAAATGGCCACCGTGTTACAGTAAAGGCAACTCACCGTGTCTGAGGGGTCCTGCAGCCAGAGGCGTATGAGTGTGGCCAGGGTGTAGTAGAGCAGCAGCAGCATGATGGGGTTGACATAGTGGTGCCAGGCCAGCGCCGGGTTGACCCGGAACATCCAGGTGTGGGAGCAGTCGGACTGGACCACTGACGAGATACCAAACAGACTGGTGGAGAGAGGGAGGGAGGGGAGGGAGGGAGGGAAAACGGAGGGAGGGATGGAGAGAAGGGAGAGAAAGGCAGGATGGAGTGAGGGAAGGGAGAAGGGGGAGGAAGGGGAGGAGAGAGAGCAAAGAGAGAAAGAGGAGGGAAGGAAAGAGAGATTGAGGAGGAGGGAGGATGGAGAGAGGGAGGGAAAGACTCGGATGACGAGAGGAAGTGGGAGGGCGAGGGAGGACGAGACTATATATCAGATTGTGCTGTCACTCTCATTCTTGAAGTGTTCTCTGACAACCACCTGCTTGATTTCCTCACCACACACACACACACAACACCACACACACACACACCACACCACACACACACACACACACACACACACCACAACACACACACCACACACACACACACACACACACACACAACACCACACACACACACACACACACACACACACACATTGTCGAGAAGGAACCTGCAAGTAAACATTTAGTTTGCCGGTGTATAGAATGTGTATCCCGTGCATACGGCAAATAAACATTGAAACTATCGAGAACAATTAAGCCACAATCCTATTAAACATGTCATTCCCCAAAGCTAGAACTGACATACCCCGAGAGAGCCGAGAGAGAGAGAGGGGAGAGGAGAGAAGGGGGGGGGGGGAGAGAGAGAGAGAGCTTCAATTAAACTTCTCCATTCGGTTCTTTCCCTCTTTCATATGAATAAACCCCCTCTTCATCTTGGCAGTTAGACAACATTAAACATAACATTTACTGGTACGGCATTCCGCGAATGGTCAACCTGATCAGCAGCATTAGCAGACAAAATCTCTCTCTG
>NC_036854.1:27582538-27588025 GCF_002910315.2 Salvelinus sp. IW2-2015 | reverse complement strand
TGTGTGTGTGTGTGTGTTGTGTATGTGTGTTGTGTGTGAGTGAGGAGAATCCAGCATCAGTGTCAGTTGCTGCTTCTAGAACATTCAAAGATGAAGATAGCCTATCGTGCTGCTGTCAACATCTCATTCTTTGAAAGTGTTCTTGACAACCACCTGCTGATTCTCCTCACCACACACCACACACAACAACACACACACACACCACACACACACACACACACACACACACACACCACACACACAACACACACACACACACACACACACCACACACACACACACACACACACACACACACACACACACACACACACATTGTCGAGAAGGAACCTGCAAGTAAACATTTAGTTTGCCGGTGTATAGAATGTGTATCCCGTGCATACGGCAAATAAACATTGAAACAATCATGAGAACAATTAAGCCACAATCTATACATGTCATTCCCAAAGTAGAACTGACATACCGAGAGAGAGCCGAGAGAGAGAGGGGCGAGGAGAGAGAGAGAGCGGGGGGGGGAGAGAGAGAGCAGAGCTCAATTAAACTTCTCCATTCGGTTCTTTCCCTCTTTCATATGAATAAACCCCTCTTCATCTTGGCAGTTGACAACATGTAAACATAACATTTTACTGGTACGGCATTCTCTGACGATGGTCAACCTGATCAGCAGCATTAGCAGACAATAAATGCCACTTTAGTTATCCCAAGTCATATACACTGTTTGAAAAAAAGGTGGCTATCTAGAACTTTAAAAGGGTTCTTCGGCTGTCCCCATTGGAGAACCCTTTGAAGAACCCTTTTTGTTTCCAGGTAGAACCCATTCCATGGATTTTACATGGAAACCCAAAAAGGGTTCTTCAAAGAGTTATCCTATGGGGACAGCCGAGGAACCCTTTTTGTACCGTAAATGACAGTGTGCCATGATGATGATGAATGGAGAATGAAAGTATGGGCTGCCGCCGATGTGTTGTACAAAATCTCAGAAACACTTTAAATTTACACTAGCAGTAACAATGCTTTGGTTCCCTCGTTTTGCTTCGGTCTCTCTCTCTCTTCTCTCTCTCTCTCTCTCTTCTCTCTCTCTCTCTCTCGCTCTCTCTCTCTCTTCTCTCTCTCTCTCTCTCTCTCTCTCGCTCTCTCTGCTCTCTCTCCGTCTCTCTCTCTCTTTACTCTCTCTCTCTCTCTCTCTCTCTCGCTTTCTCTTCTCTCCTCTCTCTCCTCTCTCTCTCTCTATCTTAAAAAAAACTACTTCATGAGGCAGTCGGCGAGCAAAACAACGATAGATGCCTCGGGGTAAGGGATAGAAAAGCGAGGGAGGATGGAAAGAGAGAAAAGAGACAGAGACGCCAAAGTGCACAACAGTTACTCCAGCAGTCTTTAATTTGGGGTTATACACAGTACCAGTCAAAAGTTTGGACACACCTACTCATTCAAAGGTTTTTCTTTATTTTTACTATTTTCTACATTGTGGAACAATAGTGAAGACATCAAAACTATGAAATAACACATATGATATCATGTAGTAACCAAAAAAGTGTAAAACAAATCAAAATATATTTTAGATTTTAGATTATTTAAAGTAGCCACCCTTTGCCTTTGCACACTCTTGGCATTCTCTCAACCAGCTTCATGAGGCATGCTTTTCCAACAGTCTTGAAGGAGTTCCCACATATGCTGTGCACTTGTTGGTTGCTTTTTCTTCACTCTGCGGTCCAACTTATCCCTAACCATTTCAATTGGGTTGAGGTCAGGTGATTGTGGAGGCCAGGTAATCTGATGCAAAACAATCCTCCACAGCCTGGAGGTGTGTTTTGGGTCATTGTCCTGTAGAAAAACAAATGATAGTCCCACTAAGCACAAACCAGATGGGATGGTGTATCTCTGTAGAATGCTGTGGTAGCCATGCTGGTTAAGTGTGCCTTGAATTCTAAATAAATCACTGACAGTGTCACCAACAAAGCAATCCCACACCATCACACCTCCTCCTCCATGCTTCATGGTGGGAAATACACATGCAGAGATAATCTGTTCACCTACTCTGCATCTGACAAAGTCACGGCGGTTGGAACCAAAGATTTCAAATTTGGACTCATCAGACCAAAGGACCAATTTCCACCGGTCTAATGTCCAATGGTTGTGTTTCTTGGCCCAAGCAAGTCTCTTCTTATTATTGGTGTCCTCTTGTAGTGGTTTCTTTGCAGCAATTCAACCATGAAGGCCTGATTCACGCAGTCTCCTCTGAACAGTTGATGCCGAGACATGTCTGTTACTAGAACTCTCTGAACCATATATTTGGGCTGCAATCTGAGGTGCAGTTAACTCTAATGAACTTATCCTCTGCAGCAGAGGTAACTCTGGGTCTTCCTTTCATGTGGCGGTCCTCATGAGAGCCAGTTTCATCATAGTGCTTGATGGTTTTTAAGACTGCATTTGAAGAAACTTTCAAAGTTCTTGAAATGTTTTGTATTGACTGACCTTCATGTCTTAAAGTAATGATGGATTGTCATTTCTCTTTGCTTATTTGAGCTGTTCTTGCCATAATATGGACTTGGTCTTTTACCAAATAGGGCTATCTTCTTGTTACCACCCCTACCGTGTAACAACACAACTGATTGCCTCAAAAGCATTATGAAGGAAAGAAATCCCACAAATGAATTATTAACAAGTCACACCTGTTAATGTAAATGCATTCCAGGTGACTACCTCATGAAGCTGGTTGAGAGAATGCCAAGAGTGTGCAAAGCTGTCATCAAGGCAAAGGGTGGCGACTTCAAATAATTTATTATTCTAGTATAGTAAATGACTGGTACTGTATATATATCATGCCACTATAATTGACCGGAATTGTTTTCTTTGGGATCACGGCCCTTGTGTCCTGTTAGGAGTAATGTAAGGTTGGCCTGTGATACTAACATTCTAAAACTGCAGCTTGTCTTATTAATAGTTAGACCTTAGAATGCACATCGTAATGGAATACGATGGGTTTGGGTGCGTGGCTCTTTTCAACTCTGGCCAGAGTAAGAAAATATGAAGTGTAATTTCCTCTGCCTTCTTGGCATAGACAACCTCCAAACCAGATGCTTTCATGCCCAAGCACTGCTGCCACAGCTGGAGAAAGCTGACCACTGAGTACTGGTGTGTTTTCAATCAAGTGGCATATAGGGTGAATATCAATAGTATTTCCTTATTCGTGTCCTCTCTCTCCTKGCCTCTTTCTCAAAACGCATTGGAGGAGGTACGAGGGGAGGAGGAGGCGAGGAGAGAGGACCCGAGGAATCAAGGAAATATATGATTTACATGAAATCAAAGGCCACAGGGCACTGTGTGGGTCATTATAATCTGCCATGGATATTGTCGTAGTAATTTCCTGTATTACTAAACATTGAGAGAGCAAACCACACACAAGTCAGAGTTATATTATAAAGTCCATCTTTAATTATATATGAGCTTCACCATAGCCCTTTTTGACTCTCAGATCAATTCAGTGTCTATAAATGAATTCTCTGAGAGTCYCTACAAAACAATTCTTAGTATCATTTATWGCCAAGACACACCYCTCTCAACTCACATGACGAACAACAGATCTTAGGAACATTACAAAGAACCTTTTACTTGAAAGAGGAGTATCCCATCCAGATAGCATTAGCTATAAATTATCGTTCAGTTTGGTCTCTTTAGACGAGGTTCCAATCTCGTGCTTGGTACCAAAACATTAYCTCATCCAATGGCATATATCAATTGTCAATTCTAGATACTYCCATCTCAAATACACCCCCTCCTGGACAAGCTCAGAAAAGACAGTGAGCCTCTTAGGTYATATACTAGGTCAAGATAAGGGCAACCTCAGAGGGGACATACAATAGTTACAGACACATTCCCATAAGAAGACAAGCCTCCATTCTGTCCTCCTCCCCTTCTGATATTCTTCATAGCATCACATGGTTTAACAGATACATTGACATATGAAGACAAGCCTGACCTCTCCCCTCTCTGGGCCCCAAGTGACTAAGCCCTAGCTGATAAGGGATAACTGCAACTGCCAACAGTATAGTCCAAAATAAGACATTCTAATGACAAGAATAAAATAAAACATCTTATTTATCTATGTTACCTAACTAATTCTGATTCAGCCACGACAATTGTCATGGTTTTACCAAGAAGATAGACAGTAAACATGATTCAGAAAGAAGAACTAATATACAACGAATCTGTCATTTGTGGAGTCATATACACCACTACATTAAAAAAACACAGAATGGATAGACAACAAGAACACAGATTGGATAGACAACAAGAAGACAGATTGGATAGACAACAAGAACACAGAATGGATAGACAACAAGAACACAGAATGCGATAGACAACAACGAACACAAATGCGAAGACAACAAGGAACACAGAATGGCCATAGACAACACAGACAACACACGACATGGATCAACAACAACAAGACAGACATGCCATAGACAACAAGAAACAGAATGCATAGACAACAGAACACAGAATGGATAGACAACAAGAACACAGATTGGATAGACAACAAGAGACAGCATTGGATAACAACAAGAAGACAAATTGGCATTAAAGACACGTGTAGCCACACCAGAAGCAATGGATATGACAACAACGAAACAGAATGGATAGACAAACAAGAACACAGGAATTGGATACACACAACGAAACAGATTGGATAAGACAACAAGAACACAAGAATGCGACTAGACCAACAAGAACACAACTTGCGGCTATACCACAACAAGAAGACAGATGATAAGGACAACAAGAACACCAGATTGCAAGACAACAAGACAGACAGCATTGGCATAGACAAGCAAGAACACAACTTGGATAACACAACAAGAAGACAGATTGGATATACAGAACAAGAACCACAGATTGGATTAGACAAACAAAACACAGACTTGTGACACACAACAAAGAACACAGAGTTCGATAGACAACAAGAACAAACACAAGACGATACCCGAGTCGGTTTGATAACCTCACAAGGCACAAGATGTTAGTTCAACGTCTAGGTTGATTACTTTTTGTTTGAGTGTCAACTACGTGAATTCAAACATGAAATCAACAAAAAAATGTCACCATGTCATTGGATTTGAGGTTACAAGTTGCGGTGACACAACTATACAAAATAAGACGTTTATTATTTTGGCGGTTGAAATGAAGTGGAAACAATCGTTATTCAACATCGTTTTTTGCCCTCAGTGCCGGGTTTCTTGCGGCTCGACGATTAAAACGATAAATCATTTACCAAACAATCCCATTTGACCATTTTCTTCTCATTTTCCAAGCATTTTATCTACAAAACAACATTGCTTTTTGCTACCCTAAGTAGTTTATATTTGGAGTTGCGCATCCAAATGAAAAGCACCACATATTCTCACTGTAAGCTCGGGGATAGCTAATCAAAAGGCATCGTTGCCCACAAATGTTAAACTAAACAACAGTACCGGATTGATCTCTCTTCTG
>NC_036854.1:27576958-27581996 GCF_002910315.2 Salvelinus sp. IW2-2015 | reverse complement strand
TAGGATCAGTCCCTCATCTCCATTGTAATCTGATTCAATTATATCTAGATCAGGAACCCCTGTCCCATGTAATCTGATTCAATATGATCTAGATCAGAGTCGCCCTCTCCATATTAATCTGGTACATTATATCTACAAGCATCCCCCTCCATATCTATTTATTCATTATGATCGTGATGAGTCGAGTCCCCGCTCTCCATGAATCTGGTTCGATTATGATCTAGATCAGGATCCCTGTCCATTCTGTAATCTATGCTTGCTGATCTACCATTCAGGTCCCCCAAGTCTAGTAATCTTGATCAATATGATCTAGGATCAGTCCACCCTCCATCAATCTGATCAATCATGATCTAGCAGGATCCCCTGTCCATGTAATTCTATTCATTATTATCTAGTCAGATCCCCCTCTCCATTAAATCTTATTCATAATGTAATATAGGATCAATCCCCCGTCCCATTAATCTGATTTCAATATGATCTAGATCAGAGACCCCTGGTCCATGTAATCTGGTTTCCAGTAATGATCTAGGATCAGGATCCCGTCTCATGTAATCTATCCATTATGATTCTAGAATCAGGATCCCCTCTCCATGTAATCTGAATCATAATGATCTAGATCAAGGTCCCCCTCTCCTTGCTTTAATCTGAATTAAATATTAATCTAAATCAGTCCCCCCCTCTCCATGTATTCTGATTGATTAATGATCTAGGATCACGGTCCCTCCTCTCCACTGTAAATCGATCCGATATGACTCTACAGGATCAGTTCCCCTCATCCCTCCATGTAACTGATTCATTAGATCTAGATCAGACCCCTGACCAATGTAATCGATTCAATAATGATCTAGGACAAGCTCGCCCTCTCCATATAATCTGGTTCATTAGATCCTACAACAGGTCCCCCTTGTCCATTAATTTGATTCATTAACTAGACGATCATCCCCCTCTCCAGTAAATCTGTTCCAAATGATCTAGGATTCAGGATCCCCTTTCCAGTAATCTATTCCATGTATCTATACAGTCCCTCCGCTCCATGTGTTCTATTCAATATGACTAGGATAATAGTACGCCCTCTCCATGAATTGTGATTCATTATAACTGATCAGGATCCCCTACATGTAATTGATTCATTATGTGCTACGATCAGGCCCCCCCTCTCCATGATCTGCATTGATAATGATCTAGGATCAGGTTCCCTCTCTCTCCATAAATCTGATAATATGATCTTGATCAGTCCCCCCTCTCTTTTTAATCTGACTTCATTATATACTAAGGATCAAGGTCCCCTTGTCACATGTTCATTTTGATTCATTATGATCGAGATCAGGTCCCACTCTCCATGTTTTAATCTTCATTATGACTCTAGGATTCAGATCCCCTTCCATTAATCTGATTTCATTGTGATCTACGATCAGTCCCCTTCCATTTTAATCTGATTTCAATATTGATCTAAGATCACGTCCCCACTCTCCAATGTTCATCTGAGCCATAATGATCGTAGGGATCAGGGGTCTCGCCTCTCCATAATCTATTCAATAATCTAGGATTAGTCCCCCTCTCCAGTTAACTATTCATTATATCGATTCAGGACCCTCCCATTAATCTATTCATTATTTCTAGGATCAGCCCCCCTCTCCCATATTCTATTTATAATATCAGATCAAGTCCCTCCTCTCCATGTAATTCTCATACATATATATCTGGATCAGACCCCCTCTCTTTGTAATCTATCATTATATCTAAGATTCAGGCCCCCTGTCCATGGCATTTGATTCATTATGGATCAGAATCACGTCCCCCACTCTCCATGTAAATCTGGTTCATTATAATCTAGATCAGATCCCCTTCCATTGAATTCTATCATTGTATCTATGATCAGTCCTCCGACTCCCATGGTCTGATCAATATGATCTAGGATTATAGTCGCCCTCTCCATGTAATTTGATCATATGATCGATCAGGATACCCTCTCCATGTAAACAATTCATATATGTTCTAGACAGGCCCCCCTCGTCCATGTTATTCTGATTGAAATGATCTAGATCAAGTCCCTTTCCGTCCATTCAATCCTGAACTGCATAATATCAGAATCAGTCTCCCCATCTCCATATAATAATTCTATCAATATGATCGAGATCCTCTTAGTGTCGCCCTCTCCATGTAACTTTGATTCATTCATGATCTCGGATCAGGATCCCCTCTCCATTAATCTATCAATTATGTTCTAGCGATCAGGCCCCCCCCCCTCTCCATGTATTCTGAGTGATACTATGATCGTAGATCACACAAAGGTCCCGGCTATTCCACGCCCACGCCACCAACTCACATTTACATCTGTTCTATTATATCTCTTGTATCTATTCCTATCTCCCATCTTGCTTTGTTTGTTCTCATACTAATAATATTTTTTTTTAATTAACATCAGTGATACATATATCATTCATTGTGATCCACGGGGTCCCCCCTCTTTGTATAATCTGATGATCATTTATCTGATCTAGATCACGGTCCCAGATCCCTGGTTCCATTAGTCATCTTGTGATTCAATTATCATTAGGATTCAGGTACCCCACTCTCCATGTTAATCTTTCATTATACTTCTAGGAGCAGCGATCCCCTTCCATGTTAATCTATTCCATTCACTTATCTAATGATTCAGGGAGGTCTCCCACCCGATCCCAATTGTGTTCTGACCAAATGATTAGGAGGATTAGGATCGCCCCTCTCCATTGGTAATAATCTGTCGCTGTAATATTTCCATAATTTATCGGTGGAATCAGGATACCTCTCCCATGTAAACTTCTGATTCATTATTTGTCTTTAGAGAGTAGGATCAATGGTTGATGAGGCTAGCGCCCCCCCTCTCCATGTGGGAGGTAGATTATTGGTATTAGTTTCTGTGAAAGTTAAAGGATGTGTAATAGGAGTAATATGGGTAGATTCATAATGATCGTATATGAGTTGGAAAGGGAAAATAATCAGGTTTTCCCCCGGTGCTCATCTCGTAAATCTGAATTAATTGATAGTACATGAGTGATCTTGATATCTAGTGCGGATGGGTAGAAAAGGTAATTAGTTGGATAGTCCGCCACTATGTGTCTCTTTAATATTTGTGGATAAGATCTGATCATTAATAGTAGAGTAGAAATTTCGTGTATTCACGGCGATCAGTGCCCGACCTGTGGTATTTGTTTCCATAGTGTATTGGGAATGGTGTTATTAGATTTCGGTTAAGAGATTATGACGGTATTAGTTGAGTAGAATGGTGTATAGAGAATCAGGTGTCAGACGGTATTACCTTACATAGGATCTGTGCTTATATTAGGCTAGACTGTGGTATTTTGATAGGATGGTGTAACGGGTAGAAATTCTGCGGTTATTAGTTGATTGGATGAGTGTATAGTGTAGAGTATTAGTGATAGAATGGTTTAGGGTAGATTCATTAGTTGATTAGTTCATAGTCGGATGGTGAGGTAGTAGGGGTAGCAGGTATTAGTTGATAGGAATGTGTGTATCAGGTTAGAGTTATTAGATAGTGGAGTAGTGATGGTGTATAGGGTTAGAGGGTTATTAGTTGATAGGATGGTTGTATAGGGTAGACGTATTAGTTGATAGGATGGTGTAATACGGTAGAGGTTATTAGTTGATAGGATGGCTGTATAGGGTAGAGGTATTAGTTGATAGGATGGTGTACTAGGTAGAATTAGTTGATAGGATGGTTATAGGTAGAGGTAATAGTTGATAGGATGGGTGTAATAGGTAGAGGTATTATTATAGGATGTGTATAGGGTAGAGGTATTAGTTGATAGGATGGTGTCAAATCTTACCTCCGTCAGGAAATCTTACATATGAAATTAAATGTATAATCTCAAATCCAAATTCTACGCACATAGAGACAAGGTACAGTACATTTTGAAAATACTTTGAGAGTTTTAACTGGAGGTTTTGGTCTGATATCTCATATCGTCATCATTGTTTCCTTTCTTCCCTTTATCTATAGATCCCATTTGATTCTTGAAGAATAGCACTTACAAATGCCTATGAGCTTAGTTCAACTGCCATACCCCATCAGAACCCAAAATGATACTCCAATGTTTGCAAACAAAGTACATGTAAACAAACACTATACAACCTCAAAACAGGGTTAAAACTATAATTTTGATATCATGGATGGTCAGTCCTTGTATCCATAGCTCTGTCTTTGAATTTGAGAGTGGTTACATTTCTCCAGCCCAAATCCCAATAGTTTTTRCCTAAAGAGGGGTGGTGATTACCCTTTGTTATTATTTAAACTGCTGATTGCCGCTTTAAAGAGGCTGTTTAGTTGCTTATTCTTTACCTTAAATGTTGGCTTGAGTGTTGCATGTATGCACACACTACTGTTCAAAAGTTTGGGGTCACTTAGAAATATCCTTGTTTTCCATGAAAACATACATGAAATGAGTTGCAAAATAAATAGGAAATATAGTCAAGATGTTGACAAGGTTATAAATAATGATTTTTAATTGAAATAATAATTGTGTCCTTCAAACTGTGCTTTCGTCAAAGAATCCTCCATTTGCAGCAATTACAGCCTTGCAGACCTTTGGCATTCTAGATGTCAATTTGTTGAGGTAATCTGAAGAGATTTCACCCCATGCTTCCTGAAGCACCTCCCACAAGATGGATCGGCTTGATGGGCACTTCTTACGTTTCATACGGTCAAGCTGATTCCACAAAAGCTCAACAGGGTTGAGATCCGGTGACTGTGCTGGCCACTCTGTCCAGTGTCTGTGTTCTTTTGCCCATCTTAATCTTTTCTTTTTATTGGCCAGTCTGAGATATGGCTTTTTCTTTGCAACTCTGCCTAGAAGGCCAGCATCCCGGAGTCGCCTCTTCACTGTTGATGTTGAGACTGGTGTTTTGTGGGTACTATTTAATGAAGCTGCAAATTGAGGACTTGTGAGGCGTCTGTTTCTCAAACTAGACACTCCAATGTACTTGTCCTCTTGCTCAGTTATGCCCCGGGGCCTCCCACTCCTCTTTCTATTCTGGTTAG
>NC_036854.1:27568607-27571527 GCF_002910315.2 Salvelinus sp. IW2-2015 | reverse complement strand
TATTGCTTTTTTAATCAGAACAACAGTTTTCAGCTGTGCTAACATAATTGCAAAAGGGTTTTCTAATGATCAATTAGCCTTTTAAATGATAAAGTTGGATTAGCTAACACAACATGCCATTGGAACACAGGAGTGATGATTGCTGATAATGGGCCTTTGTACGCCTATATAGATATTCCATAAAAAATCTGCCGTTTCCAGCAACAAAAGTCATTTACGACATTAACAATGTCTACACTGTATTTCTGATCAATTTGATGTTATTTTAATGAACATATTTATTTTCCTTTTTTTCCAAAAACAAGGACATTATCAAGTGACCCCAAACTTTTGAACAGTAGTGTATGATATAATATTTATCAATTTCTTAACACATCCTTGGTTTATTTGGGGGACACCTTTTGGCTCAGGAGCACTACCAGAGGAAATAGTTATGTATATAGCCTCTTTAAAGATAACAAGCGATGTCATATCATTCCTTGACAACCTTCATTTACTTCTCTATAAATTAAGCCCAAATACATCCAAATACGTTACATAACCTCTTGGCCAATATCAAGTTCAACTCCACTCCACACAAAACACAACATTCGCAGGGCATGACAACATCCCAACTGCAATTCCCGTTCAAAAATCCTCCTTTGCTGTGAAGTTCTCCTTTGCTCAGTTGGGCTGAGCGTCTGACACCGGGGCCAGATGAAATACACCATGATCTACGGCCTCCAGCAGATGTCAAACACATTGTTGTGTGTTGTCTGGAGCAGAGGCAACGCACGTGTGGCAATCTTAAAGGTGTACCACCCACTGACAGCTCCCTGTGATGCTTTTCATAGGAATTCCTCTGCCTTTCTTTTTTTTAATATAGTGAAAGAAAAGAGAGGGGAGGAAAAAGGAGAGAGAGAGAGAAAGAGGGAGAAATACATCTTCACCCTTTCAACTTGACACAAGCAATCTCTTCCACAAGAAATACCACCACTCTCACGGTCGGATCGTAATTTAGGACCAAAGCCAACAGACGGACACCTGACACCCACTCTGACATGCAATTGGCTCAGACGTTGACACTTGATTGGATTGCTATGTTAGATTTTGTGGTCTTTTTCTCCCCCTAGCCACATGTGTTTGGGGCAATAATATTGGTCACCGTCAGAGCCTCAGTCAGCCTCTGTGTTCTTGTATTCCTAATCTAGAGGATTACACACTGATGATGTTATGCTGATATGCTGGGATTCAAAATGATCCTGTAAGCAGATGTTATGCAAATGGGGGTTGCTTTTTATGGATGATGCATGTGCATTGCCCTTGAAACTACATGAAAACGCACGCACGCACGCACGCACACACACACACACAGACACAGACACAGACACAGACACAGACACAGACAACAGGCACGCAGCGCGCAGCGCAACGCGACACAACACAGACGGCAACGCAACCGCACGCACAACACACCACAGGGACACAGAAACATCAGGCATGCACGACGGCAACGGCGCCGCACACGCCACGGCACGCACGCACGCACGCACGCACGCACGGCACGCAACGCAAGCACGCACGCACACGCACATCACGCCACACACACCACACACACCACACCACACACACACACATCACACACACACACACACACACACACCTGGCGTAGCTATCCCCGGGTGGGATGAGCTCCTGGAAGAACTGGAACTGGTAGAGGTAGAGAATCACCAGGTGTCCAGCGCTGAAGATGGCCATGAGGACACACAGACAGCTGAAAATGAGCGGGTGGAAGGTCCGACAGAAGGACCACCAGGTACACAGGCCCAGGAAGGTGAAGAAGTAGACTGCAGAGGTCAGGGAGGGCAGCATGATGCCTGGAACAGCACAGAAGCAGAGTGGGGACATAGTGACTAATGGAACATCCTCCGTGAGACTGGATGGAGAAGTATACATTGTATTACACCTTTAGGTCGTTGTCAAATCTCATCTCTGATTAGTACATTTCACACTTGAGTATGAAAAATCCCAACACAATTGGTAATTTCAGCATTTCAGGAAAGGAAGTTAAACATTCAGAAAGTCTTTGGGAAACAAGGTTCATCCTGATAATCTACAGTAGATGTGTGGGGAGATTTAACTGTATTGTCTTAATACAAATATTGAATATTGAATATTTACACTGTATGTAACATTTTATTAAATTAAATCAGGGATTCAATCATGTCAATTTAAGCAAATTACAAGTGGAGTAATTGCACTGCCCTGATGATAAATTGTGGATTGCCAGTCATTCGTTTGAGTGAAGGCACTTACCTGTAAGGCCCAGTAGAATGGTGACCACTACTTTCCCTGCAGTGGTAATAAGATTCCCAATGATCTCCTTGACTTTGGATGCCATCGCCGCGATCTGACGAAGGATCTTCATCTTGGTGCTCTCCTCCTCTACTTCTCCTTCCCCTTCTTGCCCCTCTCCTCCCTCCTCCAACTCGTCCCCAGTCATCTCTCCATCTCCATCCCCTTCTTGCCCCTCTCCTCCCTCCTCCACCTCGTCCCCAGTCATCTCTCCATCTCCATCCCCTTCTTGCCCCTCTCCTCCCTCCTCCACCTCGTCCCCAGCCATCTCTCCATCTCCATCCTCGCCCGTCTCAAAGTCCTCCTCCAACATCAGGTCGTCCTCCTCCAACTCAACCTCCTCCTTTTTCTCCTCCTCTTCCTTCTTTTCCTGGGGAAAGCAGATGAATACAATCAGTATCAACGCAGAAGTTAATAACATGTACACCCTGTAGCTAGGGCCTTTACCCTGCCTCGTTAGAAACGACATCCTGCCTCGTTAGAAACGACATCCTGCCTCGTTAGAAACGACACCCTGCCTCGTTAGAAACGACACCCTGCCTCGTTAGAAACGACACCCTGCCTCGTTAGAAACGACACCCTGCCT
>NC_036854.1:27560936-27567182 GCF_002910315.2 Salvelinus sp. IW2-2015 | reverse complement strand
GTTGATTAGAAACGGCACCCTGCCTCGTTGATTAGAAACGGCACCCTGCCTCGTTGATTAGAAACGGCACCCTGCCTCGTTGATTAGAAACGGCATCATGCCTCGTTGATTAGAAACGGCACCCTGCCTCGTTGATTAGAAATGGCTTTGTTGAGTAGCCCTGCTTTGTTGAGTAGAAATGTATTTTATGAGTAGCCCTGCTTTGTTGAGTAGCCCTGTTTTGCTGAGATGCTCTGCTTTGTTGAGAGAACTCAATTCAACAGAAGTCATAGTATAGTGTGTACCCAATATGATACTTTGAGTGTTTGTGTGTTGAGAGTGAGACACTAGAGCTGTGCTCATAACCCTGTTAAGCATTTGCTGCAGAACCATGTTGCAGTAAAACTGCTGGTAAGGGTTAAGGAGGGTCCCAGGAGTTACGTCCCATTGTAATTATTAATGAGAGGGGTTATAGGAGAGATTAGCGGTCTGCTTGACAGTGACATTCAGCAGGACCGTACTCCAGACCACACGTTTAACGACCATTTCAACCAGTTGTCTCTTTTTATTGCACAAAAGGACTAAACCCACTCTAACGACTGCCTGCAATGCAGCAGACCTGCACTTTTCACTAAACTTCAGCCAGTGCGTTTGGATTTATATAGCAATTATATTAGAAGACTGCTATCATGCAAACCAGGAAAAAGGCATATGGATGTCAATAAATTGCAAATGGTTAACATTCTGGTTTACATTAGCCATGAGCTATAGTGTACATCACATTGCATTTAATAAAGGTCAGTTAATAACAGCCGTTCATATCAGGCCATATGGTGGAAGTAACACAGGGAAAAGATGAGCAGGTTATTATGTATATTCATAACATAAATCCCTGGAATTCAATAGATGTTGCCCTTGCGTCATTGCTTTCAGAAAGTATTCATACCCCTTCACTTATTCAACATTTTGTTGTGTTATATCATTATAGTCTATAAATTGTGCATATAGGCTGTGACTTAAAATGAAATACAAATTAAACAAAAAATGCATGATCAGGCTCAGTCTCCAGTGCCTTTGAATTCGTTTTTAGAAACAGAGTCTGTGGCTTCAGGCTCATGCAATGGTGCCTGGAGAGCAGACCAGCAGCAGAGAATATCCTCTCAGCACTTGCAGAACCACTGGAGAATATCCTCTCAGCACTTGCAGAGCCACTGGAGAATATTCTCTCAGCACTTGCAGAACCACTGGAGAATTATCCTCTCAGCACATTGCAGAACCACTGGAAATATTCCTCTCAGCGTTTGCAGAGCACCTGGAGAATATTCTCTCAGCCGTTGCAGAGGCCACTGGAAGAATATTCTCTCAGCAACTTGCAGAGCCACTGCGAAGAAATATTCTCTCAGCCACTTGCAGAAACCACTGGAGAATATCCTCTCAGCACTTGCAGAGCCACTGGAGAATATCCTCTCAGCGTTTGCAGAACCACTGGAGAATATTCTCTCAGCACTTGCAGAGCCACTGGAGAATATCCTCTCAGCGTTTGCAGAACCACTGGGGATGCTAAACACCCTTCGGGCTCCTCTTACCAGGCTGGGCAGGATGCACATTTTTCTTTTTTTGTTGTTGGTAGGCCTAAAGGATTTTAGGTGAAATAACCCTATCAAAATGGAAAGCTCCGTGAATGAGATAATATGCCAGAACTATTGGGTCAAAATCATTGACGGCCTACTGTATTGATAAAAGAACGAAAATAATCTAAACTTTAATGAGATCAAATTTTTGTTTATAAATACTTTGCTACAATGACACACTTAGCTATCTACCCACTTCRTTCCTTTCTGTTAGCATGTGCACGTAGTAAGTACACCATCATGCTTTTGGGATATGTGTCTTTTCAGATTCCACAATGATTCTTTAGTTGTGGACACTACATCACCACACTCCCTCTCTTGCTCTTGGTCCTCATCTTTGTAAATCACCTTGATTTTGCACCTGTGTGTTTTATCAGTTTCTTTATGAAAATATTTAGCATACTACATGACAGTAGCTAAAGCAAGGGGCTATAGCAGCACACAAGTAGACTACAGATGCATGCCCTGAGCTCGAGTGAGCACTACTGGAGTTAAATTGGTCACACTCTGCTACTTGCTCCGTTCCAGTCAAATTGGTCAAACTCCGCTACTCGCTCTGCTACTCGCTCCGTTCCAGTCAAATTGGTCACACTCCGCTACTTGCTCTGCTACTCGCTCCGTTCCAGCTCCGCTCTGCTCACATACCCTGCTTGTTGCAGGATGCATGTTTTGGAGTATTTTTATTCTGTACAGGCTCCCTTCTTTCACTCTCAATTAGGTTAGTATTGTAGAGTAACTACAATGTTGTTGATCCATCCTCAGTTATCTCCTATCACAGCCATTCAACTCTGTAACTGTTTAAAGTCACCATTAGCCTCATGGTGAAATCCCTGAGCGGTTTCCTTCCTCTCCGGCAACTGAGTTAGGAAAGACGCCTGTATCTTTGTAGTGACTGGGTGTATTGATAAACCATTTAAAGTGTAATTAATAACTTCATCATGCTCAAAGGTCTGCTTTTTTTACCCATCTACCAATAGGTGCCCTTCTTTGCGAGGCATTGTTAACCTTCCTGGTCTTTGTGGTTGAATCTGTGTTTGAAATTCACGGCTCGACTGAGGGAACCTACAGATAATTGTATGTGTGGGGTACAGAGATGAGGTAGTCATTCAAAAATTATGTTAAACACTATTATTGCACACAGAGTGAGTCCATGCAACTTGTTATGTGGCATGTTAAGCAAACGTACAGCTTTACAGCTTTTCATTTTTTATTAATTAGTAAAAAAATKGATAAACATAACTCCACTTTGACATGATGAGGTATTATGTATTTGATCAATTTTAAATTCATGCTGTAACACAACAAAATGTGGAAAAAGTCAAGGGATGTGAATACTTTCTGTACATATCCAGTCTGTGTACTATATACAGAATACTGTACATGTTGTTATCCTTCTCCCATTCACAAACAATACATGATGTGAACAGCTGCATTTCAAATGCACATAAAGACTAATTATTAGCCTGTTTGTCTGTACATTAGATTATAAAGTGACATGCGTTAGGTGACAGACTTTCCTAACAAGGTTAGGGGAACATAAATGAATCTCCTGGGACAGAACAGGATGGATGAGCATTAAGAGAAATGAGATTAGGTGTGGGACGCTGGAGACGAGACAGAATGTGGGCTTCACTTCAAAAGCACTAAGCAGACTAGCTGACTCAAAACTGTGGTAGATGCTAGACATCAGTTAACACGTTCTAATCGTATAGTATGTACTTCAAATTTCAATATAGAAGGAAATTTAGAAACCAACTTCAGATTTTTTTTTTTAAAGGAGTTCAAATCAAATCAAATGTTATTTGTCACATGCTTTGTTAACAACAGGTGAAGACTACCAGTGAAATGCTTACTTACGGGTCCTTTTTCGACAATGCAGAGTTAAAGACATGTTATTTCTGGTTTGGCAAAATGGCCGCCAAGGGTAAGCAACCGCAAAAAAAGGAAATTCAATGGCCCTGTATTGGAATCCTGGAATTTGAGGGAAAAACTACCAACATTTTGTAAGAGAAACAGCTAATTAGATGGTGATTTTACACCATCTGGTGATTTTATACCATCTRGTGATTTTACAACTAATTAGATGTAAAATCACCAATTTATGAACACAGGAAAAGCAAACTATTGCTATAAAACAAAACTATTCAAAAATAGGCACATGTAGTAGGCACATGTGGTCATCTGAGAGTAATTGGTATAATTTCCTCAAAACATTAGTCTCTCATGGCACACATTGGCACACGTGTAGGATCTTAATTTGAGCCAATTTGCTACAGCAGGAAAATAATCCTGCAGCAACAGCAAATGTGAATTGTGTCGATTATAATTAAGAGACATCTTTGTAAGGGTTGATCCATTTTTCGTAARGGAAAATCAAGTCTGAAATTTCCAAGTGTAAATTACAAACTTAAGAAGCTTTTTTAAACCTCAAATACACTAAAATGTCCAGCATTGCAGGAACGTTCTCAGGGTGATCAAAATAAGATCGACATCTGTATAATAGTCCAGCATGAGATCAAAGAGTTTTGGGGGGTTTGTTAGCTGTGGTGGGAACCTCAAACTCAACTGTGGTTCAACCTATCTAAAATCCTCTCCACAGCAAGGTCCTCTCTGGAGTCAGCAACTACAGAACTAAAATACAAATCAATTTAGAGCAGCCTAATCAGTTGTTAATTTGAAATGGGCCTACATGGTAAAAGTGAAATCTGCCTAGCTACATATTTTCCCTATACTGTATGTATCACACTGCCACAATGAATGAGCGCTCTGTGCGATCACTCGCCGCCCTATCGTGAAATCTTCACAGGGCAAAACAAACAAGTCTTTCTCGCTGGGGAAAATACCAAAGTCAGTAATCTCCTCACTATCGTCCGCGGGGTATCGTAAATGATCGAACAAGTTGCGTTTGACGAAGCCCTGTTTATTTAATTAACTGAGGCGACTGCTCCCATGCAGCGTGCAGCTGCAGGCTTCAAACCGCAACAGAGGAGGCAGCGAACGAACCAACCGCTCTCTTATGAACCTCCCGAGGGATCTAATTYCACCTCTTCCTCCTGGCTCTCACAAACAGGCTCTCAGTCTGTTCACAGGCCGCACCCACTGTTACATCACTACACACCGTGAGAGGATGAAGGGGGTTGTCTAGTCATCAGCACTCCACCTGGTAGGCTACTGCCGGTTCACTGTAACAGTATGACTAGTTGGATACCTGGTTGGTGATTGGTCAACTTCCGTTTTCAAAGGACCAAGAATATTGTCCGTCTACATTCATGCAAACTACTTTGCAATTGATGATTTAAGTTATTCAACATGAAGGGGTGATAATCCTAGTACTYGAAGTTAATCTTAAATTAATCATTGTTTATTGTCAGCGATCTGGAGAGCTTCCAACCAACTCAATGCACTGTAGTACACATGTCAATCAGGAGCTCTGCCGGGGCAGTCCCAGCAGTTGTCTTATATACACACGACTATACACAGACAAGTTATATTTGCATGATTTAGCATAATTAATTAATCATTACCATTTTGTTTCATTCATGTGACCGACCAATACTGGTTCATAACATGCGACAGACCAACACCTCATAAGGCTCTACGCTGAGACCWTGAAACTAAGATATCTTTCATTCGTTCTCAAAACAATGTGGCATTTTGCAGCTACTGATAGGTGTGATTTGTACAGTCAGCCACTTGCATGAACACAGAAATTGGTTTATAGAACAGCACATGAATAGAACACAGAAATTAGTTGAAGAAAGGCACATGTATAACATTTCCATTAAAGGGTATTTTCTTTCCCTAAAAACCTTTAATAAAATGCTACTTTCAGGATGTGAAAACTTTAGGGATATTGCAGGTAGAGTGCCGGCGTCTCGAGTGAGGTCACAAAGGCCGGGTCCAATTCTCTATCCCCAACCACAAGCCTCAGTTTTGTACCTTAGAAATGACACATATAAACCCCAACGGAAACGCCACGCAAAAAGCATTTGGGAGCCAATCAGCTGCTCAGCCTGTTCCATGTAAATTAGTTTATGAGTAAAGTCACAAATACCCAGAGGTCAAACTTAAAGGCTTCTGAGGCTCCTATGAAAAACAACATCTGGTGGTCCTGCTCGACTCAGTTGGTAAGACTGTGGTGCTCGTGACACCAAGGTCATGGGTTTAATTCCCACAGGGAACACATACACATATTGAACATGTATGCAAGTGGCTTTGGACAGACGCATCTGCTAAGTGGTCTATGTTAGAAGACAAAAAACTGGAAGACTGCCAACTAATCTATCAAGCTCAATAACAGCCAATCCATTCATATCCCCCTGCAGCTGCAGACAGAGAGGAACTAACGAGGAGAGCTGTGCTGACAGCATCAGGCTGCTAGTGATAAACAGCTTTGGTGTCAACACATGGAAAACCCAGTTGCTCTGGCTTCCTCATTGACAGTTCATCCAATTCCTCATTGAGTTAGGGCTGATACACTGACATGCAGAGTAGGGCTATATCTGAATGAATGATGGCATGTGTGAATACATCTTAATGCAGTCTCTCACTCTGCCACCCACAGGGGTGTGTCTCTCTCACTCTGCCACCCACAGGGGTGTGTCTCTCTCACTCTGCCACCCACAGGGGTGTGTCT
>NC_036854.1:27557616-27560491 GCF_002910315.2 Salvelinus sp. IW2-2015 | reverse complement strand
GTCTCTCTCACTCTGCCACCCACAGGGGTGTGTCTCTCTCACTCTGCCACCCACAGGGGTGTGTCTCTCTCACTCTGCCACCCACAGGGGTGTGTGTACCTGGGTCCAGGGTACAGGTTGGTAGTTGGAACTAAGCCAGGGTCGGTATATATGAGCTGCATAAGAATGTTGGAATGTGAGCTGAAATCATAGCTTAATATACTGTATCTCAGTGACTGAGATTGTGATGCAGTTCACCGCTGTGTATAACTTGATGTAATGATGTGTTGTACATCATGTGTTGTGTATTGTATGTGGGAGCAGGGCCGTACGTCCAACAATATTTCCTCTTGGGTAAAATAAGGTTGATTTGATCTTATCTAAAGTAAAGGCCTTGTTAAATATGTGATCAGGAACATGGCAGATTATTAACATGCCAGCCTAAAGAGATCACACTAATATGTGCCCCAGATTTAAGGCAGGGTGAACAATAGGTGGTAAGGGTGTGAAAGGTGAGGGTGTCAAGGGTGAAGTTTAGTAGTGTGTGTGGTCTGATCAGAGTTGTGGGTTTCGGCAGGCATCACTAGCGGTCACCATTGTCTCGTCCCGTTCACTAACGCAGCTAATGATTGCTCCATGGACTAGCTATAGCACCACAGTGAGCCTGTACATTGGCAAATGTTACAAAACAATGGTGATGGCTGGGCTGTGGAGCTGTGAGAGAGAGCCAGCCAGTGATCAAAGCAGTGTGGTAGTGTGGTTCTAATCAGCCCTTAAGTCGTATAACTGTAAAGGGCCATGCCAGGGGAGGGGCACATTCCAACTAATTACCGCTCCACAACACGCTGCACACTTGGAGAGAGCACGTCCCCACACTGCTTTTATTAGAGTGAGTAGGGGGAGAGAGAGACAGAGAGGKAGGGAGACAGCAGCGAGAGAGGCAGAGAGGGAGGGAGACAGTAGGGAGAGAGAGAGAGAGGGAGGGAGAGACAGCAGAGAGAGAGAGAGGGAGAGAGAAAGAGGGGGCAAGTTTGGATCAGGAGCCCTGTCCTGGCACTGAGAGTCTCTGGCACCAGACGAGGAGCGGTGAAAACAAAAGATGATGGAGGAGAGTAGACAGAGGAGAGGAGAGAGGAGAGAGGAGAGAGGAGAGTAGACAGAGGAGAGGAGAGAAGAGTAGAGGAGAGAGGAGAAAGAATAGACAGAGGAGAGGACGGGGAGAGAGGATGAGGAGAGCAGGAGAATAGGACAAGGAGAGAGGAGAGATAGACAGAGGACGAGGAGGGACAGAGGAGGGAGATAGACAGAGGAGAGGAGGGAGAGAGAGAGACGGAGAGTAGACAGAGGAGAGGGATGAGAGAGAGGTAGAGGAGAGCGAAGAGGAGGCAAAGAGTAGGAGAGAGAATACAGAGGAGAAGGAGGGCGAAGAGAGAGGAAGGATAGAAGGGAGAGAGGACAACAGAGGACAGAGAGACAGAGAAGTAGACAGAGGAGAGGACGGGGAGAGAGGAGAGTACGCCAGAGAGACGGAGGGAGCAGAGGACGGAGGTAGACCAGAGGAGGGGGAGACGAGAGGACGAGGGGGAGAGGAGAGCAGGATGCACGAGGAGAGGACAGAGGTAAGAGAGAGCAGAATAGACAGAGGAAGAGGAGGGGAGCAGAGGAAGAGGAGAGAGGAGAGAAGGAGAGTAGACGAGAGGAAGAGGAGAGGAGAGAAGGAGAGGAGAGAGAAAGAGACAGGAGGAGAGGAGAGAGAGTAGAGAGAGAGCAGAATAGACAGAGGAGATGAGGGGAGAGAGGAGAGGAGAGAGGAGAAGTAGACAGAGGAGGAGAGTAGGAGGAGAGAGCAGATAGACAGAGAAGAGGAGGGGAGAGAGGAAGATGAGACAGAGGAGAGGAGGGGAGGGCGAGAGAGGAGAGTAGAACAAGGAATGAGGGGAGAGAGGAGAGAGATGAAGGGAGCGAGAGTAGATGAGGAGATAGGAAGAGGACGAGGAGAGAGAGGAGAGGAGAGAGAGGAAGGAGAGGAGAAGGAGGGACGGGAAGGGGGAGGGAAGAGAGGAGAGAGATCTAGAGGAGAGGAGGGGAAGAGAGGAGAGGGAGAATAGATGGGAGAGGATGAAGAGGAAGAGGAAGAGCCGACAGAGAGAGGAGGGGACGAGAGGAGAGAGATCCAGGAGAGAGGTCAGGAGGGAGGAGGAAGACAAGAGGGGAGGGAGTAGGAGAGGACAGAGGAGAGGAGGGAGAGGAGCGAGATGAGAGATGAGACGTGAGCGGAGAGCAGGAATGAGTAAGCATAGAGAGAGCAAGGGGGCGGATGAGGAAGTGAGAGGAGAGATGAGATGGAGGAGAGAGGAGAGTAGACAGAGGAGAGGAAGGCAGAGAAACGAGAAGAGGGAGATGAGACGGCATAGACGCGAGGAGAACGAGAGTAGACAGCAGAAGATGGAGGGGATGAGTTGAGAGAGAGAAGGAGACAGAGTGAGACAGAGGATGAGTAAGTAAGAGACGGGAGATCGGAAAGAACGCAGAGTAGGGAAGAAGAGGTAGACTAAGGAGAGGATTAAGCTACTGGTGAGTATACAAGAAAGCTTTGCACTATATTCCTAAATTGTCCACTGGTAGACTGTGCCCAGGTGAACCAGGTGAAAGGCTATGATATCTTATTGATGTCACTTGTTAAATCATTGGTAGATTGACGGGGAGGAGAAACGGGTTTCTAAGCCTTTTGACCAATATGAGACATGTGATTTGTCGTATGCGTGCCATTCCAGTAGGGGGAATGGGAAAGGACAAAAGATTTAAAGTGCCTTTAAAGGGGTTATGTAGTACGGTTGCCAGTGTGCACTGCGTTTGTGTTAGTTACTTGGCAACCTGCTGCGGTTCCTGTGTATAT
>NC_036854.1:27551484-27557402 GCF_002910315.2 Salvelinus sp. IW2-2015 | reverse complement strand
GGGATTTGATCTTGCAACCTTTCGGTTACTAGTCCAACGCTCTCACCACTAGGCTACGCTGCCGCCCCAGTATGTGGACACCTGCTTGTCCAACATCTCATTCCAAAATCATGGGCATTAATATGGAGTTGCTGCTATAACTCTTCTGGGAAGGCTTTCCACTAGATGYTGGAACATTGCTGCGGGGACTTTCTTCCATTCAGCCACAAGAGCATTAGTGAGATCAAGCACTGATGTTGGGCCGATTAGGCCTGGCTCGCAGTCGGCGTTCCAATTCATCCCAAAGGTGTTCGAGGGGGTTGAGGTTAGGGCTCTGTGCAGGCCAGTCGAGTTCTTCCACACCAATCTCGACACAAAATCATTTCTGTATGGAGCTCGCTTTGTGCACGGAGGCATTGTCTTGCTGAAACAGGAAAGCACAGAATCGTCTAGAATGTCATTGTAGCGTTAAGATTTCCCTTCACAAGGGGCCCGAACCATGAAAAACAGGCCCAGACCATTATCCCTCCTCCACCAAACTTTACAGTTGGCACTATGCATTCAGACCGGTAGCGTTCTCCTGGCATCCACCAAACTCAAATTCGTCCGTCGGACTGCCAGATGGTGAAGCATGATTCATCACTCCAGAGAACGTGTTTCCACTGGTGGCGAGCTTTACACCACTCCAGCCGACGCTTGGCATTGCGCATGGTGATCTTATGCTTGTGTGCGGCTGCTTGGCCATGGAAACCCATTTCATGAAGCTCCCGACAAACAGTTATTGTGCTGACGTTGCTCCCAGAAGCAGTTTGGAACTCGGTAGTGAGTGTTGCATCTCAGCACTCGGTGGTCCTGTTCTGTGGGCTTGTGTGGCCTACCACTTTACGGCTTAGCCGTTGTTGCTCCTAGACGTTTCCACTTCACTACAACAGCACTTCCAGTTGACCGGGGCAGCTCTTGCAGGACAGTAATTTGACGAACTGACTTGYTGGAAAGTTGACATCCTATGATGGTGCCACGTTGAAAGTCACTGAGCTCTTCAGTAAGGCCATTCTACTAAAAAATGTTTGTCAATGGAGATCACATGGCTGTGTGCTAGATTTTATACACCTGTCAGCAACCGGTGTGGCTGAAATAGCCGAATCCACTAATTTGAAAAGATGTCCACATACTTTTGTATATATAGTGTACATACATATGATGTAAAATGCACATAGACGTTTCAATATTTAAAAAATATTCATCAATATTCCCAAGAAAACGTCATTCATTCAGAGCAGGATTTGCATTGACTGTAAACCAGCTATATCCTATCTATTTTATTATCATCAACTATAGTTTATATATCGTTCATATTTACCACTGTTTATTTATTATGAATGGGGAAAGAAAATCTACTTTTTCTTGGTATTTATTGCTATCTAGGCCAAAGTTCATTCATTTGTCTGCTGGCATTACAGAGGCACAGAAAACAGAGCAGTGGAGAATGTCTCTCTCTCTTCTCTCTCTCCTCTCCTCTCTATCTCACTCTCTCTGTTTCTCTCTCTCTCTCTCCTGTACTCTCACTGTCTCTCTATCTCTCTTTCTTCTCCTCCCTCTCTTCTGTTTCTCTCTCTTTCTCTGTCTCTCTCTCTAACTCTCCTCTGTCTCTCTCTCTCTCTCTCTCTCTCTCTCTCTCTCTCTCTCTCTCTCCTCTCCTCTCTCTCTTCTCTTTCTCTCTTCTCCCTCTAACTCTCTCTGTTTCTCTCTCTCTCTCTCTCTCCTCTCTCTCTCCCTCTCACCCCAGTCAGTGTGCTAGCTTCCTAAAATGGCACCCTATTCCCTATTTAGTGCACTACTTTTGACCAGGTAGTGCACTATAGAGGGAATAGGGGTGTCATTTGAGACGCATCCTGTAATCAGCACTCAGAAGAGACGGGCCTATGTGGTGTGAAACAGGAAGGGGCTTGGGCTGTCATGTCACTTATAGTAACACTGTCATAGAGCATTTCTTAGAAGACTTCTGTGTTGCTAGATGCTAGTTGCTAGTGCTATGCTGATACTAGTATGCTAGTAGTACAGATAGATGCAATGCTAGTACAGATAGATGCTGATGCTAGTACAGATAGATGCTGATGCTAAGTACAGATAGATGCCGATGCTTAGTACAGATAGATGCTGATGCTAGTACAGATGGATGTGAATGCTAGTACAGATAGATGCTGATGCTAGTACAGATAGATGCTTGATGCTAGTACAGATAGATGCTGATGCTAGTACAGATAGATGCTGATGCTAGTACAGATAGATCTAATGCTAGTACAGTAGATGCTGATGCTAGTACAGATAGATGCTGATGCTAGTACAGATAGATGCTGATGCTAGTACAGATAGATGCTGATGCTAGTACAGATAGATGCTAATGCTAGTACAGGTAGATGCTGATTAGTCAGATAGATGCTGATGCTAGTACAGATAGATGCTGATGCTAGTACAGATAGATGCTGATGCTAGTACAGATAGTTGCTAATGCTAGTACAGTAGATGCTGATGCTAGTACAGATAGATGCTGATGCTAGTACAGATAGATGCTGATGCTAGTACAGATAGTTGCTAATGCTAGTACAGGTAGATGCTGATGCTAGTACAGATAGATGCTGATGCTAGTACAGATAGATGCTGATGCTAGTACAGATAGATTGCTGATGCTAGTAAGGTAGATGCTGATGCTAGTACAGGTTAGATTGCTGATGCTAGTACAGGTAGATGCTAATGCTAGTACAGGTAGATGCTGATGCTAGTTGCTAGTGCTAATGCTGATGCTATCTTTCATTGACACCCAGGCTTTTTCAAAGGGGGGACAGCGGCATTACATTCAGACAAATATATTGATGTTGAAAGAATGTGGTTTGATTTAACTATCTATTGAAAATGGTTTTGTTTCATGAACCACTTTTGCTTATTCAGGCTAGTTGCTAGTGCATATATGCTTGTCAGTTTCCATGAGAAGAAGGATGTTAGGGTTGAGGGTGTCACTCTGTCACCTCAGAAAGGATGACAGGTTGGGGTTTCAGCGTAGGTCGGCCGCGCAACCCCATAACACGTCAGGTGACAAAACGGAATGGTGGATCTGAAATAAAGGTTCCTACAACACAGTCATCCTGCGACACCACCAGAATGAATGACCTCAGCTTTGCAATTCCAGAACCCCGGGACAACACCGAATGAATGATCTCACCATATGTTCCAGAACCCCGGGACAACACACGAATGAATGATCTCACCGTCATAGTTCCAGAACCCCGGGACAACACCGAATGAATGACCTCACCATCATAGTTCCAGAACCCCGGGACAACACCGAATGAATGACCTCACCATCATAATGTTCCAAGAACCCCGGGACAACACCGAATGAATGATCTCACCGTCATAGTTCCAGAACCGCAATCGGAAATAATGTGACTGAGCAAATTCAATTCACATCAGGGAAATAAAACTACGTGTGTGTGTGTGAGTGTGCGTGCGTGCGTGCGTGCGTGAGCGTGCGTGTGTGTGGTGAGTGTGTGTGTGTGAGTGTGCGTGAGTGAGTGAGTGTGCGTGCGTACGTGTGTGTGTGCGTGCGTGCGTGTGTTTGTGAGTGTGCGTGAGTGTGTGTGAGTGTGCGTGCGTGAGTGTGGATAGATAACATCAGTCATCAGAACGGTTTTCTTAATGTCACTTTATTCACTCATAGAACTTACAGATCTTCAACTGTAAGAAATAACTCTTTATATTCCAAGAGAAGCATTTTCTATATAATAAATAATACATATTAATTAACAAAATAGATTCCTTTTGATTCATGAAAATAAATACTCTTTTGACAATGATAATAACTTAATAATAGATTAATAACTTAATAATAGATTAAATAAATTAATAATAGATTAAATAACTTAACAAAATAAATAGGTTTTATATCAAGGAAATATGTAACTTCAATATGTATCTCCTGTGTCTCTGGGGAAAGTCAACTTGTAAGTCGCTCTGGATAGAGAGCGTCTGCAAATGACTTAAATGTATGTAAATGTTTCCGAGGTACAGATCTAGGATCAGCTGCCCTCCCCCAATCCTAACCTTCACCATTAGAGGGGAAATGATAAACTGACCCAGGATCAGTATCTAGGGGTAACTTCCCCTACACCTAGCTTCACACTAGACACACGGTTGGTCATCTACATGATGCTTGAGTTGATCCTCTGGGCTTGCCGTCTCTTCCTGCGGTTGTCCTTCTTCAGACTGGAACTTCAGGGCCAGTTCGGAGGCTTTTCTCGTAGATGGTAACCAACTCGGACAGAGCCTTCCCCTGGACTGTGGGCACTGGTCTGAGATAGAAGATACAAGTATTAACTATCAGTGTTATCAGTTCATCAGGTGTCACTGTCTGAGATAGAAAAGATACAAGCATTAACTATCAGGTTATCAGTTCATCAGTGTCATGATGATGGTGTCTATACAGTAGACTAACTACAGCATGATGATGGTGTCTATACAGTAGACTATACTACACGTCATGATGATGTGTCTATACAGTAGACTATACTACAGTCATGATGATGTGTGTCTATACAGTAGACTATATAACACTACAGTCATGATGATGGTGTCTATACAGTAGACTATACTACAGTCATGATGATGGTGTCTATACAGTAGACTATACTACAGTCATGATGATGGTGTCTATACAGTAGACTATAATTTGGTTTGGATTTGGTTTAACTTAATTAATTTCCGTACTGGCCAATGATGATAATGGTGAACCTGACCACAGCCAAAACAGTTTTGCACATGTATGAAGACATTTTGTGACGTTTTTGTTTGTTTTGGACTTCTGCAAGAGTTTTTTTTCAGGCACATAAAAAAAATTCTGAGGCAAGCCCGAAGTAGTCGAAGTCTACGCCCCTCGTCTGCGATGGTCACCAGTAGGATTCTTCAATGAAATATCTTTTGTCATTTAACGAGACACGACTCTCCTCATGAACATTTGTTTTCACTTGAGATGTACTGCACCAAACATCGTAGTCAGATGCAAAATTACAAAAGATTTTCTCAGCAAAACGTCAAAATTAACAACATATTTCTTGAGTTACTGGCTACGGCGTCTCAAATGGACAAACAGTACTATTGCAACTTTTTTCTCGTCTTCAATCGAAGTTCTTTTAAGTGGATATATGCGAGTGTAACAGTATAACTTTAGACCGTCTCGCCCCGACACGGGCCGAACCAGGGACCCTCTGCACACATCAACAACAGTCACCCACGAAGCATCGTTACCCATCGCTCCACAAAAGCCGCGGCCCTTGCAGAGCAAGGGAACCACTACTTCTAGTTTCAAGGCGAGTGACGTACCATCCCGATGAAAGGCTGCTAGCGCGCACCACCGCTAACTAGCTAGCCATTTCACATCCGTTACACGAGCACACACGTTGGTTGTAAATGACACAAGCCACACTCGTCTACAGGGACTAAGGCACACGTGCTGCAGTTCGGCCAAACTCCACGGGTGGCAGCCGAACGCAGCACAGTCGATAACTTTAGTCACTGCAGACGAGTGTGGCTTGTGTCATTTACAGGCAGAGTAAAAAAAAATAATAGATTGAATGAAGATGTGTGGAAGTAGACTAAACCAGATCTGTCTACAGTAAGTTGGTCTTCTTCGCCATGGAGGAAGCTCACCTTGGAGGGAAGCTCACCTTGACCAGAGGGAAACTTCACTTGACGGCCTAAAAGGTTAATTATTGATTGAGTGATTGATTGATGCTGTGAGGAAGCTCACCTTGACGCCCAAAGGTTAAATTATTGATTAAGTGTTTATTGATTGATGCTGTGGAGGGAAGCTCACCTGATGTTCACAGGGTAATTATTGATTAGGTTTTTATTGATTGATGCTGGGGAGGGAAGCTCACTTGAAACGC
>NC_036854.1:27549743-27551014 GCF_002910315.2 Salvelinus sp. IW2-2015 | reverse complement strand
GAAGGAAGGAAGGAAGGAAGGAAGGAAGGAAGGAAGGAAGGAAGGAAGGAAGGAAGGAAGGAAGGAAGGAAGGAAGGAAGGAAGGAAGGAAGGAAAATATTCAAATCTCCTTGTAAATGTCACAGAGCCACTTAAGTAAATCTTTACTGTAATATCTCCAGGGCAAACTAACTGGATATTAGTCATACTGCTGGGGTGGAGTGTGAGTGCAGAGAAATCATTCCCATAAGGGACACAGGGGCACGTACCCCCTCAACATTTCTTTTGTATTTATTTGTTATTTTTCTGTAATACTACTAGCCACTTAGCAATTTTATGAAGTTGTCTTTAGCTATCCCAGATAGGTTTCCAATCTGCCAACCTCATAACTAGATACCAAGACGCCATTGCAGGCTATCAATCTAGTTAGAGTAGCTAGCTTGTCTATATCTTAGCTAGCATGCCTGCTGGCAAGGTTGGTAGACATTAGAAAAGCAAGAAATAACTAAATGTACTGAAGGAGACGAACATTCCTTTCAATCTTTTACCTACATTTTAGCAGAAAGGCAGAGAAGCATATTTAGTTTCTTACAAAAAATACAGTCAGGAAGATAAAAACAGTTCAAGAGGTATATTATATATATTTTTTAAATGTAGTATTAAACATAATGATTATGATTCTAGATTGCAGGAAAATGCTGTTTCAGGTGTTTGAAAAAATGCGTTTTTATTTTGTCCACCCTCGCGCCACCCTCGCTCCTGTGTGTGTCTGTGTGTGTACAATGAGTATCCCCCATGCCCCTGGGTCCTTTTGACCTCAGAACAGCCTCAATTCGTCAGGGCATGGACTCTGCCCAGTTCTCCAAAGCGTTCCACAGTTGTGGATGCTGGCCCATGTTGCCTCCATTGTGTCAACTTGGCTTGATGTTCTTTGGGTGGGGGGCCATTATTGATACACACGGGAAACTGTTGAATGTTAAAACCCAGCGGCGTTGCAGTTCATGACACAAACTAGTGTGTCTGGGACCTACTACCATGCTCTGTTCAAAGCCACTTGCCCATTCACCCTCTGGAATTTTTTTCTCATCAATCTAAACACTAAGGCGGTGACCCGTTCCTGTAGGTTCATGCTCTACAACATTCGCAGAGTACGACCCTGCCTCACACAGGAAGCGGCGCAGGTCCTAATCCAGGCACTTGTCATCTCCCGTCTGGATTACTGCAACTTGCTGTTGGCTGGGCTCCCTGCCTGTGCCATTAAACCCCTACAACTCATCCAGAACGCCGCAGCC
>NC_036854.1:27508274-27549643 GCF_002910315.2 Salvelinus sp. IW2-2015 | reverse complement strand
GAGAGGACGAGAGAGAGAGGAGAGAGAGTGGAGGAGGAGAAGAGGAGAGATAGAGAGCGGAGGAGAGAAGGAGAGAGGAGAGGAGAGCGAGGGGGAGGAGGAGAGAGAGATAGAGAGAGGAGAGAGAGAGAGGAGAGAGGAGAGGAGAGAGAGAGCGGAGGATAGAGGAGAGAGGAGAGACTGGTAACTCTAGCCACTGCCGCTACCACAGAAAAACCACTGAATGATGACCAGAGTCTCTCCGGCGCTGGATGCAAATGCATTGTTAATGGAGCAAAACAGGCATCCCGCGGCACACAAATGCTGAGTTTAAGATTAATGTTGACGGGTGAGGATTTGTTCAGGTGTACATTAAGATCGTTTCTTGCGGTTCTAGAGCGTGCTCGAGTCCGTTTACATGTTTTACATTTTAGTCAATTAGCAGCACTCCTAGTCAGTGCCGACTCTACAGGAGCAATTAGGCAATTAATTGCATTGCTCAAGTGCACAACGACACCAGATTTTTCACCTAGTCGGCCTAAGGGATTCGAACCAGGCGACGCTTTCGGTTACTTGCCCGACACATTGGCTAGTTGGAATTCTGACCAATGCTCCCTCGAAGCTGCGCGCAGGCGTTGAAGTAGCCCGGGACTGCCGCACGGCCTCCCTGGGACTGCCGCACGGCTCCCTGGGACTGCGCACGGCTCCCTGGGCTGCCGCAAGGCTCCCTGGGACTGCCGCACAGCTCCCTGAACTGCCGCACAGCGGCCCTGGGATGTCCGCACGGCTCCCTGGGACTGCCGCACGGCACCCTGGGACTGTCACGCACGGGCTCCGCTGGACTGCCGCCACGGCTACCCTGAGACTGCCGCACGGCTCCCTGGGACTGCCGCACGACTCCCTGGACTGCCGCACGGCTCCCTGGACTTGCCGCACGGGCTCCCTGAGACGGCCCACAGCTCCCTGGGACTTGCCGCACTGCTCCCTGGACTGCCGCACGGCTCCCTGGGACTGCCCACGGCTCCCTGGACTGCCGCACGCTCCCTGGGACTGCCGCAGGCTCCCTGGACTGCCGCACCATGACTAGAGAGAGACTGTCAACGAATACAGCAAAGAGCTGCTGTTTAAGTTCTTACTCAGCATTTCAATACTTTGTTACCCAACACTTTTATACGCCATAAAATGTGCGTTCTGCCTATTTCCATCAGCGCTACAACAAGCATTGCAGCAGAAATTAATTAGTAGGAAAGTTGTCTCTGTTAGCTTGTGTTATTATTAGCGGCTTGGGTTCTGTTTTAATATCGGAGGAACATTTCACTTTTCTGTTTCATCGGAGTAATTCTGAGTGGTTTATCTCTGCATGGCATCTTGACTCATGAAGTAATCTTGACTCAGAAAAGATCTTTTACTCAGAGTGATCTTTTACTCAGAAAGTGATCTTGACTCAGAAAGTGATCTTGACTCAGAAAGTAATCTTGACTCCAGAAAGTGTCTTGACTCAGAAAAGGTATCTTTACTCAGAAAGTGATCTTGACTCAGAAAGAATCTTGACTCAGAAAGTGATTCTATTACTCAGAAAGTGATCTTTACTCAAACTGATCTTTACTTCAGAAAGTGATCTTGACTCAGAAAGTTCTTGACTCAGAAAGTGATCTGGACTCAGAAAGTGATCTTGACGCAGAAATAATTTCATTGACTCAGAAATGATCTTGACTCAGAACAGTGATCTTGACTCAGAAAAGGTTGTGACCTCTGTTCTAGTGTTTTTCCCTCGTTAACACGTGTCAACATTTCCCGTTTAAATGTGGCAAATGTGGATCGAATCAAAACACCAATATTATCCAATTTCAATGCAAAAATAGAGAAACAAAAAACGAACTAAGCAAGAGATTTTGTTGAAGGCAGAAAGCATCGGAGTAGGATTCTTGCATTGACAGTACTACCAGCCCTACTCTAACCCAGCCCGTACTCTACCAGCCGTACTCTACACAGCCCGCTACTCTAACCAAGCCCGTACTCTACCAGCCCGTTACGTCTACCCGGCCGAACTCTACCCCAGCCCGTACTCTACCAGCCGCTACTCTACACAGCCCGTACTCTTACCCAGCCCGATAACTCTACCCCAGCCCCGTACTCTAACCCGCCCGTACTCCTACCCAGCCGTACTCTACACAAGCCCGTACTTCTACCCAGCCCGACTCTACCCAGCCCCGTTACTCTACCCAGCCCGTACTCTACCAGCAGTACTCTACCCAGCACCGGTACTCACCCAGCCCGTACTCTACCCAGCCGTGTACTCTACCCAGCCCGTACCTCTACCCACCCGGACGCTACGCCAGCACGTACTCTACCCAGCCCGTACTCTACCCAGCCCGTTACTCTACCCAGCCCGTAGCTAGCCCAGCCCGTACTCTAACCCAGCCCGACTCTAACGCAGCCCGTTACTCTACCCACCCGTACTCTACCCAGCCCGGTACTCTACCCCAGCCCGTACTCTACCCAGGCCCGTACTCTTACCCAGCCCGTACTCTACCCAGCCCGTACTTACACAGACCGATGTGGCATTACAGTTAAAAAAAAAAAAGTAAACATTTTCTTTATTTAACCGTTATTTAACTCCGTAAGCAGGTAAGAACAAATTCTTCTTTAAAATGCGGCCTTACCCCTAGCAAAAAGGACTCCTGCAGGGACGGTAGCTGGGATTAAAAAAAAATATATATATATATATAGGACCAAAACACACATCACGAAAAGGAGGAAACACCATAAACACTACATAAAGAGAGACAACACTACACTAATTAGAGAGAGACAACCACAACACTACATAAAAGAGAGACACCACTAACCATAGAGGACACCACAACCACCCCATTAAAGAGAGACACCACAACACTACAAACAGAGAGACAACACAACACCACATACAAAGACACCACAACACTACAGTACATAGAGACACCACAACAACTACATAAAGAGAGACACCACCAACACTACATAAAGAGAGACACCACAACACTACATACAAGAGAGACACCACAACACTTACATAGAGAGAGACACCACAACACTACATTAAACACCACAAACCTACATAAAGGAGTCACCACACACTTACATAGAGAGAGACACCACAACACGACTAAAAGGACACCACAACACTTACTAAAGAGAGACACACAACACTACATAAAGAGAGACACCACAACACTACATAGAGAGAGACCACCACAACACTACTATAAAGACACCACAAACACTCCATAAAAGAGAGACACCACAAAACACTACATAAACACACGGTTAACTTCCGTTTGGGAGCGTTGGCAAGTCGCCCAATGTCCGCTTCGCTCCACAGGTTAGTTTTACCATTTTCATTTTCTTACAACAACGGTTTGATTGTTGATCTTAAGCTAGCATTACTAGCCGTCTTTGTATCAAGAGTAATGTGTAGTTATGTGAGGGTTCGCTAGCCAGCCTATTTTCGTCCGAACGTAACTAAACGTAGTCAGAAACACTGCTAGCTAGCCAGCTAGCCACCGAATAGCAGCATGCAGGCATAGGCAGCAACTGGAAGAAACATTACATTACACGGAACGACTTGATTAGTGGTAGTGTTAGCTGGCTATATAGTTGTCTTATGCTATCTTTGTTATCTAAGATATTGGTAGCTATAGAGTTGGTTAGAGTAATTATTCGGATTAAACTAGCCCAGCTATTTTTCGAACGTAACGTAGTCAACACTGCTAGCTAGCCAGCTAGCCATCCGAAATAGCAGCATAGCCAGCATAGCAGCACTGGAGAAACGATTACATTACAACGGAACGACTTGATTAGTGTTAGTGTTAGCTGGCGACATAGTGGTCTTTGCTATCTTTGTATCTAAGATAATTGTGTAGCTTAGAGGTGGTTAGAGTAATTTTCGGTTAACTAGCCAGCTATTTTCGTCCGCGCCGCTGCGCTGCCGTCTCCCTACCTAGTCAACACTGCTAGCTAACACTGCTAGCTAGCCAACTTCTAACGAATAAGCACACTGTAGAAACTCACATTACAAACTACATATACAAGCGGAACCGACTTGATTAGCATAGTGTTAGCTAGCTACATGTTGTCTTTGCTGTCCTTGTATCCAAGATAATTGTGTAGTTGTGAGAAATTTGTCGAGGTACCTAGCATAGAGGTTACCGAGCCACTACACGTTCAAACAAGTCAACAACGCAGCCACTTGCTAGCCAGCCTACGTTCACCGCCAGCAGTACTATATCATTTTAGTCAATAAGATTTTATTTTTATTTGTGCAACCGTAAGCTTACTTCCTGACATTCGAGACGTTAGTTCACTTGTGCATTCTATCGCCTTTGCAGTAGCGGAGCGCTCTTCTGTAGCCTTGTCAACTATGTGTCTGTCTATTCCCTCTTCTGCTCCTCTCTGCACCAGACCATACAAAAACGCTTCACACCGCGTGGCCGCTGCCATTCTTACCTGGTGGTTCCAGCGCCGCACGACCACGTGGAGTTCCAGGTCTCCGGCAGCCTCTGAACTGCCGATCCGGCCAACAAGGCAGAGTGCATCTCAGCCTATGGCGTCCCTCCAGTCCTCACTTCTTGGCACTGCGGAAACATGGATTTACCACTGACAAGCACTGTACGCCTACTGCTCTCGCCTCGTCTGCCGCACGTGATTTCTCGCACACCCCGAGAGCTTCTGGTCAGCGGGGCGGTGGCACTGATCCTCATCTCTCCCAAGTGGAATTCGCTCTTTCTCCCTACCCATCTGTCTATCGCCTCCTTTGAATTCCATGCTGTCACAGTACCAGCCCTTCAAGCTTAACACTCCTTATCATTTATCGCCCTCCAGGTTCCTTGGAAGTTTCATCAATGAGCTTGACGCCCCTGAATAAGTTCCTTTCCTGAGGATGGCCCACTCTCACAGTCTGGGTGACTTTAACCTCCCCACGTCTACTTTGACTCATTCCTCTCTGCTCCTTCTTTCGCACTCTCTTCCTCTTTTGAACCTTCACCCTCTCACCTTCCCCCCCGCTACTCACAAGGCAGGCAAATACGCGTGACTCATTTGTACTAGATGCTGTTATCCACTAATCTCACTGCAATTCCCCTCCAAGTCTCCGACCCACTACCTGTATCCTTTTCCCTCTCCGCTCTCATCTAACACTTCCCACACTGCCCTACTCGGATGGTATCGCGCCGTCCCAACCTTCGCTCTCTCTTCCCCGCTACTCTCTCCCTCTTCCATCCTATCATCTCTTCCCTCTGCTCAAACCTTTCTCCAACCTATCTCCTTGATTTCTTGCCTACCTTCAACCCTCTCTCTCCCTTTCTGCATCCTTTGACTCTCTATGTCCCCTATCCTCCAGGCCGGCTCGCGTGCCTCCCCTCCTGCTCCGTTGGCTCGACGCACTCACTGCAAGCTCACAGAACAGGGCTCCGGGCAAGCCGAGCGGAAATGGAGGAAAAACTCCGCCTCCCTGCGACTGGCATCCTCTTCACTCGCCTCCTCTCTACAGTTCTCCTCTTCTGTCTCTGCTGCTAAAGCCACTTTCTACCACTCCTAAATTCCAAGCAGTCTGCCATCTAACCACTAGGAAGCTCTTCCACCGTCGTCCTCCTCCTGAATCCTCCTCCCCCTCCTCCCCCTCCTCCCTCTCTGCGTATGACTTCGTCAACCATTTTGACAAAGAAGTTCGACGACATCCGATCCTGTTTGCTAAGTCAAACGACACCGCTGGTCGTTCTGCTCACACTTGCCCTACCTGTGCTGTTGAACCTCTTGCGCCCCTCTCTCTTCCAGATGAAAAATCTCGGCGTCTTGTGAACGGCCGGCCGCCCAAACAACCTGCCGCGCTGGACCCTTATCCCCTCCTCTTCTTCTCCAGACCATTTTCCGGAGACCTTCTCCTACCTCACCTCGCTCATCAACTCATCCTTGACCGCTGGTACGTCCCTTCCGTCTTCAAGAAGAGCGAGGAGTTGCACCCTCTTCTGAAAAAAACCTACACTCGATCCCTCCGATTCAACAACTACAAGACCCAGTATCCTTCTTCTTTTTCTCTCCAAAACTCTTGAACGGCGTCCCTTGGCAGCTCTCCTGCTATCTCTCTCAAATGACCTTCTTATCCCAATCAGTCATGTTTTCGAGAGCTAGTCATTCAACTGAGCTTTGCTCTTCTCTGTGTCACGGAGGCGCTCCGCATGCTTAAAGCTAACTCTCTCTCCTCTGCCTCTCATCCTGCTAGGAACCTACCGGCTGCCTTTTGATACTGTTAAACCCATCAGATCCTCCTCTCACCCTCTCCGAGCTGGGCATCTCCGGCGCGGCCCACGCTTGGATTGCGTCCTACCTGACAGGTCGCCTCCTACCAGGTGGCGTGGCGAGATTATCTGTCTCCGCACCAACGTGCTCCTCACCATGGTGTCCCCAGGTCTGTTCTAGGCCCTCTCCTATTCTCGCTATACACCAAGTCACTTGCTCTGTCTATCCTCACATGGCCTCTCCTATCATTGCTATGCAGACGACACACAATTAATCTTCTCCTTTCCCCCCTCTGATAACCAGGTGCGATCGCCATCTCTGCATGTCTGCAGACATAATCAGTTGGGGATGACGGATCACCACCTCAAGCTGAACCTGGCAGACGGTAGCTGCGTCTTCCTCCCAGAAGGAAGGACTGCCCGTTTCCATTACTTCTCGCCCATCACGGTTGACACTCCATTGTGTCTCCTCCAGAAGTCTAAAACCTTGGCTGATCCTGGACCAACAACCTGTCGTTCTCAACTCCACATCAAGGCGAGTGACCCGTTCCTGTAGGTTCATGCCTCTAAAAACATTCGCAGAGTACACCTGCCTCACACAGAGCGCGCAGTGCCTAATCCAGGCACTTTGTCATCTCCCGGCTGGGATTACTGCAAACTCGCTGTTGGCTGGGCTCCCTGCCTTGCCATTAACCCCTTACAATCTCATCCAGAACGCCGCCAGCCCGTCTGCGGTTGCAACCTTCCCAAGTTCCGTCTCACGTCACCCTGCT
Source organism: Salvelinus sp. IW2-2015 (assembly GCF_002910315.2). Taxonomy (NCBI): domain Eukaryota; kingdom Metazoa; phylum Chordata; class Actinopteri; order Salmoniformes; family Salmonidae; genus Salvelinus; species Salvelinus sp. IW2-2015. The sequence continues at coordinate 27,542,619 of NC_036854.1, read as the reverse complement.
CTCCGCTCTCTCCACTGCTTTCCAGTTGAGCTCGCGTCCGCTACAAGACCATGGTGCTTGCCTACGGAGCTGTGAGGGAACGGCACCTCCTACTTCAGGCCTCTGATCAGGCCCTACACCCAAACAAGACGGCACTTGCGTTCATCCACCTTTTTTTTTTCTGGGGGGGGCCTGCTCGCCTCCCTACCTCTGGAGGAAGTACAGTTCGCGCTCAGCCCAGGCAAACTGTTCCTGCTTGACCCCCAATGGTGGAACAAAACTATCCTCACGAGCCAGGGGGGGTTCCAAAAAAGCGGAGTCAATCACCACCTTCCGGGAACCTGAAACCCCCAACCTCTTTTAAAGAATACCTAGGATAGGATTAAAGTAATCCTCCTAACCCCCCCTCCCCCTTAAAGAGTTAGATGCACTATTGTAAAGTGGTTGTTCCACTGGATATCATAGGTGGAATTGCACCCAATTTGTAAGATCGCTCTGGATAGAGCCGTCTGCTAAATATGACTAAATGTAAGATGTAAATAAAGAGAGACACCACAACACGAACATAAAGAGAACACACAACACTACATACAGAGAGACACCACAACACAATAAAGAGAAGACACCACAACACTACATAAGAGAGACACCACAACCCACTACATAACAGGAGACACCACAACACTACATAAAGAGAGGACACCACAACACTACATAAAGAGAGACACCACTACACTACATAAAGACACACAACACTACATAAAGAGAGACACCAACCCAACATACATTAAAGAGGAGACACCACGACACTACATAAGACACCACAACACTACATAAAAGAGGAAGGACACCACAACACTACATAAAGAAGACACCCACAACACTACATAAAGAGAGAACCACTCACTACTAAAGGAACGCACAAACCCACTACAGAACAGGGAGTCACCACAACACTACATAAAGGCGAGGAACACCAACAACACTACATAAAGAGAGACACCACAACACTACATAAGAGAGACACCAAGTACACTACATTAAAGCACACCGACAACACTACATAAAGGGAGTCACCACAACACTACATAAAGAGAGACAACACTACATACAGAGAGACAACACATCACCACATACATAGAGAACACAATACTACATAAAGAGAGACCTAGACAACAACATAGCAAGGCAGCAACACATGAAAACACATTACGGTAGCAACACAACATAACAACAACATGGTAGCAACACAACATGGCAGCAGCACAACATGGTAGCAGCACAAAACATGGTACAGACATTATTTGGCACAGACAACAGTACAAAAGTCAAGAAGGTAGAGACAACAACACATCACGTGAAGCAGCCACAGCTGTCAGTAAGAGTGTCCATGATTGAGTCTTTGAATGTAGAGATGGAGATAAAACTGTCCAGTTTGAATGCTCGTTCAAGCTGCAGCGAACTGAAAAGAAGAGCGACCCAGGGATGTGTGTGCTTTGGGGACCTTTAACAGAATGTGACTGGCAGAACGGGTGTTGTACGTGGAGGATGAGGGCTGCAGTAGATATCTCAGATGGGGGGGGTGAGGCCTAAGACGGTTTTATAAATAAACATCAACCAGTGGGTCTTGCGGCYTGTATACAGAGARGACCCGTTTTTCAGAGGAGTATAGATTGCAGTAATGTGTCCAATACGGTGCATTGGAGCATAAAAAACATCTAGCCGCTCGAGAGCACCCTTACCTGCCGATCTGTAAATTACGTCTCCGTAATCTAGTATGGGTAGGATGGCCATCTGAATCAGGGTTAGTTTTGCAGCTGGGGTGAAAGAGGAGCTGCAGTAGGCCTACTGCATATGCAAATAGACCATTGCCATATATGGATCTGTGCAATTTACTTTGAACTGGACTGTGTTTACAGCTTGAGCGGTCATGAGTAGATMCGCTTGTTTAGAGATTAAAGCGAGAGCTGCATGTAGCCATGCGTGCACATATGGTTCATATCCTTTGCTAGTTAGTGAGTTATTCGCCTAGTTATAGATAATTTGTAGTCAGCAATAGGGGAGTGATTGCTTCCTACAAGAGCACAAAACGTATAGATTTRTGGACATCTTTGAAAAGTGAGTCAGCTAAAGAGCTTTTTTTGTCTTAAAGGGGAGGTGTTGTGTTTTGAGACCGGCTTGAATAAGCTAAGTAGCCAATAGGCAGAGGGTAGCATCATTTGTCTGATTCTCTGTAATAATGGTATGGGAATAATAATGCATTTTATTTTGTAAAGTGGTTCTTTGCATTGTCTGAAGGACAAGTGGATAAACAGGTTCATGTAAAGCCCTGCATGTTTTTTGCCCCAAACACCGCACATTGGCTGCAACTGTAAGCTGAATGATAGAACAGCTATTTCCATGTAACATTTTTATGAAATGCATTTTCTCCATTGTTTTTCATGGTAGGCCACTCTGGTAGCCACAGAAGCGTACTTGACCACTATTATAACTGTAACTTAAAGCGGTTACAGCCTCAGTGTTCACAGTAAACGCGTGCTGGAAGTTGCACAACATTTTCACAATGCTCAAGTTTGCGGTAAGCAGACCTGAAATTTGCTCATTGCCAAAATAAATTAGAGGGAACATTGGTTCTGACAGCTCAGTGATTAACACGCAGACGAAACCCAAATGAGTAGTGGTGAGGAACACATACCCCCCAATTATTAATAGGCATGGAAAATGGACCTCAGACTTCAGTCAAAGTGAATTATTGAATTTAAGACAGCCAACGAGAGAGAAGAAAGAGAGAGAAGAGATAGAGAGAGAGAGAGAGCTGTGCCCATGGATACAGGAGCCCAACATTGGGAGCCGAGCAGGTAATGCTTTTCTGTCACAGAGTCAGACAGTCAGACATAACACAAACCACACACTCCACTTAGAGAAAATATATTAGGCAGTGGACATTAATTCATTGTTAATGTTGTCATTCAGTCTGGAGCCTTATCTGTCACTGTCATGGTCTCAGAGGCATCCCATACATGTGGTGACTGTAATTCACCCTGCCACCACATAACTCAGGCTGGTGTCAAAGCAGGCCACCTATACACCAATAAACGTGGGTCTGATTGATTGAAACAGAGGGGGAGAAAACTAGACCGGGTCTATGAAACAGAGGGGGAGAAAACTAGACCGGGTCTATGAAACAGAGGGGGAGAAAACTAGACCGGGTRTATGAAACAGAGGGGGAGAAAACTAGACCGGGTMTATGAAACAGAGGGGGAGAAAACTAGACCGGGTCTATGAAACAGAGGGGGAGAAAACTAGACCGGGTCTATGAAACAGAGGGGGAGAAATAAAAATGAGAGTTATTTTGCAAACGCTGGTCTGAGCCACATGGCTGAATGAACAGCGCCACCAACAGGATGCACACGTGGGCAGAAAAACACTGTAGAGTTGCAGGGAACGGGGCACATAACGAAGGTCAAGCGAAGGGGTCTGAGAGCTGTGGGAGTGGGATCAATCCAGGCATTGTGGAAGGCGGTACTCAAGTTAAAGCCAACGAGCGGAACGGAGTCACACAAGCGTGGAGAACCGCTCGGTGGAGACCAACATTTTTGTTTTGACAAATAAAGTTTTTAACTCACGGTTTTTCCTTCGCACTGCAAATGTTTTTTACATATCGCTTTCCAACTTTCACCAAGCAGGAACGCTTTAAACTGATGTCATACGTGTTGTGTAATGCAAGAGGGAATAGGGAACGAATAAGCATGTCGTTATTTTGATTGGAACGAGAGGCTCTTAAATTGAATCAAGTGATCAAGTTCCCATAACATTTACAAGGACTGAACTCAATGCCCTAAAATGGTTACAAGAAGATTACACACTTTACATTTTTACTGCATTAATAATTGGGTATATCAAATCAAATGGGATGGTATAACATCCCCTGCAGAAGGATTCATTCAGACTGATCAGTAACTTGGTTCTAGTGACTATCATTCATAAAAGCACATAGTCATCTAGATTTAGAATCTTGTATCGCAGTCAACACTGAGTGTACAAGTCATTACGAACACCATGACATAGACTGACCAGGTAAATCCAGGTGAAAGCGATGATCCCTTATTGATGTCACTTGTTAAATCCACTTCAATCAGTGTAGATGAAGGGGAGACAGGTTAAAGAAGGATTTTTAAGCCTTTAGACAATTGAGACATGGATTGTGTAAGTGTTCCATTTAGAGGGTGAATGGGCAAGACAAAATATTTAAGTGCCTTTGAATGTAGTATGGTAGTAGGTGCCAGGTGCTTTTATACGGTAACCCAAGCTGGAATGACCCATTTATACGGTAACTAAAGTTGGAATGACCCTGCAACAAATCCAGTCATCCGCTACAAAACATAATGAACAGAGACAAATCCACAATCGCTTTGGGTAATATGACCAAGCCTGACAATTTCCTGTTCGACTGCCAAACTAAATCTCTATACAACCTGTCTAGAGACCCAACCTAAACCCCTTTCAAGAAAGCTGGTGCGCATTTTATCAGCTGACCCTAACCAATCCCCATCCTCTCGTTTCTCGTTCGCTCTCACTAACGGCTATCTCGTCTCTGAGGCATTTCTTCAAAGCCTACATACGCGTTGTAGCCTGTGGGTTACCAGGTCTGCAGAGAAGCGGTTGCCAGATTTGCTTCCAGAGCGGCTCCCGAGGGAGAGAAGCTCTCCAACGTACAGGGAGGCTGACCAAACCCAGTGGATTAGGAGCTATCCAGGTAATAACACCAAGGTCATAGCAGAATTACCATCAGGGCAGCTGTTCCGGACGACTGCGTGGTCACACTCTCCGTAGCCGATGTGAGTAAGACCTTMAAACAGGTCAACATTCACAAGGCCACAGGGCCAGACGGATTACTAGGATGTGTACTCCGAGCATGCTGGCAAGTGTCTTCACTGACATTTTCAACCAGTCCCTGACCCAGTCTGTAATACCAACATGTTTCAAGGAGACCACCATAGTCCCTGTGCCCAAGAACACCAAGGTAACCTGCCTAAATGACTACCGACCCGTAGCACTCACGTCTGTAGCCATGAAGGGCTGTGAAAGGCTGGTCATGGCTCATATCAACACCATCATCCCAGAAACCCTAGACCCACTCCAATTTGCATACTGCGCCAACAGATCCACAGATGATGCAATCTCTATTGCACTCAACACTGCCCTTTCACACCTGMACAAAAGGAACACCTARGTGAGAATGCTGTTCATTGACTACAGCTCAGCATTCAACACCATAGTGCTCTCAAAGCTCATCACTAAGCTAAGGACCCTGGGACTAAACACCTCCCTCTGCAACTGGATCCTGGACTTCCTGACGGGCCGCCCCCAAGTGGTAAGGGTAGGTAAGAACACATCCGCCACGCTGATCCTCAACACGGGGCCCCTCAGCGGTGCATGCTCAGTCCCCTCCTGTACTCCCTGTTCACTCATGACTGCACGGCCAGGCATGACTCCAACACCATCATCAAGTTTGCCGATGACACAACAGTGGTAGGCCTGATCACCGACAACGATGAGACAGCCATAAGACTCCTGAACAGCTAATCAAAGGCCTACCCAGACACCTCTTTTAAGCTGCTGCTACTCTCGGTTTATTATCTATGCATAGTCACTTTAACTCTACCTACATGTACATATTACCTCAATTACCATGACTAACCGTTGCCCCCGCACATTGACTCTGTACCGGTACCACCTGTATATAGCCTTGTTATTGTTATTTTACTGCTGCTGTTTAATTATTTGTTACTTTTATTTTCTATTTTCTATTTTTTACTTAACACTTATTTTTTCTTTTTTTCTTAAAACTTCTTAAAGCATTGTTGGTTAAGGGCTTGTAAGTAAGCATTTCACTGTAAGGTCMACACCTGTTGTATTCGGCGCATGTGACAAATATAATTTGATTTGATTTGACAGAGAGGGAAAGAGAGAGGGAATCACAGTCCTGGAAAAAAAATCACACACGCACACACACTCGCACATGCACACGCACGCACGCATGCACACACGGACGCACGCATGCACACACGGGTGCACAAACACACACGCACGCACACACGGGTGCATGCATGCACACACGGGTGCACAAACACACACGCACAAACACACACACGCACACAAATGATGGCTGTTTGGTGTTCATCCAGACAGTAATGTGTTCCACTTATTACACTCCCTAAACTGTGGGGTCTAATTCATCGGCAAGTGGACTATAGGAGCAGAGCAGCCATAGGAGCTATAGCCTATAGCTATACCCCCTCCTCCACACTGACTCTCACACTGAACACAGGGGTGTGTCATCAGCCGTCTGCTGTCCCCCCTGTTCACCCACAACTGCGTGGCTTTGCAAGACACCAACTCCCATCATCAAGGTTGCTGACGACCACCAACAATGACGAGTCAGCCTYMYGGGGGGGGGGGGGGGGGGGGTGAACTGGCATTGTGGTGCCAGGGCAACAACCTCTACCTCAAWGTCAGCAAAACAAAGGAGTTGATTGTTGACTCCAGGAAGCAGAGGAGGGAACACGCCCACGATCCACATCAACAGGACTGCAGCAGAGAGAGTCACGAGTTTGAAGTTCCTGATCGTCCACATCACAGATGACTTGACATGGACCAACAACACCACCACTGTTGTCCAGAGGGTGCAACAGCGTCTCTACTTCCTATGGCGGATGAAGGAATCGACGAAGGAATCGAGAGCGTCCTGACCAGTTGCATCACGGCCTGGTACGGGAACTGCTCCTTCCCCAACCACAAGGCCCTCCAACGGGTGGTGAAGAAGGTCCAGTACACACACATCACAACTGCTGCTACCAGACTCTTATTTACTATTGCTAATACTGCACGATTTAAACACTTGCCCCCCAATCACCCCTTCTCTGATACATGTGCAGCCTGCTGAGTATCTTGTACATGCCATTGGCCTGGGATAATGTAAGAGTGGGGGTTAGGCCTGTTTGCCTGCTCACGGCCTGGGCGTATGTGTGACATCCATTTCTATGATCACACCCCACTGGGAATAAAATAAAGATACCAGAGGATATCTTGACATGACACACTTTTGATATTCTACAGAATACCGACCATGTACCATATCCTGACGACTTCTGAATCCAGATGAGTCTTTAAGACATACTGTATATGATAATGGGATTAGTCCGAATACCATGCATGGACATTTCCGATGGCCGGATATGGACTCATTCAATATCCTGAGATATGTGACATCCTATTTCCTCTCTTCGTGTTGACAAATACTGACTGTATGCATAGCATATCTGTGTTTTCTCAGCACATTCCAAGATAGGAAGCTATATTGAGTCCAGATATGCATCTTCTGGCTGAGGTCCATATCCGTATCTTGATATGTTTTTTGATATTCTGAAAATAAGGACGATTTCAGATGTATTTCTGAGTTTTCAGCACATGCTCAATAAATTAACAAATATAAAATCTCTATATATTTTTTATTGACATATTATTTTTGTATTCCCTCTGTATATCATACATGGTATGTCTGGATATTGACTCACTAGATATCCTTAGAAAGTGTCCCATTACAAAGAATATCCTACAGTAGCTCCGTATATGAAATAAGATCTAATAAAATGTCAGATATACCCGGAAATATATAGATAAAGATATTCCCTGATATTGAACCTTTTTGCCCAGCGCCCATTACTGTTGTGGTAACCAAACTGGCCCAGGAATTCTCTACTCTAGGCCCAGATAAATTCAGTCGTAAGGACTGATTAAATCATTTTTTTATCAGAAAAGGACAGATGGAGGACAGCAGAGATTTTGGAGTAGGTTTATTCATCTACACTACATGACCAAAAGTATATGGACACCTGCTCGTCGAATATCTCATTCCAAAATCAATGGAATTAATATGAAGTTGGTCTCCCCCTTTGCTGCTTTAACAGCCTCCACTCTTTTGGGAAGGCTTTCCACTAGATGTTGGAACATTACTGTGCGGACTTGCTTCCATTCAGCTAAAAGAGCATTAGAGAGGTCGGGTACTGATGTTGGGTGATTAGGCCTGGCTCGCAGTCGGCATTCCAATTCCTCCCAAAGGTGTTCGATGGGGTTAAGGTCAGGGCTCTGTGCAGGCCAGTCAAGTTCTTCAACACTGATCTGGACAAACCATTTCTGTATGAACCTTGCTTTGTGCACGGGGGCACTGTCATGCTGAAAAAGGAAAGGGCCTTGCCCACACGGTTGCCACAAAGTTGGAAGCACAGAATCGTCTAGAATATCAGTTTAAGCTGTAGTGTTAAGATTTCCCTTCACTGGAACTAAGGGGCCTAGCCCGAACCATGAAAAACAGCCCCAGACCATTATTCCTCCTCCACCAAACTTTACAGTTTGCACTATGCATTCGGGCTGTCTGCCAGATGGTGAAGAGTCCAATGCCGACGAGCTTTACACCACTCTAGCCGACACTTGGCATTGCGCATGGTGATCTTAGGCTTGTGTTAGGCTGCTCGGCCATGAAAACCCATTTCATGAAGCTCCCGACTAACAGATCTTGTTCTGACATTGCTTCCAAAGGCAGTCTGGAACTCAGTAGTGAGTGTTGCAACCAAGGACAGCAGATTTCTACGCGCTACGTGATTCAGCACTCTTGCTTGTGTGGCCTAGTACTTTGCGGGCTGAGCCGTTGTTGCTCCTAGACATTTCCACTTCACAATAACAGCATTTACAATTGACAGCTCTAGCAGGGCATACATTTGACTAACTGATGTGGCTGAAATAGCCAAATCCACTCATTTGAAGGGGTGTCCACATACTTTTGTATATATAATGTATTTATATATGAAAGTTTAAAGTATTTCCTTTCTTTGGGCTCTGTTAGTCTTGTCACTACTCTTTAGTGAGTTCCTGGCCTGTACTGAGTACAACATTTACGAGGGTAGGGTGTATGGGTGTGTATAGGTGTTGGGAGTGTGGGGTTCCCCTGTAAATCCAGATACGCCAGGGGCAGAAGTTTGTCTGTAAAGAGATGATGAGCTCACCTGACTGTCCGACTCGCATTCGACGTCATGCTGCTGTGATTTGTCTTTCACCTGCGGCTTCTCCTCCAGACTCAGGCACAGTAGCCACGTGACCAGGCCCGCCACGAACATGCCGATGTCTGGCATGAACACACGGATGCCGTTTCCTGCATCGGCACCCCGGACGCTGCAGGGAGAGATAGAAACAGGGGAAAATGGTTAGCCAACAACGACAGATAAGAAAAGGTAAACAATTTGGGTACTATTATGTTTACAGTTTTCAGATGCAGTAGCCAACACTGTACTGCTTCATGAGGATTCCTGTCAGCTCAGTGATGATATTTGATGCCAGCAGATCAAATGATAACTGTTATAATTAAACTATACACTTACAATCCCTMTCTTTACAACGAGGCGATGGTAAACACAACGTGATGTGTTTAACAACTAGTAAATATATAATTCAAAACATGGCTTTTATGGCTCATAACAAGGTAGAGTAAACGTTAAATAGTTTACAGTCTGAATTCCTCCTCTATAAATATGTGGGTGTGTTTCTCACTTGTAGCTAATTGGTACTCAACTTATGACCAAATCACCTTCATTCATATTCCAATATTGTTTACAGGATTTGTTTTCTCACACAGTGTGGATTGGTTGGGTAAATATTGAGTAAAGGAAGTAAATCAGAGGGTAAAATGAGGAAATAAAAAATGAAAAGGTAAACAAAGAAGTCTTCAGGACATGAAGCTCTAACGTCAAAGTACAACGGGTCCATACATTGTGTTCTATACATTGTGTTCTATAGATTGTGTTCTATACATTGTGTTCTATACATTGTGTTCTGTACATGGTGTTCTATACATGGTGTTCTATACATTGTGTTCTATACATGGTGTTCTATAGATTGTGTTCTATACATTGTGCTCTATACATGGTGTGCTATAGATGGTGTGCTATACATTGTGTTCTATGGATTGTGTTCTATAAATTGTGTTCTATAACTTGTGCTCTATAATGGTGTGCTGTAGATGTGTGCTATACATTGTGTTCTATGGATTGTGTTCTATATTGTGTTCTATAATTGTGTGCTATACATGGTGTGCTATCACATTGTGTTTATAATTGTGGTTCTATAAAACACATTTTACAGGCCTTTCCTCATCCATGCCAATTAAAGCACGGCCCATATTAAATATATAAGCATTATCATTAAAAAATAGCATTTAACCCTTAGCTCAGCAATGTACTGCGCTAGCTTCTTAAAACACACAGAAAATATTTTGTTCAATAGTAAAAATGTGGGATATTCCCACTGTCCTCTCTGTTACAGCGTTGGTCTGACTAGTTCTTATTTCCCATGCTCTGGAAAGGTATGCTGTGGCTGTTGCAGTGGGCTCTCTGGTCCCCCTCGCTTGACCAAAAATGTGCCCCCCAACCCCAATTTCCCTTGAAAAGCGTAACTCAGCTTCTAAACTTTCATATTTGTTTGGGTTCAAAGCAGTGTGCAGCAACACTTGCAGATGTGATAGAGAGAAGAAGAAAAAAAAACAGCCGTTTCAGACCTTGAAAGGAAATGTCTCGGGCCAGTAGACCTGAAGTTAACTTTTCAGAGGAAGCTTAGAGATACATTTTCTATTTGTGAATTGGGAGTAGGAGCGTAGTGGTGGCCTATGGTTGGCAGGGCGCTTTCATAAGAGGTCCTGGTGGGAGTACACAGCACAGTACACCCTCTATGAACCAGAGGACAGCTCAGGAGCCTGGTATTTCTGGTGAGTCATAGTGCACCGGGAGACCTTGTGGTCGGGGTGGGACCAAGACATCTCCGGGGTGGGAGACCTCGTGGTCGGGGTGGGACCAAGACATCTCCACGGTGGGAGACCTTGTGGTTGGGGTGGCGACCAAGACATCCCTGGGGGGAGGACCTTGTGGTCGGGGTGGGACCAAGACATCTCCACGGTGGGAGACCTTGTGGTCGGGGTGGGACCAAGACATCTCCACGGTGGGAGACCTTGTGGCGGGGTGGACCAAGACATCTCCACGGTGGGAGACCTTGTGTCGGGGTGGGACCAAGACATCCGGGTGGGAGACCTTGTGGTGGGGTGGGACCAAGACATCTCCACGGTGGAGACCTTGGTTGGGTGGGACCAAGACATCTCCACGCGTGGGAGACCTTGTGGTCGGTGGGGACCAAACATCTCTGGGTGGAGACCTTGTGGTTGGGTGGGACCAAGACATCCGGGGTGGGAGACCTTGTGGTTGGGTGGGACCAAGACATCTCCACGGTGGGAGACCTTGTGGTTGGGGTGGGACCAAGACATCCCACGGTGGGAGACCTTGTGGTCGGGGTGGGACCAAGACATCTCCGGGGTGGAGAACCGTGGTCGGGGTGTGGACCAAGACATCTCCGGTGGAGAACCTTGTGGTTGGGTGGACCAAACATCTCCGGTGGGAGACCTTGTGGTCGGGGTGGGACCAAGACATCTCTGGGGTGGAGAACCTTGTGGTCGGGTGGGATCTAGACATCTCTGGGGGAGACCTGTGGTCGGGGTGGGACCTAACATCCCTGGGGTGGGAGACCTTGTGGTTGGGGTGGGACCAAGACATCCCTGGGGTGGGAGACCTTGTGGTCGGGGTGGGAGACCTTGTGGTCGGGGTGGGATCTAGACATCCCTGGACTCACTGCCAGGTACACTTGGGAGAGCACAAGGTGATGATGTCAATTAGTTTAGAAGGGATGACAGAGTCTGAAGGAAGGGAAAAAAGTCTGACGTGGTGAACTGGATTCTATTATCAGTTTGAAGGTGTCAAGGAAGGCACTTTTGAAAGAGCAGGTAGCCATTGAACAGAAACGTCTCCTCTAGAGACCCATGGCAGTTGTGTCCCTGTCATGGTACTTGAAGAAACGGCTGTATAATCTGCTCAGACAGGATATGCTGCCACGAGCAGTGGGTGGATATTTGAGTTTTCACAGGCTTGTTTTGCTTCATGTTGGGTTGCATAAAACTCTAAGCAAATGTTTGGAATCCCATGGCGCTCGCTCCGCATGAGATCTGACATTCAAAAGCGAGCGGCCAGGGGAGGGCACGGACACAGATGCTTTGAACCGAGTGATGTTTGCCTTCGTAAAAATTTAGTAAGTGACAGACGGCGCTAGTTAACACGCTAGAAAAACATATGCAAAAACTGGGTGCCCCGTATGGCGGGGGAAACACAAGCTCTTTAATGAAGCCTRTGCGTCTACACGGTTTGCTTCCCTCTCAGCATTTAAAGGGTCTTTCATCTCAGTCCTGCTCATAAAGACAGAGCTGTGGAGCTGTGAGCTGGCAACATAAACGCCTGCATATGGCATTAATCTGGAACTGGGAAAGGGCCTTAAAGGGGAGGTGATCAAAGTGACTAAATTAACTGTACAGATTTAGCTTGTCAGTCTCATCTCTGGAAAGATAGCTTGTATAGCATTGACAATTTAACTGGTTGATGGATACAGAGAAAAGTTGTTCCCGAGAGTCAACAGTGAACTGGCAGTTCATTTCGGAAGCCATAACAAAATGCTGCACTAGGCAGTTCATTTCGGAAGCCATAACAAAATGCTGCACTAGCTAGTGAGCTAACTCGATTTAGCTGTTATGAGACACTAACTGGCACTGGACTTTAGGCCTTGAGGGCACACTGGCATATCTATCATTAGGAGTAGACTGTGCCACCGTGGCTCTCCAGGGTCCCGGCAGGGCTACAACACACAGAGAAGGAATGGGACAAGGTTGTTCAAACAAAGACACCAAAATAGCAAAAGGGGGGCTTTGATAAACATGTGATATGGATTTCAACCTGAATCCTAAAAAGTCTTCAACCCAGATCACTTGCATTTACAGTAACTGTACCATTTCAAAATAACAGTCATTATTTTCTCTAAAAATGGCATATAGTATTTAAGATGTCAAAACGAGCCACATCAGAAATGAAAGAGCTTAATTAATAAAGACCTAATAACATTATGATTTGAAGAAAATAACTGCAATCATGATGACAAACTTAGAAATCATCAAGGATTTTGACTTAGAATAATTTTTCTCTTAGTGTTTTTTTTTTTATTGTTAAAATAGCTAAGAAGATCCCAAAATATCTTGCAGGACTTTGCTTTCACCTACTTCCATTACTGTACCTTTTGTTTGCTTTACACCTCCAAATCCAGTATCCTGTCAATGCATGTTCTATCTACGGTATGTTGAGAGCTGCTGGATGTGATGATTGTCCTGTGTATCTGTTTGGGTGCACATCCTCACTGCATAGGAGATGACTTTCCCATTAAGGCTAATTAAAACATTCTACATGGGCATGTCAGCACATGTCACGCGACATTCCAGATGCATTTCATTCACATTCCACAAAGACACATCCGCCTTCTCCGCTCTTTCAATCACACTCGGCTACAACTCAATCATTCGACTACTTGCATCGGCGCATGTAACGTGTAAATGAATGCACATGTTAACGAAGACGCTGTAAAATTCAATGAATACAATCTTCCAAAAAGGAAGCTCATTCATTCAGTCATTTCGTTACCAGACCACCCCACGAGAGAAATAATATGGGAGTCCATGACCTAATAATGACAGAACACTAAGATCAATGACAGGAGGACGTCTGAGTGAATAGCTTTCAATTCCCGACTGAACACATCTCAACCATCTAGTGGGATATCTGGTCGTCCCGTAATCCAATCACATCTCTCGTGCGAGTTCCTAATTAATTACCACGGGCTTCTACCATCTTTGCGTCGAGGTCCATCAGAGCTGAGAGAGTGTGTCGTTCATCTAAGGACATGGCAAAAATGTGAACACAGATCATATTTAACGATTGCGGGCTGATCAGTGATCTTAACATGAAACATATGGCATGCTCATATCTTACATAGTTATGTCTATTTGGGTGCTGTAGCCCAGGTGTAATGTGACCGGGGTGGGTTTACTTAATGAGATGAAGAAACCTGGCTTAAGAGCTTTGATACCTATACTTTGAAAGGATTGTCTGTAAGCTATGGATTTGTGCATGATCAGGATGTGATTCTGATCCAAACCTTCAGCCCTACGGCTTCAGCAGACTGTTTAACATGAATAACATAATCGTCTGCAAGTATCTCTCAACAAATCCAAATATCATGAATATCACGGGGACCACACACACAGACACAATGTGGTTTGGTAACACTTGATTTGGATAGTCTGTGGGGCGTCTACAGCTGCTCTTCTACATACTATCAGTAACATTTCAACTAACTATCTACTAACACTAACCATAGCTTAACCCTTATCCTAACCCTAAACGTAACCCTTACCCTGACCATAACCTTAACCCTTATCCTAACCCTAACCCTTGTCCTAAACCTAACCCTAACTGTAACCTTAGCAAACAGTTTCTTATCAACAGATAGTTTGTTGATAGTCCCATGTAGATGCTCTACAGACTATCAGAATACAGATGGAAAATCCATACTATTCATGGAATCCAAACATAAATAGATTTCTGGAGATGGTTCATTAACATAAGCAAAGCTTTTTTTTTTACGAGTGCCAGGGTGCGCGGTGTACTCTCTTTAGTTTGAGTTTCTGGAGCAGACCATCATATGGTACTGGTACCTCCGCCAACGTCATGCCACACGACAACACGTCAACACACATGAACACAAACAAATGCACACAAAGCAGGGATGCCAATTACAGGTCTCAAATGGCAAGGATAAACTGTTCCTGGACCATTGACTCCCCTAGACAATCTGCCAACTGTCATTTAGTAATCCAACTGTGACGTGCATTAATATCCATGTCAGACTGAACGACAAACGCCTAAAACGGTTCAAATGTAATTCAATTAATCATAAAGCTTCTCGACATGAATGATCATAACAAGGGAGGGTAAATGGTAAATGGTTGAATTACCCTCGTCTCACGTAGCATAGAAAAACCTAAAAACCTTAACACCATCATGAAAACAAAATAACCTTCATAACCGTTTAAAAAAATGGAACGAACAGCTAACTGTAGACTGGAAAGCTGGGCATTCGTGCGATTGAGTCAGTTTCTGTTGTAAATTATACAATGGGTGGGTCTAATCCTGAATGCTGATTGGTTAAAACCGCATTCCAGCTGGTTTCTATTCCACAAGTTGCCACCGGCTATTTACACTGTTCCATCAGACTGCGCAATCCACTGTCTCATCAGCCCAGCCAGGCAATTTATAAACTTGATCTCCACTATAAAAAGCATCTAGACATTCTCACATTTCTTTTAGACTAACATTTAGTTTTCAACAGCAGAGATTTGTATAAATGTTGCTGTTTTTCTCTGACATTTGCAACATTGTTTCAATACTCAAATTCGATCTCCAGCTGTCCCATAGTAATGCAACTGACAACAGGAAGACTGAGGAGTCCGCTCTCAATGAGTGTAGACAGCCTGCTGCTGCCGATCTGCTAATCATCAGACGGGGAGAGGAGAGGAGGTAGGCAGTCCACGTGGGTAACTGGAGGGCCCTGTCTATACAAAAACAAAGCCCCAGGCCTATGATTTGTTAATCCGGCTCTGACCATGTGTATCCCGTATATACGACTACTGAAAGTTGAAACTTGGAGATGAGGAGATATTGTGTCTCCTCTACTATTCAAACGGTGATCATGGAGACTGTGGTCATTTGGCTGGCCAATTACCGTCATCCAAAATTCCATGACCGTCACAGCCCTAGCCGAGACCCCGATCAACTGTTCCTGTGCTTTGGGAAACCAAGGCTAACAGGATGATTAAGAAGCTGACAGACAGACTGCAATTGTCGACTTACAGCCGTGAAGGCCTCGAGAAGGTTGTGGGAAGGTTGAGCTGTTCACAGAATGACACACAGAATGGCCGAGATAGTTCTCCACTGAAACCCAGTGTGTTAAGGTCAATGTTATATGGCAACAATGGTACCCAGTCCTAAATCACACACTCAAAGGGTCCTATTCAGTCGTGATACATAGAAAGAACTATGTTTTCCACTATTATCTGTGACGCCTCCTATTTCCGGGAAAGCATTCCAATATTGATGATCATTGGCGCTGAAACGATGGAATTTCCCTCCAGCAGCACAGAGTCAAATGTCAGAAACAAGTGTATACATTTTCAAAACATTTCCAGTTTCCCCTGAGTAGGTCAAGAATGGGAAAAAGTGGAACACGACTGACCAATAAATAAACCAATAATTCTGTCTGGGATGGCGAGGCGGCAGAGTCTTGGCCAATGGAGTATAGCTCTTCTTTGTTCTGCCTTGGTCAGGGTGGAGAGTGAACCGGAGCTGAGACAGCACTTGGCCCAATCCAGAGGGTCACAACACTGGACACAAGCCATTGGCCAACACATGGGCCTAATGATGGAACTCAAACAATCACGTCCACCGTATTAAAAGAAGACTGTACCTCAGGGGGTTAAGGAGGGTACAGGTCTGAATCTGTTTACTCTAACTACTTCCTCACCAAATGGAGAACAGGTCTTGAGTTGGATTCATTTAGCTCCACTATTTGCTCTGAGTCAGCGAGCAGGGGGAAGGGAGGGAGAAAATGCCACATTTCTGCACGTCAACAAGCATCCAGTCACGGATAACCAGATAATACAGTATGACCCGTTTTCCCCTACTTTTCATACCTCCGTCCATTGCTAGTACAAACACAATTTGTTCGTCGAATACAAAAATATTAAATATAGCTATTGAAGGAAAGTAATAACATATGACCATGGTTGTAACAGGTGATCCAGTCATGCTCATATTCAATTACCACAGGTGTTCGTACCGATCTATTCTAGGGAACATCTTGTTCCCAGATGACAACATCCTGTTTATCTGGTTTCCAGCTATCTCTCAGGACATTTTACACTTCCTCCACACTTCAGCTTTAATCCCCTGGAAATCCCTTTAACTCGACTGTTACACGTTGGCCAGTATGCTCCAGTCTGTCACTAGACAGCAATTACACTTTCATTTTTTGTACATTAAACAGAGGACATTTGGCGTGTCGCCACCGGGCAGCCCTCAAGGTACAGCGTGGTCCTGGTGCGGTCCGGGCAAAGCAGGCAGCGCACACAGAGTACCACAGAGAGTCTGGCACCCTGTTGAGCCAAGAGAAACAGGGTAGCACAGTGGCACAATTCAGGCCTCATATCACTGGCCTATATTCCAGCACCTGGCCTGCCGGCAGTATCCAGCCCAACGTTATTAAAGACCTGGAGTTTAACTATTGATTTGAGAATTATACATTAGCGGGAGAAAATGTTTTGTGACACCGTGTTTAACAGAAATACATGTGTAATGAATAGATTAGGTTGTTTGTGGAGCAGCAGGGATGTATGGCAATTAGATATTGGCTGCACTGAGTAGACTTCAGCGAGGAACGAGGAAGAAGTCACACTTCTGAAGTGGTCCACCTGCGACAAACAAGACAGCTTTAGTGTAGCTGAGATTAATCCATCTCAGCTAAACTAGTTAGGATATGGACATTAGGGCTGGGAATTGCCAAGGACCTCACGATACGATATTATCACAATACTTCAAGTCGGGAGTTTACAAACACCTTAGCCAAAAACATTTAAAATCAGTTTTTCAAATTCCTGACACATAATCCTAGTAAAAATCCCCTGTTTTAGGTCAGTTAGGATCACCACTTTATTTTAAGAAAGTGAAATGTCAGAATAATAGTAGAGAGAATGATTTATTTCAGCTTTTATTTCTTTCATCACATTCCCAGTGGGTCAGAAGTTTACATACACTCAATTAGTATTTGGTAACATTGCCTTTAAATTGTTCAACTTTGGTCAAACGTTTCAGGTAGGCTTCCACAAGCTTCCCACAATAATTTGGGTGAATTTTGGCAACTCCTCCTGACAGAGCTGGTGTAACTGAGTCAGGTTTGTAAGCCTCCTTCCTGACTGATGTCTTGAGATGTTGTTTCAATTTATCCACATKATTTTCCTCCCTCATGAACGCCATCTATTTTGCAATGTGCACCAGTCCCTCCTGCAGCAAAGCACTCCCACAACATGATGCTGCGACCAGAGGACAGTTCTCCAAAAAGTACGATCTTTGTCCCCATGTGCAGTTGCAAACCGTAGTCTGGCTTTTTTTAAGGCGGTTTTGGAGCAGTGGCTTCTTCCTTGCTGAGTGTCCTTTCAGGTCAACATAGTATAGAAATGCCAAAGTTCAAAGCACCATCATAGAGTATTGTTTACTGTTGGATTGTGTAGTATTTATAGGAACAGAAAGCAGACACTGGAATCTTTAAGTTCGCTGGGATTCACCACGTAAAACGTCATGTTTCACAGACTAAACAGTAGCTGTTACAGAATCAAACCAAATCTGAAGATATGGGTCAGAGATTTCCTTCAAAATTTGATTCTATACAGGAATAGGATTCTATACAGGAATTTCACACAATAGTCAGCTGCCCTTTGAACAATCGTGAGGGGATGTCGATATGATGAAGAGGAAATCGGAGGCGGGCCTTACAGTACAGTAGACAATGAAACAAGAATAGATGACACAAAAGCCCAGTTTGACTTGAGCATGTTGCATGCACAAAGATCAGATTGCTAGCATGATCCTTAGTTATCTCCATGTGAAAGGAAACAAAAGTTAATTTTACCTCGACACACCAACCACCACAAATATGGTTATGGGGGATATGGGTAGAAGGCTCTCTTAACCTCTCTGGGATATGTGGGACGGTAGAGTCCCACCTGGCCAACATCCAGTGAAAATGCAGAGCGCCAAATTCAAATAAATTACTATAAAAATTAAACTTTCATGAAATCACACATTCAATACACCAAATTAAAGCTACACTTGTTGTGAATCCAGCCAACATGACAGATTTCAAAAATGCTTTACGGCGAAAGCAAATAATGCTATTATCTGAGGATAGCACCCCAGCTAACAATCACAGACCATCATATTTTCAACACTCCTGGCGCGACACAAAACGCAGAAATAAAGATATAATTCATGCCTTAACTTTGACGAGCTTCTTCTGTTGGCACTCCAATATGTCCCATAAACATCACAAATGGTCTTTTGTTCGATTAATTCATTCGATATACAGTGGGGAGAACAAGTATTTGATACACTGCCGATTTTGCAGGTTTTCCTAACTTACAAAGCATGTAGAGGTCTGTAATTTTTTATCATAGGCACTTCAACTGTGAGAGACGAATCTAAAAATCCAGAAAATCACATTGTAATATTTTTAAGTAATTAATTTACATTTTATTGCATGACATAAGTATTTGATCACCTACCAACCAGTAAGAATTCCGGCTCTCAAAGACCTGTTAGTTTTTCTTTAAGAAGCCCTCCTGTTCTCCACTCATTACCTGTATTAATTACACCTGTTTGAACTCGTTACCTGTATAAAAGACACCTGTCCACACACTCAATCAAACAGACTCCAACCTCTCCACAATGGCCAAGACCAGAGAGCTGTGTAAGGACATCAGGGATAAAATTGTAGACCTGCATAAGCCTGGGATGGGCTACAGGACAATAGCCAACAACTGGTGGCGCAATTATTAGAAAATGGAAGAAGTTCAAAATGACGGTCAAACACCCTCGGTCTGGGCTCCATGCAAGATCTCACCTCGTGGGCATCAATGATCATGAGGAAGGTGAGGGATCAGCCCAGAACTACACGGCAGGACCTGGTCAATGACCTGAAGAGAGCTGGGACCACAGTCTCTCAAAGAAAACCATTAGTAACACACTACGCCGTCATGGATTAAAATCCTGCAGCGCACGCAAGGTCCCCTGCTCAAGCCAGCGCATGTCCAGCCCGTCTGAAGTTTTCCATCTGGATGATCCAGAGGAGGAATGGGAAAGGTCATGTGGTCTGATGAGACAAAAATAGAGCTTTTTGGTCTAAACTCCACTCGCCGTGTTTGGAGAAGAAGAAGGATGAGTACAACCCAAGAACACCATCCCAACCGTGAAGCATGGAGGTGGAAACATAATTCTTTGGGATGCTTTTCTGCAAAGGGGACAGGACGACTGCACCGTATTGAGGGGAGGATGGATGGGCCATGTATCGCGAGATCTTGCCAACAACCTCCTTCCCTCAGTAGAGCATTGAAGATGGGTCGTGGCTGGGTCTTCCAGCATGACAACGACCCGAAACACACAGCCAGGACAACTAAGGAGTGGCTCCGTAAGAAGCATCTCAAGGTCCTGGAGTGGCCTAGCCAGTCTCCTGACCTGAACCCAATAGAAAATCTTTGGAGGGAGCTGAAAGTCCGTATTGCCCAGCAACAGCCCCGAAACCTGAAGGATCTGGAGAAGGTCTGTATGGAGGAGTGGGCCAAAATCCCTGCTGCAGTGTGTGCAAACCTGGCCAAGAACTACAGGAAACGTATGATCTCTATAATTGCAAACAAAGGTTTCTGTACCAAATATTAAGTTCTGTTTTTCTGATGTATCAAATACTTATGTCATGCAATAAAATGCAAATTAATTACTTAAAAATCATACAATGTGATTTTCTGGATTTTTGTTTTAGATTCCGTCTCTCATAGTTGAAGTGTACCTATGATAAAAATTACAGACCTCTACATGCTTTGTAAGTGGGAAAACCTGCAAAATCGGCAGTATATCAAATGCTTGTTCTCCCCACTGTATATCCAAAATGTCAATTTATTTGGCGCGTTTGATCCAGAAAAACACCGGTTCCAACTTGCACAACATGACTACAAAATATCTCAAAAGTTACCTGTAAGCTTTGTCAAAACATTTCAAACTACTTTTGTAATACAACTTTAGGTATTTTTTAACGTAAATAATTGATACAATTGAAGACGGGATGATCTGTGTTCAATACCGGAGGAAAACAATGTGTAGCATGCTTTCTGGTCACGCGCCTCTAACAAACAGTACACTTCACCGGAGCCTTATTCTGAACATGGCTACATATTCATTTCTCAAAGGAAAAACCTCAACCAATTTCTAAAGACTGTTGACATCCAGTGGAAGTGATAGGAACTGCAGGAAGGTCCCTTAGAAATCTGGATTCCCAATGAAAACTCATTGAAAAAAGAGTGACCTCAAAAAAAAAGAAATCTGAATGGTTTGTCCTCGGGGTTTTGCCTGCCAAATAAGTTCTGTTATAGTCACAGACATGATTCAAACAGTTTTAGAAACTTCAGAGTGTTTTCTATCCAATACTACTAATAATATGCATATATTAGCATCTGGGACTGAGTAGGAGGCAGTTTACTCTGGGCACGCTTTTCATCCAAATGTGAAAATGCTGCCCCCTATCCTAGAGAAGTTAAAGAGGAAGAGAGGACATAATTGCTGCCCAGATGCCACGCCGGAGATCACAAGGCCGATGTCATTTCCTTTACATGTACACCCCTCACAACAAACCTCCATTCTCATGTGCTTATTCTAGGGGCAAAAGCTGAAGAACATACGCCCATCCTGGTACTTTCCGCAGGAGCTGGAGTTGTAGGTAAACTCATGGAAAACAGAAAGGAAAAGGCTGCACACTGCTGTGTCACGCCCTGATCTGTTTCACCTGTCCTTGTGCTTATCTCCACCCCTTGCAGGTGTCGCCCATCTTCCTCATTATCCCCTGGGTACTTATACCTGTGTTTTCTGTCTGTCTGTGCGAGTTCGTTTTGTTCGTTCAAACCTACCAGCGGTTTCCCTTGCCCCTGTTTTTGCTATAGTCCCTGTTTTGTAGCTTCCCGGTTTATACCTTACCTGCCTGCCTGCCCTGACACTTCCTGCCGTCCTGTACCTTTGCCTCTACTCTGGATTACCGACCTCTGCCTGACCTGACCCTGAATGCTGTTCCGGTGCCTTACACCCTCTCTGGATTATTGATCCCTGCCTGCTTGACCTGTCGTTTGCCTGCCTCTGTTTAATGAATAAACTTCTGCTTCTTCTACACTGTCTGCACCTGGGGCATACCTTAACACGTGACATGCTGCTCATGCTCCCAGGTGATAATTATTTATAATGTCACGCTCTGACCTTAGATTCTATGTTTTCTTTATATTTTGGTTAGGTCAGGGTGTGACGAGGGTGGGTACGCTAGTTTTTGTATTGTCTAGGGGTTTTGTATTGTCTAGGGTTTTGTAGGTCTAGGTGATGTGTATCTTAATGGTGGCCTGATATGGTTTCCCAATCAGAGGCAGCTGTTTATCGTTGTCTCTGATTGGGGATCATATTAGGTAGCCATTTTCCCTTTTGTGTTCGTGGGTTCTTGTCTATGTGTGGAAGTGACTTGTTTGTATAGCTTAACGTTTTCATTTTGTTCGTTTGTTCAGTGTTCATTCTTTTAAATAATATAAGAATGTAACGCATACCACGCTGCCGTGGTCCGATCCTTACAACGGCCGTGACATATAACAACGTTTTAACCCTTAGTTCTTCATCAGGCATCCTATTCTAGGGGCAACATATTTCCTATGGGAAACACACTTCAGCTTTTATTCCCATCGTTTTTTTTGTAGTTTTAGTCGTGTACTTTTTTGAGGCGTTGTGCGGTCTTTATTCAGGGAAGCGAGGAGGTGGGTGGGGGTAGGGGAGGAGTGGGAAAGCACTATATAGGATATATTGCATACACGAAATGGGAGGGCACTCTCGCCCAGGAATAGATTCTACTACCCGAACCCAACGCGGCGCCGGCGTAAGTCCACCTCGAACCCCCGAAAACCATGCTCCACCCTGCGCCTTAAGCCCCGCCCCCCCCACCTCCCCAAAGAAAGCATGCCTCCCACCCATCCCACCGAGGTTTCCCATCAGTCCCCCTTCCACCCATCCATCCCCCGATTCTCTCCCCACAAACCCCCGCCAGACCTCAATTGTTTCTTGACTAGTACCATTCATTCTCACTGACGATAATTCTGTTATAACTTCTAATAGTAACTGTATACACTAGTTAAATGGGAGAGAGTGAGGTGGTTGCCAACGTTTCACGACAGTGCTACCTGACAGCAGTAATCTTCTCTGATTGATTGAGAGATTCAAGGGGCTATCATCGGTAAGTAACATAATAGATGCAAAGCATTGAATATTTAAATTCAATCACTCCGAAAACAAATGGTTAACTTTGTCCCAGAAGCATTTCACTGCAGGGCACTCCCACATCATATGAAGGAATGTGTCTACCTGCTTTATGGGACACAATGAACAGTTGGCAGTTGGGGCCAATTTCATTGTAAAACATATTCTTGGTGTTAAATACAGTCTGTGAACAAATGTAAAATATATAAATTGCTGGTTCAGATTATGGGATGCCAAGGTCATATTTTTCCATATTATGTTCCAATTAAAGTGTTGTTCAGATTCAATTACATCTGTGAACCATCATTTTTTAATGGTTAGCTCAGAATATGAGCTTTCCAAAAGATATTTGTATAATATAGAGATCAGTCCTTTCGGGTGCCCAGATAATTTATTTATAAATCCCATCATTGGATGGTTCGGTAGTTGGGTTTCCCAAGGGACTCCAGGCCAGCATAGATGACCTAAGTTGTAAATACAGAAAAATGTATTTGCCTGGTAATGTGCATGCATGTATCTTTCAAATCTTGAAATGTTCTCAAACCATTACTGTCCATGATATCGGTAAGGGTACAGATTCCATATTTGCAAATGGCCGCCCTCCAGACTGCAAAGAACTATTGTGAAATATTGGAGTAGGGGTATGCCATTTTCATTCCCAGTTACATCTTTTTTCAATTTTGCACCAAATAGAACTTGTGTGAGCATTAATAGGACATAAGCGTAGTTTATATTGTTTAAGGGATATATCAGGGAAGACCACCTCTTCCAGAGCAATAGGAGACACCATATTACTGTAATGAACACGATTGGAGACAGAGAGCTGGTTTCAAGCGCAGGGCGCAGCAGGTGTTTATTTATAAAGGACCACAGGAGGAGGAAGGTAGCTGGGTCCAGGGGCAGGCAGAAGGTCATACACAGGGGGTCCAAAAAGGCAACAGTACAGGCAGGGAAAAGTCTAGTAACATAGTCCGGAGATCAGGCAATAGGTAAATAACAGGAAATCCGATAGGCTAAAGTACAGGCAGGGAATAGGCAAAAAGGCGTAGTTAGTGCGGCAGGTAAAAACTAAAATACACGGGAGGAGTACATCACGGGAAAACCAGCGCTCTGAAAGCCATGTGTCACAAAACAAACAATACCTCACAGTTACCAGATGCAAAGAACTAAACTAAATAGTGTGTAATAATGACATACAGGTGTGTGAACAGGTGATTAGAATTCAGGTGATTGGGATCTGGAGAGTGAGCTGCGTTCAGGGGATCTAGGTGTTTGAGGGTGTGAGTTGGAAGCAGACTTTACAATAACGTTGTTTAAGGGATATATCAGTGAAGACCACCTCTTCCCGAGCAATAGGAGACACCATATGTCTCTATATACTCAGCCAGGGGGCGGAAGAATCATGTCTGAAGCAATTTAGGATGGGGTGAAATGTTAGTGCCAATTTAAAGTTTGGTACGGATAGTCCTTCTACATTATTCCCTCTTTGTAAATGTATTCATTTTACCCGGGATCGTGTACCTTGCAATATACATTTTAAAACCGCATTATCAATTTTATCCCAGAAGCCAGAAGGTGGAGCCATGGGAAGCATTGAAGTACAGAAATTCAGCCGAGGCAATATATTCATTTTTACAATAGATTTTCTTCCGGTTAAAGCAACTGAGACATTATTCCGTCTTCTGAGGTCGGATGGAATTGATTTGAGCATTCTGTTAAAGTTTAAGGCAATGGTTTAATCTAAGGAAGGAAATATATCTTATCCCAAATTTTAAAAATGGAAAACAATTGGGATTCCATAATTAGAAATGTAGGGCTGATTTAGTTAGATACATTTTATAGCTTGGGATGAAGCTGAATTTATCTATGATCGTCAATTCGTTTGGGAGCAAWTGAGATACATTGTTGAGATAGTAAAATAATGAAATATCGTCTGTGTAAAATGAGATGAAGTGATCAGTAGATTTTGGGGAAATCGGTGTTACTTCCTTAGATTGACAAATTTCCTTGGCCAGAGGTTCTGTGGATAATAAGACTAGCAAAGGCGAAATTGAGCTTTTAATAAAAGCTAAATTAGGGCTGTATTCACATCTCTTACAGATCAACCTTTGTAAACGGCTGTATTAATCATATTGAGCAATAGTGGACCTAATTGATTCCAACATTTTAAATAGACTTCAGGATGAATACCATCCCATTGCCTTTATTCATGCTATCCAATGCCCTTTTGAGTTCATTGAGAGAGTTTTGGGCTCCCAGAAAGGTGGCTTCCTCTGTTGAGAGAAGAGGGGTTCTTAATTATTTTTGAAAGTACTTGGTCTGGCTTGGTGTGGATTTACAATCAGAGGTGTACAGTTCTTTATAGAAGAGGGATAGCTAAATGATCATTACTGCGTAGGTTGTTGGCTAGTAAATGACTGGGACGATTACCGTGGAAGTAATTGTTGAATCTTACTTGATGGATGGCAAATTCTGCTCTCTGTCTTATCAATAAATTAAGTTCTGTTTTGACTCTGGAAAGAGTAATAGCTACCTGGTCTAAAAAGAGGGATTAACAGTTAAAAACATTTAAAAATCAGATATCTTCTTTAATTGTGATTTATTCAACCCAGATGCAAATGCAGTTGCATTATTTTTTATAAAATCTTTGGTGGCATCCCATCGACTACATTTTTATTGATCATTATAAATTAATTTAGTTCAATTCAAAACAATGTAGGATTTTGTAATAATGAAACACTGAAACGCCATCTTGCGGCTCTTTTAGGGGATTCTGAATTATGAAGTTGGCAGTAGTAAGTCTGGTGGTCAGACAAGTTCATATGTCGAATTTCATTTTTTTTTTATGAAACAAAATAGATAATATTTTAATATAGTTTAATATAGTAGATATGAAATCGATTCATGAGAATGATTTATGCCTATTTGAGTAGAAAATATACTATTTTACTTTAGAATTGTGTGCTCGCCAGACATCAATGAGGTTGTAAACATAAAATACATGCTGGAGAGTCTTGGTTGCGTGTGGATTGTAGTTGGTCTTATTAAATGTCCAAAATGGCATTCCTGTCTGTCCCAATAACCAGACAAATTTCAGTTAATCCTAACAATGAAACGTAGGATCATAAGAATTTGGAGCGTATACATTTAAGAAAAGTTATTCTACCTTTAGCCACAGAAAAAGCCAAGAACCTTCCCGCTAGCCATGATTGGCTGAGATAATGGACATGCCAAGAGATGAGTTGGGATTCGTCTGTCATGTAGCACGCGTCTGTCTATAACATGAGCTGCTCAGTATGTGTAGGTAATGCTTTCTAACACGGCTTTTTTGAAAGATATCATGAAGAACTGAAAAAGTGTTGCTAATGCTCTCCAATTTCTGGAGGACCGACTTTTGAAATTGGTGGAATGCCAGGTGGAAGTAGAGTATGACAGCTAGTGAGATGGAGAAAATGCAGGTGTTTGACTGCAAATATGCGGAGGGAGTCAAAAAGAGAACACACCGGTCTCCGGATTACATCTTCAAACTAAGGGCAACCATGGCAACCGTGACAGATAAGGAGAAGCGTTCATCCATGTATTCGGGTAAGAGAGTCTAGCTACTGCAGCTACATTTTCAATTATTATACGTTTCTAATTTAGTCAGGAAGTCATTTTAATTCATGTTAAAGCGTACTGTTAGCTACAGTAACTAGCTAACGTTAGTTGCCTGGCTCGCTAGCTAATGTTACGTGTATGATCTGTGTAGTAATATTACTCATATCTCAGAGCCATTTGCAGTCCTAGTTATAGCCTAATAATCTAGCCTAAACAATTTAACCCATAGGGATGCAATGTGCTGTAGCCTAACAAGGAAGCATTGTTCATTAATTGCAGTGGAGCCATCGTTGTCTAAATGTCCTGTACCATAGGCAATATAATTATAACGAAGTCCAATGTTCAGCATTAATAATAATAATAATAATAATAATAGTGTTCATTTTACTCAATTGAGGGGGTTTCCTCATCATTGACTTATGCTGAGGGCAGCATCACAGCCACAGGCGAAACTGCATGACTAATTGTGCGTGGATAGCATAATATTGAGCCAGTCAAATTGGGGTTAGCCTAGATCTGTTCCTCCCCTTGTGTGTTGGGCTTGATGTGCTTCTCCAAGAAGCCTTGAGCCTCCTTGGCAGTGGAAAACATATGTGTTTTATTCTGAATAATTTTAGAGTGATTCTGTTATCTTTTTTAGGAGCTTGATTTCCACTTCTAGCTTTAGTTCGGGCTGATTCCAGGTCATGGATTTGCCCATCTGTCACATTGGTCACTGTCTCCAAACTTTACACTTCAGTTGAGTAGGTATCCACTTTAGAAGTGAGCAGTGTAAGATATGAATTTATCGGTTTTAATTGCAAGTCGAGGGCAGGGGTAATTCCCTCAAGAACAATCACTTGAATAGCAACTCTTTTCTGACCATCGGTCAAGAGGACCCAGCTCCTACAACAAAGGCTTCCAACTTCCAAGCCAATTCATCTCACTCTACTGAGGGAACACAACAGCAAACGTGCGCTACAGTAAATACATCAAAGTCTAACTTACAGTTGAGGTTTTAAATTTGATAGAAAAGGTTGTTCTGGATTTAAACCTAGAACTGTGGATGATAGAGAGTCTTCCAAGATAGACATGGATGTTTCCTCTCTTCTTCATAGTCTGGGTCAGTGACAGTCTGCCTAACACTAATGTATGGGGATTATAACACGGACAGACAGTCAGTCATATTTCGTCAACTGCTACTGCTTCTGCTTCTGCTTGGCTGTAACCTCCAGCCAGATACAGACAGGAGCCGCAGACGCTCGCCAGACACAAACGCTCGCATACGCACACACACACACACACACACGCACACAGCCTCTTCCCAGCCAGCCAGGTTAAATTACAGGTGTCTGACTGAGACACAAAGTCAGACTGGGGGGCTGTTGAAAATAAAAGTACTGTAGATGACATATACTTCTTCACCGTAAAATAATATGTCAAACTAGTAGTCAATGAGGGCTAGGCCAGTAACCAGTGATTTGTTAAGAGAAATGTAGAAATGTATATCTGGCCTCGTACATCTGAGATTGTGACTAACTACCTTTCATCACAATAACAGACATTCTGGTTTCCCAATACAAAACATATCGTCATATTCATTTGAAGCCTTTTTTGCCCGTAATGGTCCTCCCTTGTTACAGTCGCTCTCAGTCTTGCTTTCCAGTGTTGTATGTACAGTAATGTGAAACTGGAGCTTCATTAGAAGGCCAGGCCACTCCAATCACTCAGTGGGCTCCACAGGTTCCTGTCTGGTACACATTCATCACCGTCACTCACCTGCCTCCCAGACTCCCACAATGCAATAGGAGGAGAGGTGCCGTGGCAGCAGCAGTAGACACCCGAGGGACCGCATGCTGACATACCAGAAATGATCGAATGACGTGTTCTAATGTCTATCATCCCCTTTAATTCCTCTAGTTTTTTTCTCTCACACCTGTGATAATTTTGTTTACAGTGTGGCATCGCAGGTTGCAAATATCTGTTAGGAATTCTATAGAGCAGGGATGTCAAACTCACTTTGCCCCAGGGGCCACATATGGTTTTCAACGAGGTCTGGAGGGCTGGACCTGAAAATGGATTGTATTTCCACGGCGCCAAAATGTTTAAAAAGAATTCCTTTTCCATAATTTTGGGAATTTCCAATGCTCCCTGACTCTCTATCTTTAATTTCTGAGATTAGCTGGAAACGATCAAGAAACTGTATGAATGTAGGTCTATTATAATCTCTACACAGTTTAAAGCATATTGACTTTGCTCCCACCCCCCACCACCACCAAAGAAATACAATAAATAAGTACAAATAAATGTTTTAACTCAAACCACCCACGGGCCGGATTAGACAACTTCGCGGCCCTTATGTTTGACACCCCTGTTATAGAGTGTGTGAAAAGATATCAACAAGGCCATTAGGCTAAGCCCATATGTCAACAGAGGTAATCAAGACACTGGTGAGCAGTCTTTCAGTCCTGCTAATTTCCCAGAAAGACAGAGACAGACAGACAGGGAGTCATGGGAACAGCTGTCGTAGTTACCACCCCCCCCACCAGACAAAATAATAATTATCCCCTGAGGAATGCCAGTATGGCGGCAATATGACTCTAAACATTAAGGTTGGCCCTTGCCCCTTCGGCTGTTGCTTTAACCAAGTGAGCAGTAACACTTTCAATACTTGGCAGGTGACATCACTGCACCTGTAGCTACGGATCACCTTGGAAACTCTGTAATGGCCGTGCTAATTAGCCTAGCGGCACAGCGCGGAAGACTGGGACGATTTACTATGTTTACACCACATGTGGCGTAAGGATATGAGCGACAGTTAAACAGTCGTAATGTCTGTGAACCCGGCAGCCGCACCAACCGTAATAACAGCCGATGCTGGGAAAACAAACGGCCACTTCAATCGTCATGACACAATGTAGTTTGGGTGCAGAATTGAAAAAACACCAAACCTCTGCTTTGTTGAGTCTATTATTTTACGGCTGGCCGTTCCTTCTAACCACAGCTTGGGACGAGGCACGTATCTTGCTTTCAAGCATACGAATGCATCAATAAAGCCTTGAACAGTGTGTAATCATGACTTAGCCCTCGTAGTAAATGAGACGTCGGTTTTCTAACCATAATATGCCTGGAAGGGAGAAAATGGACTGACATCTGTCAATACTTTGTTTGGATGTCCGTATTTAGACATGGGATTATATTTGACATTTAGATTTTTTATATATTGTATTTGGGAGAAAGGCAGATGCTGTGGTCACAATACGTCTGTCTGTTGTGGTCCCTATGTCTGTCTGTTGATGTTATATCTATCAAAATGTATCTGTCTATGTTTACAGAAAGTAGCATCACAAATCCACATTAAAGGTCAAGTCTGGGATATTTCCTGGTCATTTCAATGAATCATATACAGTAAACCCACTGAAGTACACTACATGACCAAAAGTATGTGGACACCTGCTCATCGAACATCTCATTCCAAAATCATGGGCATTAATATGGAATTGGTCCCCTCTTTGCTGCTATAATAGCCTCCGCTCTTCTGGGAAGGCTTTCCACTAAATGTTGGAACATTGCTGTGGGGACTTGCTTCCATTCAGGTCGGGCACTGATGTTGGGCGATTAGGCCTGGCTCACAGGCAGCATTCCAATTCATCCCAAAGGTGTTCAATGGGGTTGAGGTCAGGGCTGGCCAGTCAAGTTCTTCCACACCGGGGGCATTGTCATGCTGAAACAGGTAAGGGCCTTCCCCAAACTGTTGCCACAAAGTTGGAAACACAGAACCGTCTAGAATGTCATTGTATGCCGTAGCGTTACGATTTTCCTTCATTGGAACTAAGGGGCCTAGCCTGAACCATGAAAAACAGCCCCAAACCATTATTCCTCCTCCACCAAACTTTACAGTTGCCATTATACATTCAGGCAGGTAGCGTTCTCCTGGCATCCGGCTAACACAGATTAATTCGTCAGACTGCCAGATGGTGAAGTGTGATTCATCACTCCAGGGAACGCATTTCCACTGCTCCAGAGCCCAAGCTTTACACCACTTCAGTCGATGCTTGGCATTGCGCATGGTGATCTTAGGCTTGTGTGGGGCTGCTCGGCCATGGAAACCCATTTCATGAAGCTCCCGACGAACAGTTCTTGTGCTGACGTTGCTTCCAGAGACAGTTTGGAACTCGATCGTGAGTGTTGCAAAACAGATAAACGTCACATGTTGTGACGTCATAACCTCCAGTTGTTTTTATCGATCCACTGCTGAGCAGCAGGGCTATGGATGACTCACTTGGGAAAACACACTCGTCTTTGTGCCCCACCAGAGTGATGTTAATGGAACCTGGACTGTTTTGTTCAGCCACTGTTTTTTAACTTGTGTATTTGCATGTAAACTTAAACGTAATCATTCAGTTGAGCTCAATTGAACATCTTCAGTACTGTGACACTATGCCTTAGAATGGATTGTTGTGATGTACATTAGAATAAGTAAACTGTCTTGTCCTATGTAAGGGGTGGGAGGATACTCACCCCTTTCCCACACAATAACATTCGGAGAAACACGTTTTGTTTGTATGGGTCCCCAGGATGTATACAGAGACAGTAAAGCTTATACAGAGCCGGGCCAGTAAATGGGCTAAATGAAGCCATGCATGGCTGGAGAGAAGGGGACCAGTGTTTGTAATTTTTTAAATTATCTATTTAACCTTTATTTAACTAGGCAAGTCAGTTAAGAACAAATTCTTATTTACAATGACGGCCAACACCAACCAAACCCAGACGACGCTGGGCCAATTGTGCGCTGCCCTATGGGACTCCCAATCACAGAACTTTTTTTATTTTTTATTTTTTTATGTAACTGTTATTTTACCAGGTAAGTTGACTGAGAACACGTTCTCATTTGCAGCAACGACCTGGGGAATAGTTACAGGGGAGAGGAGGGGGATGAATGAGCCAATTGTAAACTGGGGATTATTAGGTGACCGTGATGGTTGAGGGCCAGATTGGGAATTTAGCCAGGACACCGGGGTTAACACCCCTGCTCTTACGATAAGTGCCATGGGATCTTTAATGACCTCAGAGAGTCAGGACACCCGTTTAACGTCCCATCCGAAAGACGGCACCCTACACAGAGCAGTGTCCCCAATCACTGCCCTGGGGCATTGGGATCTTTGTTTAGACCAGAGGAAAGAGTGCCTCCTACTGGCCCTCCAACACCACTTCCAGCAGCACCTGGTCTCCCATCCAGGGACTGACCAGGACCAACCCTGCTTAGCTTCAGAAGCAAGCCAGCAGTGGTATGCAGGGTGGTATGCTGCTGGCATATTTGAACCAGGGTGTCTGTAGTGACACCTCAACCACTGAGATGCAGTGCCTTAGACCCCTGCGCCGTGAAGATATATACAGCATACTACAAATTAGCAAAATGTATGATATATTACAAATTCTAATTTGTTGTGGCTAATGATAGCTAGGTGGCTAAGTGGTTAACGCTAATGTTAGCTAGCTGGCTAACGTTAGTTAGGCTAGGGGCAGGGTTTAAGGTTAGGAGTTAGGATAAAATGTTAGGGGAAGGGTTAGCTTAAAGCGTTAGGGTTAGGGGAAGGGTTAGCTAACAAGTTATTGCAAAGTAGCTAAAAAGTAGTAAGTAGTTGCAAAGTTGCTAATTAGCTAAAATGCTTAAGTCGTCCGTGATGAGATTCGAACACGCAACTTGCGTTTGCGCCTAGCTACGCTAGGAGTTAGGGGTTAAACTTAGTGTTAAAGATGCACTATGTAGTGCCTGTAACGTAACAAAATGTGGAAAAAGTCAAGGGATCCGAATGCACTGTATACAAATTAAACTGTGCTATATACACTAGTAGACTAGTTTGATTAAATGTAAAAGCATTGGTCTCTTACCTTTCCAAGCCCAGCTGTCGCACCGACTTCTCCCATGTTGAACCTGCAAAAAAGACAAAACATAGACGTCTAAATCTTCATTCAACAGAGTGGATCATTATTCAAAACTCTTGAGATGGATTCAAGATGGCGACTGCCCAAATGGCACGCCTTCCTGAAGCACTTTCTGTTATCCTGCAGAGCCTCCCCATTATTCAGCAATGAGCGTTGAAGACCAGAGCAACATTAGCATACACTGAAAAAAGTGTATACTATCTATTTTGGACTGGATACATTTTCTATGGACACACCGGGGTGCAAACACACTTCTGACACCAATGTGGCAGATCTTTTCAAATGATTCACACACATACATGAAGAATTGAATCTTGAATCCAGTGGTTTCACATGTACACTGACCCTCATTATGACAGTAACACAGGTCTAAACCAAATGTTAGTGCAGGTGAACCACACAAACACACACACACTCACACGGGGGCGGCCATGCACCTCGACAGCCTCTTGGAACGCACTCCGCCTCACAGTAAGCTGTCATCCTCTGTGACTCACACGACTCGTGCAATTAGCAGAGGATTCCTTCTCGCTCTCCTCTCTTCCCTTCTCCTCCCTCTTGTTTGAACATACTTCAGACCGAGTGTGTTGAGGACATGCAACTCTGCTGAAAATTGATTTAATGACGCGGGGCAAAACAAACTACCTTTTTATTTTCTTGAAAGGCTTTGGGCTGATGGGCTTTTTGTTTCCAGGGACATTTCCATATACGCGAAAGTTCCCCTCCGGGTGAGAGAGTTGGGATTTACAGCTGTCTTACAGCTAAGTGCGAACTCCCAACTCACTGCCCCCCCAACCCCCTATCCTCCCATCTGATCTGAGGGTAGTCAGTGCTAATTAGCTCTGTCGTTAGCTCATTTATTGCCTGGCTATAGGGCCTCCTCGGATGAGAAGACATGTTCTCGACTGAGATGGCTGATGATGAAAACGTCCTGTTTAAAAAAGCAATTTAACTGCAATAGTTACTGTACTATATGCTGAGGAAGTAATTTCTGTACTTAAGTTGAATTCATTCAACTTAATCAACAATACATTTCTCGGTAACACCTTACCATAAGTTGCCCTTATACTTATGTAACTACACAGTAATAACTGTAGTAGGGACCCTGTATTAACACGTACTGTAGTTACATATTAACCGCTTTGTAATTGAGTTGAGCCATTTCTATGAGGGATTAGTTAACATTCTAGTCATTATTCTCAAAATGTACCTCGTTGGCTCAGCTGTTTTGATGCCAGCTACCAGCAAGAATACTGAACAAAAATATAAAACGCAACATGTAAAGTGGTGGTCCCATGTCTCATGAGCTGAAATAAAAGATCACAGAAATGTTCCATACGCACAAAAATCTTATTTCTCTCAAATTTTGTTCACACATTTGTTTACATCCTTGTTAGTGAGCATTTCTCCTTTGCCAAAATAATTCATCCACCTGACAGGTGTGGCATATCAAGAAGCTGATTAAACAGCATGATCATTACACAGGTGCACCTTTTGCCGAGGACAATAAAAGGCCACTGTAATATGTGCAGTTTTGTCACACAATACAGTTGATTTGCTGACTGCAGGAGTGTCCACCAGACTTGTTGCCAGATAATTGAATTTTCATTTCTCTACCATTAGCCGTCTCCAACGTTCTTTTAGAACATTTGGCACTACGTCCAACTGGCCTCCAAACCGCAGACCACGTGTAACCATGCCAGCCCAGGACCTCCACATCCGGT
>NC_036854.1:27492039-27503249 GCF_002910315.2 Salvelinus sp. IW2-2015 | reverse complement strand
AGTACCAAGTACCAGATCACTGTCCCAGGTTAATCAAGTATATACAGGATATACCAGCTCAGCTTCACTGTCCAGGGTACAAGTATATTACAGGAGAGTCCAAGTACCAGATCATGTCCGGGGACAGTATATACCGGAAGTAAGTACCAGTACCAGATCATGTCTCGCAGGGGTACAGTATATACAGGAAGTACCAGTACTGATCACTGTCCACGGTGGTACAGTATATACAGGGAGTACCAGTACCAGATCACTGTCCAGGGGTAGAGTATATACAGGGAGTACCAGTACCAGACCACTGTCCAGGGGTACAGTATATACAGGGAGTACCAGTACCAGATCACTGTCCAGGGGTACAGTATATACAGGGAGTACCAGTACCAGATCACTGTCCAGGGGTACAGTATATACAGGAGTACCAGTACCAGATCACTGTCCAGGGTACGATATATCAGGGAGTACCAGTACCAGACACTGTCCAGGGGTCAGATATACAGGAAGTACCAGTACCAATCACTGTCCAGGGTACAGTATATACAGGGAGTACGTCCAGATCACTGTCCAGGGTACAGTATATACAGGGAGTACCAGTACCAGACACTGTCCAGGGGTACAGTATATACAGGAGTACCAGTACCAGATCACTGTCCAGGGAACATATATACAGGAGTACCAGTACCAGATCACTGTCCAGGGTGCAGTATATACAGAAAGTACCAGTACCAGATCACTGTCAGGGGTACAGTATACACTGTATATACTGTACCCCTGGACAGTGATCTGGTACTGGTACTCCTGTATATACTGTACCCTGGACAGTGATCTGGTATGGTACTTCCGGTATATACTGTACCCCTGGACAGTGATCTGGTACTGGTACTTCCCTGTATACAGGAAGTACCAGTACCAGATCACTGTCCATGGGTACAGTATATACAGGAAGTACCAGTACCAGATCACTTCCAGGGGTACAGTATATACACTGTATATGACTGTACCCCTGGACAGTGATCTGGTACTGGTACTTCCTGTATATACTGTACCCCTGGACAGTGATCTTGGTACTGGTACTTCCGGTATATACTGTACCCCTGGACAGTGATCTGGTACTGGTATTCCTGTATATTATACAGGAAGTACCAGTACCAGATCACTGTCCATGGGTACAGTATATACAGAAGTACCAGTACCAGATCACTGTCCAGGGGTACAGTATATACAGGAAGTACCAGTACCTGATCACTGTCCAGGGGTACAGTATATACAGGGAGTACCAGTACCAGATCACTGTCCAGGGGTACAGTATATACAGGAAGTACCAATACCAGACCACTGTCCAGGGGTACAGTATATACAGGGGGTACCGATACCAGACTACTGTCCAGGGGTACAGTATATACAGGGAAAACCAGTACCAGATCACTGTCCAGGGGACGTATATACAGGGAGTACCAGTACCAGATCACTGTCCAGGGGTGAGTATATACAGGGAGTACCAGTACCAGATCACTCTCCAGGGGTGCAGTATATACAGGAAGTACCAGTACCAGATCACTGTCCAGGGGTACAGTATATACAGAGTACCAGTACCAGACCACGCCAGGGTAAAGTATATTACAGGAAGTACCAGTACCAGATCACTGTCCAGGGGTACAGTATATACAGGGAGTACCAGTACCAGATCACTGTCCAGGGGTACAGTATATACAGGAAGTACCAGTACCAGATCACTGTCCAGGGGTATGTCCCCTGGACATACTTCCTGTATATACTGTACCCCTGGACAGTGATCTGGTACTGGTACTTCCTTTATATACTGTACCCCTGGACATACTTCCTGTATATACTGTACCCCTGCACAGTGATCTGGTACTGGTACTTCCTGTATATACTGTACCCATGGACATACTTCCTGTATATACTGTACCCCTGCACAGTGATCTACAGTGTTAACTGTATATAGCTCCATTCTTGTGTATTTTATTCTTCTCGTGTCACTTTAAAAAAAATATCTTTCTACATTTTTACTCTGCATCGTTGGGAAGGGCTCCTAAGCAAGAATTTCAATGTAAAGTGTACACCTGTTGTATTCGGCACTGTCACATGGGCTCCCTCTCCGGCCTCTAGGTCACCAGGCTGCTCGTTATTGCGCCACCTGTCACCAGCGTTAAGCGCATAATGACACTCACCTGGACTCCATCACCTCCTTGATTACCTGCCCTTTATATGTTACTCCCTTTGGTTTCTTCCCCAGTCGTCATTGTTCCTGTTTCATGTCGGTGCGCTGTTTGTTTTATTTTGTTTTATTTTGTTTTATTTTGTTTTGTTTTGTTTTGTTTTGTTTTGTTTTGTTTTGTTCTGTTTTGTTTCTGATTCGATTTTTTAAAGATTTGAATTCATTTTTTATTTAACCTTTATTTAAGTTGTTTCCTGTTCATTTTCGTATTATAATGACGTGTCTACCACTTAAGTCATGAAATACATGAATCACCATTCATGACCATTGTTTTATCTCATCATGTTTCCTCTTTGATCGCTGACCTTGTTTTTCTAAGGACAGTGCTTTGATATGTACACATTCAAATGCGGTAGCTCAAACCGTAGGGTGCCAATTAGACCAGTCGACCGCAGCCCGTCGACAAGAGCCCACATCTAGGCTATAGTGTGATGCACTGATCTGGATATCACTGGGAGAGAAGCACTTCACTTAGACACAAGCAGTCTGGTGGATCAACGAAGCCTCAGAAGTCCTAATTATAACATGTGTCTGTCAACACGGATACAACGCCCCTGCCTAGATAATGCTACATACCTGGGTTAGCCTAACACTGATTACTGTACATAGTGAATTTAATGCAGATTTACTGCTACTTCCCTTAGTTTTTCTCTCTTTATCACTCTATGATGTCATGGTCACAGGAATGGTGGAAATCACCTGGGCATTAGGTCATAACTCAAAGGAGGTAGCCAATAAAACAGCGAGAGTGAGGCCTCCAGTGTGTCCATACAAACAGCACATAAAAAGGAGAGAGAGCAAGCTGTTAGGAAGGTAGGAAGGACACGAGGAAGAACAAAAGAACCCTCAAATAGTTTTCTTTGAGTTTCTATTTGTGGTGTTCATTCGAAACAGCTTGTAACAGTTAATTTTTCCAAAACAACAATGAGCAATTCAGAAACACCTGTGGTGAAGACAGTCTAAAAACAATCCCTCAGCTCCCCCAGCAGAAAAACAACCGTGGTTTCCTTCTGCTGAGAGTGAGACATTTTAGAGGCTGTCTGTGCTGCAGAGCACAATGTTTTCATATGGCTGAAAATGGGTTATTCTACAGATGATGGCTGTTCGGGGAAAACAAGGCCTAAAACACCCCAAAAGTCTTTCTGAACAACATGCGAGATCTACCAAACCAGACTCCTACAAGCCTGTACAATGCTTCGACAACGTAAACAAATTGTGGTTGAGACATCTTGTAAAAACCTGCAAACTACCATAGAAATTCCTTTAAAGAAAACAGGGAAATTCTTTCAGTTTATGTGCATTGTGGGATTCAATTGCAGTCATGTAATTTTTGGGGGGAATATCAAAGACCGAGGTCCTCTGTGGATTGTTAAACTACAGTACTGAGAGCT
The DNA here is from genome assembly GCF_002910315.2 of Salvelinus sp. IW2-2015. Classification (NCBI taxonomy): domain Eukaryota; kingdom Metazoa; phylum Chordata; class Actinopteri; order Salmoniformes; family Salmonidae; genus Salvelinus; species Salvelinus sp. IW2-2015. The sequence continues at coordinate 27,499,622 of NC_036854.1, read as the reverse complement.
AATTGCGTTTTTGGTTGGGCTTACAGACGTTGAGTTTTTGTGTAGTTATGGCGATAGAGGAGGACATAAGACATAAAGACCTGTTCCTTCATGGAAGTCTCTTAATGATGACCTCATCTTAACCTCTACTTCTCCTATTCAATTGGAAACAGACGGACAGACAAACGGACGGACGTACACCTGGTAAACATGGCTGCAGCTCCCTCGCTGACTGACCAAGCACACATCCGAGGTTAGGCCAAGTCAGTAGAGGGCCAAATCGAGGAGGCCACTCAAGGCAAGGCCGCTAAGTCGATGATTTGAAACAAGATCTTTTTGCAAGATTTCACTATTCTTCACTGTTATTAGTCGGGACAAGGGGTGCAATCCAGACGGAGAAGATACGACTGAAGCTCTGGCACAGATGCTTTTCACCTCCCACCTCCACACAGCCTACTGTGGGACACGTCTACAACGTTATTATTTTGTTTGACATTTTGTTTACATTAATTCTGACCAATAACGTAGCTAGTGGAAACTGAAAGTTGTCAGGACCCCATCCTCTCCTTGGTCCGTGCTGCCTGCATCCCTATGAAATGGTTCCATGGTGTGATGGATTTTTTTTTGTGTGTGAATTGGGCTGCACATCCTGGGGAAGATGATTCTTATAGCAGGACACTCAGAGCTATTAATGACAAAAACAGGAGTCACCTTTTGGACGTTTTGTCATTTTTGCTGGCAGCTCTTGAATGTGGTGATAGGTGAAAAAGTCTTGTTGCTGGTGTCCTGACAAGCCCAACGGAGCTCATACACACACTGCCTACTACACTCCAAGGGTAAATCTCTATTACTATTTCGACTAGTAATTTTTACTAGTAAAGTTTACAAAGTAAGATGCACGTAGGTTTCTCGAGTGTTTCAAATATTCACTTCTTAATATCAATTTAACCGACACCACTTTGGCTTTTCTCAAGGAACATTTTGGTTTAGGTCTACTAGAAATAAAAAATAAAAAACTTTTTTTATTTTACTTTTTTTATTTTATTGAACCTTTATTTAACTAGGAAAGACACTTAAGAACAAATTCTTATTTACAATGACGGCCTACCCCGGCCAAACACTAACCCGGACGACAATTGTGCGCTGCCCTATGGGACTCCCAATCACGGCCGGTTGTGATACAGCCTGGAATCGAATCAGGGTCTGTAGTGACGCCTCTAGCACTGAGATGCAGTGCCTTAGACCGCTGTGCCACTCGGGAGCCTAAACCCACACTTTTGACTTACCTCACATTACAAGGGCAGTTCAACGGTAGACTACACTATCTCAGCTGTCCCAGTCCCAGTCTCTCTTCACATAGCAGTACCCTTTCTCTCGCCACAGCACTCTCTTATAGCAGCCAGGCAAATTTGTAATCCCCCTTTCATCTCTGACTTCACCTAGGGTTGCCTCCACAGAAGGGCTACTTGTTTTCGCTCCCTCTCTCGCTCCTTCACTTCCCTCTGCCTTCTGAGGGCCGCATGCCTCCTCCCCGGCATATTCTATACAGTAGAGATGTATTCCCTGCCAACAGAGACAGAGGCAGGGAGATGTCATTTTTGTGCACGACCAGGAAATACACCGAGCTCGCGTCGGGATGCAGTGAGGATACAGTGGCGAGGGCGATAAGTGAGCGTGCGCCTCGTGAAGTTTTCCTAAAGTTCTATTAGTATGTTGTTAAGGCCATGTTGACTAGCCACCCCTCCAGCCTTCAAGCCCATACAGTACAGTACACACACCACCATAACATACTCAAAGGCCACTTGGACCTGGAGGAAATATAAAAACAAAGGAAATGGTGTTGACTGTTGGACAATCAGATAACCTTCCCTCTGTGAAGGAGTGCTTCTTGTTTGGGCTTGGCTTCCCCCTTAGCTAGCGCTGTGATGTCATAGCTGCTGGTCAACGAAGTGCACTGCAATGAACCGCTCACTGTTGAATGCTGCTAACAGGGATCCTCAACATAATGCAGTGCATCAAATGCTGTCAGAAGTCCTAGGCTGGAATTCAACCAAGCACGCACTGTGGTAAACCTGGATTGCAATAACACATATTGCAGAGCCAAACAAAACCCCCAAAATGATGTAATCATTTTGACAATATCTAATTAAACTCCTCTTTCCGCAGTACAAGATTAGCAAAGTGTGAATTTGATGGATTCTGTCTCCCTTGCAACTCAACACAGCGCAGTACATCCCCAACAAATCAGGTTTATTGTACTGTAAGGTTCTCCTGTCAGCAGTAAACAGATGTGAGATCCCGTGACACACTTTGAGATAGTAGACTCTAGTCTACTGCTATGAATAGAAAGTCAGAAAGCAATAAAAGTAGGAATACTGATTCCCATGATAAAACCACCTAAACTTTTGTTTTAGAGCCCCATATGACATCACTATCTAGAGACAGTAGAAAATAGATGTTGGCAATGTTCTCTATAACATCACTTGGTGCCAGTTCATTTCAGTTCAGTTCCAAAGGGTTCTACGTGGAACCAAAAAGGGTTTTCCTATGGGGACAGCCGATGAATGGTTTTGGAACCCTTTGTTCTAAGAGTGTGCGTAGAATTAGAACGAAGCTATTACTAGAACAGATATTCAGGTCACAGTTGCTGTCCCTGACGTTTCAGCAAGGCCAAACAATGACTCCAAAGTATCAATCGATAGCTTGTTTGAACACAGTGTTCTTTAGGGACACTACTTTGTTACCACACTGCTACAGTCTGTTGTAGGTTATATCAGGCTGAAAGTCCTCCCTGAAGATGCACACCAAGCCAAGCGCAGCATTTCCCTGAAAATGGAACAGAACTGTCACTAGCACGAGGAAAAACAATAACGAACCTGTAACTTAATATAAAGTCAGTTTACCAGTACCATAATTCGAAACCGTCAACATGTCTAACTTTAGAAGTAGAGCTGAGTTAATAGTAAGTGTGTTGTGTTCACACAGTGGTCAAATGTAGCTACAGATTAGAGGCCATATCAATCATCATGATTCTGGTTAAGAAATCGAGTCCAACCAGCTACTGTGGAGGATTCCCTTACAGAAAAACAACATAAAGTGTTCCAAAAACACATGATCGTGATCTTATGTGAAGTTAATGTGATAACATGTGACAACATGTAAAGCAACATGTGCTAACATGAAACTAAATATGTGAATACATGTGATCACCTGTGAAGTGTTGCAAAAGCACATTTTCTCACATGATTTCACATCTGAAATTTCACATGAAATCGAGATTTCCCACATCTGAAATCATATGTTTTTTCTGTAAGGATTGTAATGAGCGTTTCCAATGATATTATCCTTATATACACTGAGTGTACAAAACATTGAGAACACCTGCTCTTTCCATAACAGAGACTGACCAGGCGAATCCAGGTGAAAGTTAAAACCAATTTAATCAGTAGATTATGTCTCATCGCTGCAACTCAATGGGCTTTGGAGGCAAAGGTCAAGCATCCTCTGAAACATGACCTGTCAAACCACACTTCTTAACATCCAACCGCACCAATCTGTCAGAGGAAACACCATTCAACTGATGACCAAGGTCCACCTACAGGCACCGGGCCCGCCACAAGAGCACGATGAGCCAAGTAAAGCCCCCCCCCAGCCAAACCTTCKCCTAACGACGCTCCCCTAATGACGCTGGGCCAATTGTGCGCCGCCCTAAGGAACTCCCGATGACGGCCAGTTGTGAAACAGCCTGGGATCGAACCCAGGWCTGCACCACTCGGGAGGCCTCCAAAAGACAGATTTTTAAGACAATTGAGACATGGATTGTGTATGTGTGCTATTCAGAGGGGGAATGGGTAAGACAAAAGACTGAAGTGCCCGTTGAACGGGTATGGTAGTAGGTGCCAGGTGCACCGGATTGTGTCAAGAACTGCAACTCTGCTGGGTTTTTAACAGCCAACAGTTTCCCGTGTGTAGCGTTGGAGTCAACATGGGCCAGCATCCCTGTGGAACGCTTTCAACACCTTGTAGAGTCCATGCCCTGACGAATTTTTTTATTTTATTTTTATTTTACCGTTATTTTACCAGGTAAGTTGACTGAGAACACGTTCTCATTTGCAGCAACGACCTGGGGAATAGTTACAGGGGAGAGGAGGGGGATGAATGAGCCAATTGTAAACTGGGGATTATTAGGTGACCGTGATGGTTGAGGGCCAGATTGGYAATTTAGCCAGGACACCGGGGTTAACACCCCTACTCTTACGATAAGTGCCATGGGATCTTTAATGACCTCAGAGAGTCAGGACTTGAGGCTGAATTGAGGCTGTTCTGAGGGCAAAAAGGTGTTCAACTCAATATTAGGACGGCATTCCTAATCTTTGGTACACTCAGTGTATACTGTAACAGGGAGTAAATAGTATGACCTAAGAGTAACAGCAAAATTCAACAGAGGTTAGTTAGAGCAGGGGTTCTGAAACYTTTTCACTCAGGCCCCCCTTCCAGCATTGGGGAACAATAATAATAATATAGTTATAATATACTATACAGTAGTATATTATAGTATACTACCCCCACAGTTTGGGAACCACTGAGGTAGAGAATAACTTGCTCTTCACACCACTGTATAGTAGAGAGGAGACAGGAGCCATGCTCGAGCTTAACCTTTACACCTTTGGCGACAACGTGTCACAACACAAAGGAACTGAAGGAACTAGATTGAGGAGGGGTTTCAGGAGAGTATTTTGAGGAGGTAGCCTACGTGAGAAAGAACACTAGCATGGAGGAATGAGACATCAACAGGAATGACAGGAAAGGGGGATGACAGAGAGTGAAATAAGAGTATAAAAGGGTGATCTGGAAAAGCGGTAGACAGATGTAGTGAGGCATGCAGAGTGACACACAAACAACCTCCCACATCTGTCTGACGTGTGCCTGGGCCGACCACCAGCACACCGGGCTCTGCTGGGTTCCCATTGGTTCCACTGGGGCCCCAAACTTTGACCTTTGAGAGCCATGCTGAGGACCCTGGGAGACACCCGCCACGTCTGGGGGCAAAATAAATAAATAAATAAATAAAAGAGACTCGCGTTCACTTCCCCAGGTGTCCATCTTACAACGCCAACCATAGTACAACACCCGCCCTGTCACGGAGGTTCTGTGTTGGAAGGAACAGTACATAAGGGATGGACAGCCAGGTCATCCATGATGCAAGTCAGTATTTGACGTGGAAACCGGCAACTAGGGGCAACAGTGAGCACTGTTACCTTCAAGTTGGTTTTGGTTTTGCTAGGTCATAGCTGACGGGAAAGGTGGATGGATGTAAGCATTTGTCTCTGACTACAAAGGTTGCAAGTTCAAGTCCAGCAATGGAAAGGTGATTTTGAGTTTTTTCTTTTAAGCCTATCCCAAACCTTAACCATTCTGAGTTCATGTCTAACCTTAAGATTTCTGAGTTAATGCATAAATGTAACCCCAACCTTAAACATTTAGAGTTAATTTGATGTTTAAGAAACATGGATAAGCGTCTAATACTGACGTGAGACTGTGAGAACTAGTTGGGGATGGAAAGGCCAGTACATAAGGGAAGGAAGGGCCAGTACATAGGGAAGGAAGGGCCAGTACATAACAGATAGAAGGGCCAGTACATAAGGGAAGGAAGGGCCAGTACATAAAGGATGGAAAGGCCAGTACCTAAGGGATGGGAGGGCCAGAACATAACAGATAGAAGGGCCAGTACATAAGGGAAGGGAGGCCAGAACATAACAGATAGACGGGCCAGTACATAAGGGATGGAAGGGCCAGAACATAACAGATAGAAGGGCCAGTACAAAGGATGGAAAGGCCAGAACATAACAGATAGAAGGGCATACATAAGGGATGGAGGGCCAGAACATAACAGATAGAAGGGCCAGTACATTAAGGGAAGGAAGGGCCAGTACATAAGGGATGGAAGGGCCAGTACATAAGGGAAGGAAGGGCCAGTACATAAGGGAAGGAAGGCCAGTACATAAAGGATGGAAGGGCCAGGACATAACAGATAGAAGGGCCAGTACATAACAGATAGAAGGGCCAGTACAATAGGGATGGAAGGGCCAGTACATAACAGATAGAAGGGCCAGTACATAAGGGAAGGGAAGGCCAGTATATAAGGGATGGAAGAAGAAGGGCCACTACATAAGGGATGGAAGAGAAGGGCCACTACATAAGGGATGGAAGAAGAAGGGCCACACATAAGGAATGAAGAGAAGGGCCACTTACATAAGGGATGGAAGAGAAGGGCCACTACATAAGGAATGGAAGAGAAGGGCCACTACATAAGGAATGGAAGAGAAGGGCCACTACATAAGGAATGGAAGAGCCAGGGCCCGGTTGCACAAAACATCTTAAGGGTTTACCTTCAGGAATAATTGTCCCTTACCTAAGGGAATTATTTAAGGGCGATACATAAAGCCACTCAAACATTTCTGTAGGTAAGGGCATAATGTCATTGTTCTATTTGTGATTTTACAGTAGTTTGAAGACATGTTAGACAGAAAGAGTCTCTGGTTACCATAGAGACAACCTGATTCACTTAATGAACTTTTGGAAGATCGCAAAATAGAACTCATATATTGAAGAGAGGAAACAAATTATTCAGAAGATAATAAAACAAAACATTTATTTTAGTTACTTTTATCTCAACTTGTTTCTATTAGTTTCTAGCACATCAAGGTAACTTACTGAGTAGGTAGCTAGCTAGCCAGCTAGCTTTGTAGCCATGGATTGTGCACACTATTTAGCTACCTAGCTAGCAAGCTGGTGGATGTTTTCCTTTTGAAACCAGGGCAGAGGAAAGCAAAATTCACTTCCACAAATGTTGTTTACATTGATATTCATACTTAAGGAAGCACTTAAGGGACCTCATGGGCACCCTTAACTTTTTCACTTATTTTAAGGGGGAAATTTGCCTTAAAATGTTTTGTGCAACTGACTTAAAGTTAAGGACACTTTAAGTAAAAAGATAAGGTGGAAATTAGCTTAAGATGTCGTACATAGGGGATGGAAGGGAAGTGCCAAGGCCCGGTTGCATAAAACATCTTAAGGGTTTACCTTAAGGAATAATTGTCCCTTACCTAAGGGAATTGTTTAAGGGCGTAGCATTTAGCCCCTCAAAAATGTCCTTAGGTAAGGGCCTACTTAGGGGGTTTTACGGTAGTTTGAAGACATGTATGGCAGAAAGAGTCTCTGACTACCATGGAGAAGGCCTGATTCACTGACTAAATGTCTCGTCAAAGAGATCTCTTTAATTTTGTGAGATAGCAAAATAGAACTTCTATAATCAAGACAGGATAACCAAATTGATTCAGAAGATAATAAAACACGTTTCTTTTAGTTACTTTTTTCTCAACATGTTTATATTTCTTTCTAGTACGTCAAGCTAGCTTACAGTGTTGCTATAGCTAACTAGCCAAGTAGCTTTGCAGCCATGGATTGTAACTATAGTGTCCTCAATTATTTAGCCAAGAGCACCGTCTAAAGTGAACACTATTATTTGCCCAAGAGCACCGTCTATAGTGAACACTATTATTTACCCATGAGCACCATCTATAGTGAACACTATTATTTACCCA
>NC_036854.1:27478298-27492031 GCF_002910315.2 Salvelinus sp. IW2-2015 | reverse complement strand
GTCTATAGTGAACACTATTATTTACCCAAGAGCACCGTCTATAGTGAACACTATTATTTACCCACGAGCACCGTCTATAGTGAACACTATTATTTCTGCTTATATTATCTGTTCATTGCATTCTGACTTCAACTGACTTCAGCATTGCCGTAACTTTCCACTGTATTATGTTTGGCAGCCTATTTTCATCAGTATTCTGGAATTGTCCCGGGGTATTTGAGAGAAAAAAGTCTGTTAACTCAGCTGTTTACAATAGAACAGCGTTGTCCTGTCTAGACGGAGGTTTACAGGTGATACATAATTCCAACTTTTTACCCCAAAAAACTATTTATACATAGCACACAAAGTTCCACTTGGTTTTTCAAAACTTGGTGAATCTTTGATCGATTGTTTTCGTTAAGTCTTTTGACGTAACACCGTGCATGCTAACACTAGGGTCAGACAGGCGTTTCAAAGGTTCTTACGCAACTTGAAGACCCCGCACATCATTTAAAACATTTTATGATTGTACTCTACACGTAAGACAGACCACCTTCGCTCTGAATTTTCGGTGGGGGTTTGAATGCACTTCTGTCAGGGCAGCATGGGAGTGAGGGAGTTTATCCCCATCTTGAGTGCAGATGTTGTGGCTTATATTGCTACTCGGAGAGATTTGTGCCAGTGGTTTGCAGCAGCAACAGCGGGGCCTGTGTTGGGCCGCGGCGCAGACCAGGTCTCAGGTTCTGGTCTGAAAACCCTGGTGTCGGGCCAGTGGGTAACCTGATCTAGGCGTGGACTGGGCTGTAACCTCCGCTCAACCCCACCCTGCAGCCCCAGCCAGCCCATGTCCCACTCACTGGGGTGGATGCTCCCTCTACAGACTTCAACCCTTTTATTGTCCCCAGCACAAGGTGAAAAATATCTGGGATACTTTAGTTCAGCTCATGAAACATGGGACCAACACTTTACATATTGCGTTCATATTTTTCTTCAATGTACATTCCTGCACGTGTTCGTGTCTGTAAATGAGGTAGAAATGACATCACACTTTAATGGGAGTGTAGTAGAGAAGATTGGTACTCACAGTTGAAGTTGGGTTCTATGCTGTCTCCTGCTAGCAGACTGTTGATGGTAACCTGGTAGATGATGTGTAGCAGCAGGAAAGCCATACCGGTGAAGCACAGGGACTTAAGCAGGCGCCCTGTGTGACCTGAAAGAGAGAGAAATGATCCTCTAAGGTTTCTTCTCGGATACTGAGGTCCAGTGCAGAATTCAGATTGAATAGTTACCACAACATTAGAGGGTCTGTCAAGTCAAATAGTTGAGTGTAACTATTCTGTAACGGTCTGACCTGTTTTATGTTGTTTTTGTATGTGTTAGTCAGGGCATGTGTTTTGGTGTGGGCAGTCTATGTTATCTGTTTCTATTTGTGTGTGGTTGCCTGGTTATGGCTCTTTAATTAGAGGCAAGTGTTTTGCGTTCTCTCTATATAAAAATCAAAAAAGCCAAAATAAAAAAAGAAAAACATAAAGAAAGATTATTTAGGTAGGGTGTTCTCACGCTGTTTGTTTGTGGGGTAGTGATGTCTCCTGTGTCGTTTGAATGTATGTACCAACGGGACTGTTTGGCGTTCGTTTATTTTGATGTCGTCTGTTTCCTGTCCTGAGTTTACGTTTAGTTATGTAAGTTTACGTTCAGGTTTTCGTCAACGTCGTTTCTGTTTTGTATATTTGAAAGTGTTTTGTTTCGTGTTGCCATCGTCGTTAATAATAAAAAGATGGCTTACTTCCGAATGCTGCATTTTGGTCAGAATTAAGAGATGGAGAATCTTTCTCCTCTCCCGTCAGGCATGAAGGAGGAGAGACAACGCCCTTATCCAGCACAGAAATCACCACCACGCTAAGACTAATATCTAATCTAAAAAGAGAATGTCAATACTCAAACCGCGGCCAAAGTGTTGGTGTCCTCTTCCATGATAAGAATTGCAGTAAGAATTTAAACGAGAATAAGCGATATAGGCTACGTGCAGTAGCGAATAACACAGAGAGCAAACGTATGGGGTCTCAGTGGTTTGATGCTCCGTCTATTTCACGTCGCAACGAAAAGGTCATAGCCTCGATGGTCTTAGAGGTCTGATGTTGAAAAGCGACTTGCTATATCCATAGCGCACAGTAACACAGTTTCCCAATCCAATTCTTATCACCAACTCAAACATTCCACAAAAGACCATGACAATTCAAAACCAAAACAAGAAACAACCAGCCTCCGTTATTACTGTAGCACAGCCCACTACCAGACGTGAATTGAGAAATAATGGAAGTCCTTGCGCCGGGTTCAGCGGTGACAATTAAACAATATTCGTACCAAGCGAGCGTGCCCACAACAGAGGATGGACGACGTGCTGCTCACCCACACAGTTTTGACTGAAACCGTTACACCCCGGACAATCGGGACTAAGGACAACACGCCGCCGTCTTCTGCCGTACCATTATTCCAAGGCAATTGTCGCAGCATATCATTTGTGTATTGTGCCACAAAATACACCCATATGCGTAGCCTACAAGTTATTCTTTCATCAGTATCATCAGTCAATCAACACCGGATTAAATTCCCTTTCATGTCAGCCAAAAGTAGGCTACAGTAAACTGTATTTCTGAATTATTTTGAAATTCAAACCCCAATTTGTGTAGCCATCCTAATGCCTATTTGCTATACATTGTTTATTAAACCAGTCATAATAAAATTCAATACATTTTAAAAAAGCTAAATCTTGAACGAGTTTAACAAACAAATTAACCTAAGTTGACCTGATAATAATGATAGATTTCTTCCAAAAAGCAACACAAAAGCATTTTTCCCCGATTGACTCTTTTTCAAGTCGTATTGGACTCACCACTTCTACCCCCGTGTGGCCAATACATGAGAATTGAACATTACCTACACAAGTATATGGAAAAGTGTACGGATAGCCAAACAACCTTAATCAAAAAAATGTGGAACCTTGTTCGTTTTTTCTGATGCTAAATTCTATTAACATTCTTATAAATTATTTGATTTCTACTTTGTCCACTAGTAATGTTGCCTTAGCTCGTTCATGCACATAAGGAGAGTAAAAATGGTCCCTTATGAATGGACATGACAATGTCTCATTCCACACCTGAGGTGTGCAAAACTATTAAATAATGCAAGCACAAATTCTTAACCGTCTAATGTTTGTTTAATCACCAAATATTGTCTAAAATGTGTGAATTACTCTAATAAGCTTCCATTTTGACCGACATATGTTTACACAATGTACAGAAACCAATCTTTATACTCAGAATCTGTATTAAATACAGTCAAGCACTCCGAAAGTAGATGCAGTGACTATTTGCAACTACAATAAGATTCCATATTATGTACACAGCAGTCAGCCATGTGCGTTTAAAAACTTGGCAATGGAGACCGCAGTGTGCAGGTTTTGATTCCAGACCTATACTTAATTCACCAACCCACACCCTTGCATCGACACATTTGGCCACTCCCGGCACCGTTTGTGATGCATATCTACGGGCATTGAAACTAAATTTAAATGATGAAAACATAGCTGCTTAACAAAAATATCCAAATGTAAGAACAGATGTACGCAATCAGCAAGCCTGGTACATGATCAATTAGCACGAAACGGTGAGAAAATATGACGTAGAAAACAGCGTATGGACTCATTTATTTGTGGAATTTTGTTGCCAAAAAAGCGTGCTCCTAAACGGAACATACACCCTTAGTTTTCACACCACTAGCTCAGACCACGGATTGGCCTCTTGTCTCGTCGTAGCGTTTGGTACTGCTTCTCCCAGAGGGGCTGCTGCCTCCAGGTTTTAGCTGTAAGAGTGATGCGCACGCAACATGTTGCAGCAAAGATTACAGCGACACGACCAGTCGGCCCGCCACGATTCAATAAGGTGAATATCTCAGTCAGAAGTTAAAAGAGCAGCTATAGGAGGAAACGCCAAGACCAAGATTTCTAACATTTACATTCTTCATAGGAATGCTGAAACCGCCAAACAGAACAAGACAGACAGACAGACGGAAAGGGCTCTTACCAAAATAGCTACAATTGAAGAAACTGTAAGCATGAAACAAGCTGGGAGCCATAACATTGCATCTATTAAAGTCACAGGTACGCAGATTATTGTCACCCTCTGAGCAAATATGAGCAAAAAAAACCGTAAATAAAGTCTTAATAAAAGGGAACTGAGCTACAAAACAATGGGACAATATATATTAAACAGTGGATCTATTCCCATCCTTCTAAACAAAATCTCTTTCTAATTGTAATTAGTATAAAATATATAAATATTAGTCCCAAAGCCATTAACTTTTCCCATACAAAATTTATATGTCTGATTCCCATCGTACTTTCCCATAAATATCCAATATCTAACCAAATAACCCCGTGCTCCCTTCCTTCCTCTTCGGCTGTTCACGCACCCTCATATTCTACCGGAAATAGGTAAAGGGTTGGCGCGGTCTAGGCATTTCCTCGTTTCTTTCCCTGTTTCGCGGGTCGATCGGGGCTCGGAGGGGCCTGTCCTACTATGCCCCCTCCTGTGCACATCGGATCATCTCTTTTTCCTCCTTCCTTTTGGCTTAAGATTGTTGTAGGTTCCTCTGGAATCCAATTCGTATAGTTCCACCCTGTTTCTCCGCATTTAGATCCTTGAGTCCCACCTATTGAAGGCCATGCCCTTTGCGCTAGGCTCTTCCGCCTCGACTTGTCGTTTGTGCTTAGGTCTTGGTTGATCTATTCTAACCCCACACTGTGTGGCCAAACTGTGTGTGTGTTCATAAAGATGCCTCCAGATGGGTTAGTGTTTTACAACCCTTTTGGGTGTGTTAGCCATGTTGATATATTCCGAGCCGGCCTCTCATGGGTGCTCAAGGGAAGGATTCTACGTGTGACAGAAAGACAAGCGCCAGTAGGGGCCGACTTCTGTCCTGGTCTACTTTCGTCTTCTGCGGGGCTGAGTAGAATTGAGTTTTCAGCCGCCCCGACAAATAGGTGAACGCTGGATGATGGACATGATAGTTTCGCGTAGTTGTAATAATAAATTACCCTGTCCTTTTGGGGCATCTTGGATCTTGATTAACCGGCCCCCAAGTTTTCGTGGAGGGAGTGACTTAAAATCGTTCCCCATGTGGTGAATGTAATACAAAAAAGCCGCTATTCTGAAAAGCTATTCGCCTTCCATGCCAAAACCCCATGAACTCCCCCACCCAACTACGGCCGGTGAGGTGCCAATTGACAATAAGGGGCCTCGGTTTTTGTATATAATAGATATTCGCCATAACAAAGTCCTTTTATTTCTGGTCTCATGCTTATATCAAAGCTTTTCCAATAAACTTTCCCGGTCCTGGGAACTGTCATATTAATAGGATAAAAGACACCGATAAAACCTTCCATAAAATGGGGCAATTCCCGTATTATTACATTTATTATCCTCCCTGCGAACCAAGAACCTAAGAGGCTATTCTGCCCCTGGTATTTATAATTCCTGACATTATAACCACCAACCACCTGGCCATTCACCACTGTTGTATTATAATTGGCATTAATACCACACAAACCCTGGACCCATTCAGAGCTGTAATTGTATAGTGAACATTAACACACACCCCTGGGGCCCATTCGGGGCCTGCCATAGAAGTAAAGGCCGCCAAGGGTCTCCTGTCTTGGGGCTGGTAAGGATACCAATCCCAAAGAACCTCTCAACATCTTAACTATGTGTGTTGGTCCAAAACTGGCAGGCCAAAAGAAAAAAGCCATGTTTTACCCTGTTGTGACAATGGGCATTCTCTGGAAAGGAATAAGACTTTGCCAAATTCTGGCCAGTAAATTTATATTTTCAAGTTAAAAAAGGGAGGTCCCAACGCGTGATTAACTTGTGCGCTGATGTTTACAACAAAAGAACAAAGAGAAGAAACAACAAGAACCCTTGCCAAGGGGGAAGGGTTGGGCATTTAGTAATCGTTAGTGGGTTGTGTTGGTGGAAAATCGCACCGCAGCTAAAAGTCTCCTACCGAGTGATCATTTAAGAAGGATAAAGAATAACGAACGGGGCCCGTGTACCGCTAGTCCAAAACACCAAGTTAAACCATTAGGACCCATGCGCCGCCGCAGGATCAGTGTAAACATCGTCTTAATACTGTTCTTTGCAAGGGACCAACAAAGGCAAGGCACCAAGGGAGCCAAAAGTCCAAATAGATGAAGGAATCAAAAACAGTGATAATGTAACAGGAAAAAGAACATGGAGGAGGTGGGATAGTGGCCCGAGATTGGGGAATCCCGGTATACCCAGGCCGGGCCGTTTAGCCTGCCCGTCCTTGTAGTAAAGGGAAACCAACTACCGCTCAGTAGATAGTAATAATGGCGGGCCTCATTTTCTTGTGTGTAATTTAGTTTGGGGGAGGAAGCAAACGGGGAGGTAAAAATGGGGTCGTTCATAAGGGGGGGGGAAGCGGCCGTGGTGGGGTTGTCTGTCCCCCCTGGGTCCCGGGTTCCCAGATAACCAGTGGGGGCCCCAGGGCTTGGGGAGGGGGCGCTCCGTACCCACTGGGTCGTAGTTTTCCCCTGGGGCGTCAGCTATAGTGCCGTGTGGCAACATAATGTACAACCAACCCCGGGAAGTATCAGGGCGCTGTGGAGTGTAAACCATATAACATAAGCCAAAGGTAGATGCCCGAGGACTAAAATTAACCCACCATTGTGCCCTAAAGCCTTGCCGGCCAAACTGGAGTGGGGTGCTAGAGTCGTGAGACATGCGTTTGCCATCCAGAAAGCCGTGGGATGTCCCATGTTGAATAGCACCGGGGAGTAACCAAACCAGTGAGAAAAATGGGTGAACGTCCAACCCCACCTTCCCTAAAGGAACCCGCCCAAAAATTCCCCTCCTCAAAGAGTGAACTAGGACACCTTCTTGCTCTAGCCCCCCACAACAACGAGAATAGCTTGGCCGCCTCTAATTCCCATGTGGGCCCGGATCTCCTGCCTGTGGGGCGCGTCGGGTTCTAATCGTGTGCGGCACGACAGGGGTTGTTGGTTCCAAACCACCCTGAGGCTCGGTCAGGAACAGACCAAATCGGGCCACCTCTCTGCTGTGCGTGTCTGGGCGGGGTGGCCGTGGTCTGGGGTGTCCGTATTCCACTCAATTGGGCCACCATAACAAAACCCTTTCAACGATTTCAGTCGGTGTGTGGACCTATGTATACCACTTACAGGAAAGTGGTAATGTAGATAACATACTTAACATGTGTTTTCAATTTTGTGAATCTACTAATTAAAATTTTCTATTTGGTGGTAAGGGACCCGGGCAAAATTAAGAGCCATAGTCATTCACACTCTTGACCCCCACATCACATGAGCACGACCACTCCTTGTAAGGCAAGGATGCGCACAACACCAAGACCGGTGAGCGGCGTGGATGCAACTACTACTAGAACAGAGCAGGATCACCGGCCGAACCAGCCGGCTTACAGTCAGGTTAGGTAGGGGAGCTGTTCAAAGGTAGGTTTTTCACTCCTCTGGCGAAGGTTTGCAAAGTTTCTTTGTTCCCGCAAACACAGATGTCTCCTTAGGGGCCTGCAAGGACCCTCAGGGAGACGCCAGGAGAGACGGCGCGGCTCAATTCCAACCTCGCCCCCAGCCCTGGCGGGGCCCACCATTTCCCCAGAGCTGGGGTCCTCCTGATGGTACTGGCAGGGCTACGGGGTCTGTTACAAGTTTCTAAACCTTGGTAAGGTCTGGTGGGAGAGGGGCTCAGGGTGGTGAGCTCCAGAAAAGGAGAGCATGAGAAGGGTTAAAAGGTGTCCCTTAGTATATGTACCATCCTTCACGGCCTGTCCGGGTTAATATAGTGAACCCAGGTGGGGCGGTGCCACCTCCATGCTACCAGTTCCTAAACCAATAAATGTGCAGCGCCCCCGTACCCAGGCTGTCTCTCCCGGGTTCTCTCTATCTTTTGCTGTTTTCCTCGTACTCTCACAGCCGCAGCCCAGTAGCCATTTGGTAGACCCACGCAGCCAAGCATGATCTCTCATTCTAGTTCCTCCTACAAGAAGCCGTCCGGCTGCCCGCCTGAAATGACCAAGCCAGAGCTGATCTGAATGCCCTCCCACAATGCACAGCCCACGCAGCCGTCTCCCTCTTGCCGGATGCACCCAGCCCAGAAACCCCTGTGTTTTAAAAAACTATTGATCCTTTTCCACTAGCTCTTTATGATCCCAGCCAGAGCCGTCCTGCTCTTATTCCTATTGCCAAGCCAGAGCGTCCCTTCCTTGCTCCCCTCTGACTCTTAGTCCAGATCTCTTTGCTCTCCTGGCCATGAACCCAAGCCAGAGCCGTCCTGCACAATAGAACCTAAGCGCAGAGCACGTCCCCCTGGGCCGAGACCCAGCAGGAGCCGGTGCCGTGCCAATAGACGCAGCCCAAGAGCCGTTCCTGCCGAAATGCACCTGCCACGAACCGTTCCCCTCCACGGGAACCTGCGTGCTCGGAAAGGCCGGTCATTCAAGGCAAATCCTGGCTCGGCGATGCCGTCCCATTCGGTCAAGCGCGTGCCGGAGGCCTGTGCAGCCTTTGGAACGCTGCACCTTGTTCACGGGAGACGATCCGAGTAGTGGTTGCTGCTTGATGTCCCGTGGGGACTGGGGGGAGGGCAGGAAGGGGGGCCACCCACTTCCTCGGGTGTCCACGGGTGGCTCCCCTAAAATGTCCGCGAGTGCTGCCCCTGTGTCCCAGTGTGCATCTCGCATTGTCCCGGTTGGCTGCTGCCCTTGTCCCGGATTGCTGTGCCCTCGCTTAAATGTCCGTGCTAGCCCTCTTTGTTCCGTACATGCCCTATGGTTATGTCCCCAAACGCAACGTCGCTAATGCCCTCTTGCTTTTTGTCCCCCCGGTGCTCGCGCCCACGTTGTCCCTTTGGTGCTGCCCCTCATCTACCACGGTGGCGCGCCCTTGGTCCCGGGGTGGCTGCGCCCATTGTACCCGGGGCTGCCCCTTTCCCAGGTGCTGAGGCCATTCATTTAGGATTTAAGTTTTAGGGTAGGTCATTGGAACAGAAAGGAGGGCAAGAAAACAGAGCCGGGCCAGTGAACAATATGCGTGGTCTGTGCGCGACAGCATCCAGAGCCGAGGCCCAACCACCGTAGTCAACATGCACCACCCCGAACCCTTCCCAATGACTTATGCTCTTGCTGTTGAAATATCCCAGGCTACTAGGGGTGTGCGCAAAACCCCAGGCGGATCGCAACCTATGAGTGGGGAGATTTTCTGGATTTTTGTAACGGTCCTGACCTGTTTTTATGTTGTTTTGTAATGTTTTAGGTCAGGGCACTTGTGTTTTGGGTGGGCAGTCTATGTTATCTGTTTCTATGTTGGTTTGTGTTGCCTAGGTTAGCTCATTAATTAGAGGCAGGTGTTTTGCGTCTCCTCTAATTAAGAGTCATATTTAGGTAGGGTGTTCTCACTGTTTGTTTGTGGGTGATTGTCTCCTGTGTCGTTGTAATGTATGTACCATACGGACTGTTTGGCTGTTCGTTTATTTTGATGTCGTCTAGTTCCTGTCCCGTAGTTTACGCTTTTAGTTATGTAGATTATGTTCAGGTTGTCAACGTCGTTTTCTTGTTTTGGTATATTTGGAGTGTTTTGTTTCGTGTTGCCATCGTCGTTAATAATAAAAAAAGATGCTTAATTCCCGAATGCTGCATTTTGGTTCAACCTGAATCGCTTCCCTCTACACTCCTCTGTGTCCCCGTAGGACATGAGGAGAGAAGACAGCCCTTAACACTATCTTTTCCTTGTTATGGTTCAGATTTTCCTCGTGATGAAAGAGTAATAAGACTATGAGACGAATAAACATTTGTATTTCAACAATTTCATAACTGGTCTCACGTCATTAGTAAGGCCATACTTTAAAAACACAATGCATTTTACCTAATCATATTAGATGCATGACAGAGCTAAACTGTAGGGTAACATTAGATACTTGTAATTGACAGAGTGGAGACCTCACGGCCCAGTTATAGGGTTTCCAGTTCACATAGCTTAACCTGTCTGGTCCCATCCTAATAGGCCAGGCCTGCAGTAATCCACCTCCATTAATCCTAATACAGTACTGTATTACAGGTTTCCCCGCTGACCAGGGCCAGTAATATCCCAGTGATATTTTTGGCAGGCCGGTGGCCATCCGTCATGTTTGGGCCAACCTAAACACATGGTGACCTCTAAAGTCAAATGTGATGGATAAAACAGAGCTCAACAACTAGTGATGATTGGCCGACTGTCTGGTTTGATGGCTGATTGGACGGGTTGCTTAGAGATGTTGATAGGAGTGATTAGGGGACGATGCAGATCAGAGGTGTCTGGATGTCTTGCAGGGAAAAAGTATGGTAAAGCAGTGGGAAGTGGACAAGAACAAACCCCTGAATGGAAATGCTTTAGCTGGTTCAGTCGATTAGTACAACTGTCACGCCCTGATCTGTTTCACCTGTCTTTGTGATTGTCTCCACCCTCCTCCAGGTGTTGCCCATCTTCCCCATTATCCCCTGTGCATTTATACCTGTGTTTTCTGTTTGTCTGTTGCCTGTTCGTTTTGTTCCTCAAAACGAACAGAGTTTTCCCCCCTTGCTCCTGCCTTGTCTATTTTCTTGTTTTCCCAGTTTTGTCTTTTGTGCCTGCCCTGACCCTGACCCTGCCTGCCGTCCTGTACCTTTGCCCTCTACTCTGGATTACTGACCTCTGCCTGCCCTGACCATGACCCTGAGCCTGCCTGCCGTCCGGTACCTTTGCCCCACTACTCTAGATTACCAACCCCTGCCTGACCTGACGCTGAGCCTGCCTGCCATCCTGTACCTTTGCCTGCCAGTGTTCGAATTAATACATTTTTTGTTACTTCGACATTGTCTGCACCTGGGTCTTACCTTCAAACGTGTTAGTATGAACTGGCCATGACTGACCCAGCAGACTCGGACCAGCTGCGCAACTCCATCGCCTCCCAAGGAGCTGTCATTGGAAGGCACGAGGAGTTGCTTCATGGTCTGATGGAATGGTTCCAGGTCGTGGCTGAACATCACGAACAAGCATTCGACACATTATGGGAGCAAGTCCGTGGGTTGTCTACTAGGCAGCCTACCACGGCGGTAACCTCTCGGCCCCTCAGTAACCAGGTTGGTAGCAGTGCCGTCACCCCGGTTTCCCGGGAACCCCGCTTACCTCCCCTGGAGCACATCGATGGAGAGTCAGGCACTTGTCGGGCGTTTCTCGCTCAGCGTTCCCTCGTCATGGAGCTGCAACCTTCCTCTTTTCCCTCAGACCGCTTTAAGATAGTTTACCTCATCACGCTGATGTCCGGGAGGGCCCTCGCTTGGGCTACTGCCGTTTGGGAACAACAGTCGGCCATATGCTTCAGTCTGGAGGATTCGTGGCGGAGGTGAGAAGTTAGAGGTTCCGTGGTCTGGGAGAGAGGCTGCCTGGAAGTTGCTTCGGGAGGATTCCCTCACTGTGGCAAACTATGCGATGGAGTTATGCACGCTAGCAGCGGAGGGTACCTGGAACCCGGAAGCACGGTTCGACACATTCCTGCACGGATTATCGGAGGAGATAAAGGATGAGCTGGCAGCCCAAGAACTACCGACGGATCTCGACTCTCATCGCTTTAACCATCCGGATCGATGGTCGGCTACGGGAACGTAGGATGGAGAAGAGGTCCTATTGTGGTCCCAATCGCTCACTCAAGGATCCCACCTTGCATCTGATGAACTCCGGAAGTCCCCGGCATCTACGTCCCTGAGAGGATCCGAGCTTACCCGAGTRCCTCCAWGAGCCTCCGGAGACTGCCGATTCACCTCTTCCCGAGCCGATGCAGCTCGGCAGGGCTAGGCTGTCTCCAGCCAAACACGTACACAGACTTGACACCCAGAGTTGTCTGTATTGCGGTACTGCCGGTCATTATGTGTCTACCTGTCCCTTCAAGAGACCTAGCTCATTCGTTGGATTGAGTACTCTGCTGGGTCTTAAAGATAATTTTTCGTCTCCCCTGGCTCGCCCCCCTCTTCGTGCCATCCTGCAGTTGGGCGACCAGGGCGACCACCCCTTTGCTGTTCGTCCTCTGTTGCCCCGTACCCTCCGTATACTTCCTACATTTCCTGTGTCTAGAATTAAACCCATGTCTCACAGTCCTTTGTCTCCTGTTTTTCCCCTTGTTCCTGCCTTGTCTACTTTCCTGTTTTCTAATTTTGTCCTTTCTGCCTGCCCTGACCCTGACCCTAACCCTGCCTGCCATCTGGTACCTTTGCCCCACTACTCTGGATTACCGTCCTCTGCCTGACTTGACCCTAAGCCTGCCTGCCATCCTGTACCTTTGCCTGCCAGTGTTCAAATTAATAAACCTTTGTTACTTCAACATTGTCTGCACCTGGGTCTTACCTTCAAACGTGTAACAACATCTAATCAGGAAGCAGAAAAGCCCACTCAGTTCATGGCAGATCCAAACAAGATGTTGGCAGGTTTTCATCAAAACAAACAAGTACGTGTAATATTCCTAACTATGGATCCATAACTCTAAGCAAGGTATCAAATTCAGCTGACAAATTGGCACCTTCCATTTAACACAAACCCAGACAGGCAGTGAGATGCTGACACTAGCTCAAAACGTGTGAGAGAGAGCTCCCTAGGCGTGTGTCAGCCACTAACTGTGCAGCTGTTAGGAGCCTGACACTGAGCAGGGGAACACTACTGTAAACTCCCGAAGAGCCACTTCCATCTCTCTATAAGGATTAATGATCCCACTTCTGACACCAACACCTTGTGACTCAGACACAACTTCCATAGAAACGTGATGCTATCCTGATATGGACACTGTCCTAGTAGGGACACTCAGCTATCTCTGTCACGTAGAAAGTGTGACACCCTCATTTAATTATGTTATGAATGAAATATTGTGCTCACATATGGCGGTGTCCGCAGGTTGATCAACTTAGAGCCAAACTTCAGGTATACGTCTAACATTGGATTGAACTTCCTGTAAAACACTGGGGCTACAATTAAAGTCAAATGTCAAATCTGTGGTGTATTAACATTGCATTTGCCGCAATTGCACGCCAATAAAGGGGTTTTCAGTGAATGGTCTTGAGCATCCAATTATAGTTTGTTTTAGATTAGACATTTGAGATGTATTATTCCAACCCAACATGGCTGCAGGGTAACTTTCACACTCCCCTACATACACTGTAGCCAAAGGCAATCCCCATCCATTGTGGTTCTCTTCCATTACAGGCTGTATGTATGAGAAAGAGAGGGTGGCACTACACACTTTTCAAAGGCTCCACACATCAAACAGCGGACACGTTACATCATAAACACCTACTGGTTATCATTTCTTTTATCGATATATAGATATGGAAATGAGTTGGAGTGGCAACATGGTATGTACATTACAATGAGATACTGTTGTGGAAAAGACATCAATGAACCTATTCATGTACTCTGTTAGAAAAAAAGGTGCTATCTAGAGTCTAAAAGGGTTATTTGACTGTCCACATAGGAGAACCCTTTGAAGAACCCTTGTTGGTTCCAGTTAAAATGCTTTTGGTTCCAATTAGAACCGTTTTGAGGTTTCTACATTGATCCCAAAATGGTTCTACCTGGAACCAAAAAGGGTTATTCTATAGGGACAGTCGAAGAACCCGTGTGGAACCCTTTTTTCTAGGAGTGTAGTATA
>NC_036854.1:27473693-27476508 GCF_002910315.2 Salvelinus sp. IW2-2015 | reverse complement strand
AAAAAAATACTTTTTTCTTTACCTTGTCAGCCCTGGGATGCAATCCAGCAACCTTTCAGTTCTTGGCCCAATGCTCTAACCACTAGGCTACCTGCCACCCCAATAATAAATGTACACAATGTACATACGTGTAGTAGTGTAGTCCATTGGTTCCCAAACTCATTTAGAGGCCAACTTACACATATGACAGAGCCAGGCCAAAATGTATAGCGCCTCCTATTGAAAATACCCCAGCAGACTGACCCCCCCCACACCACTGGTTTAGTCAATTGAAACACCACTATTTCAGTTGACAAAGTTGATTGGCATTGATTAGCGTTGTCATGGGAGCCATTGTCAATAGCAGTACAAATAGTGTGTTTGGATGATTTTACGACATCTTTTTTTATTTTTTTTATTTCACCTTTATTTAACCAGGTAGGCAAGTTGAGAACAAGTTCTCATTTACAACTGCGACCTGGCCAAGATAAAGCAAAGCAGTTCAACAACACAGAGTTACAAATGGAGTAAAACAAACATACAGTCAATAATACAGTAGAAAAATAAGTCTATATACAATGTGAGCAAATGAGGTGAGATAAGGGAGGTAAAGGCAATAAATAGGCCATGGTGGCAAAGTAAATACAATATAGCAATTAAAACCCTGGAATGGTAGAGTAGAAATACTGGGGTGCAAAGGAGCAAAATAAATAAATAAATACAGTAGGGGAAGCGGTAGTTGTTTGGGCTATTTATAGATGGGCTATGTACAGGTGCAGTGATCTGTGAGCTGCTCTGACAGCTGGTGTTTAAAGCTAGTGAGGGAGATAAGTGTTTCCAGTTTCAGAGATTTTTGTAGTTCGTTCCAGTCATTGGCAGCAGAGAACTGGAAGGAGAGGCGGCCAAAGGAGGAATTGGCTTTGGGGGTGACAAGTGAGATATACCTGRTGGAACGCGTGCTACGGGTGGGTGCAGCTATGGTGACCAGCGAGCAGAGATAAGGCGGGACTTTACCTAGCAGTGTCTTGTAGATGACCTGAAGCCAGTGGGTTTGGCGACGAGTATGAAGCGAGGGCCAGCCAACGAGAGCGTACAGGTCACAGTGGTGGGTAGTATATGGGGCTTTGGTGACAAAACGGAGGGCACTGTGATAGACTGCATCCAATTAGTTGAGTAGGGTGTTGGAGGCTATTTTGTAAATTACATCGCCAAAGTCGAGGATCGGTAAGATGGTCAGTTTTACGAGGGTATGTTTCGCAGCATGAGTGAAGGATGCTTTGTTGCAAAATAGGAAGCCAATTCTAGATTTAACTTTGGATTGGAGATGTTTTATGTGAGTCTGGAAGGAGAGTTTACAGTCTAACCAGACACCTAGGTATTTGTAGTTGTCCACATATTCTAAGTCAGAACCGTCCAGAGTGGTGATGCTGGACGGGCGGGCAGGTGCAGGCAGCGATCGGTTGAAGAGCATGCATTTAGTTTTACTTGTATTTAAGAGCAGTTGGAGGCCACGGAAGGAGAGTTGTATTGCATTGAAGCTCGTCTGGAGGGTTGTTAACACAGTGTCCAAAGAAGGGCCAGAAGTATACAGAATGGTGTCGTCTGCATAGAGGTGGATCAGAGACTCACCAGCAGCAAGAGAGACATCATTGATATATACAGAGAAGAGAGTCGGCCCAAGAATTGAACCCTGTGGCACCCGCATAGAGACTGCCAGAGGTCCGGACAACAGGCCCTCAGATTTGACACACTGAACTCTGTCGGAGAAGTAGTTGGTGAACCAGGCGGGGCAGTCATTTGATAAACCAAGGCTGTTGAGTCTGCCGATGAGGATGTGGTGATTGACAGAGTCGAATGCCTTGGCCAGGTCAATGAATATGGCTGCACAGTATTGTTTCTTATCGATGGCGGTTAAGATATCGTTTAGAACCTTGAGCGTGGCTGAGGTGCACCCATGACCAGTTCTGAAACCAGATTGCATAGCGGAGAAGGTACGATGGGATTCGAAATGGTCGGTGATCTGTTTGTTAACTTGACTTTCGTAGAACTTAGAAAGGCAGGGTAGAATAGATATAGGTCTGTAGCAGTTTGGGTCAAGAGTGTCTCCCCCTTTGAAGAGGGGGATGACCACAGCTGCTTACATCTAATCATAAGGGATGCAAAAGCCCTAATCAGCCAAACAAATTACTGGCTCTGATTAAATATGGCCCAGTGTTTTAAGGTTCATTTTGGTTACTCAAAATTATTGTAAATGTAAAATGACTCAAAATGACTCAAAATGCATGTTGACTCAAAATAACTCCAAATCTAAGTTGTTGACATMTTGTTGTTGAAAACTATAACATTAAAACATTGTAATCCTACTTTCTGAACCAGGATACTGTAATTACATACTGCCATATATACCCCAGCAGAATGACCACCTGTTTGTCCCTTTACTTTTCCAAGTTAAATTGAGCTTTGTGTTAATACTATGTTACATACCCGCTCGATGTGTAATCTGTTTCATCTGGAGTAATCTAGTGGAAAGCACTTACCCTTTAATTACAGCCTAGCAAGAAATCTAAATTGTGCTATCAGGCCACAGTTACCTTCACATGCCACATCCCCTTTAAGCTGCTCTAGGAATGAATACAGGTCTAAACCAGCCTGGAGAGAATTCCTTGTGTGCAAGTCCCAAGACATATTAGACTGTGGTGTGAAGAAAATACATATTAGGTA
The DNA here is from genome assembly GCF_002910315.2 of Salvelinus sp. IW2-2015. Lineage (NCBI taxonomy): Eukaryota > Metazoa > Chordata > Actinopteri > Salmoniformes > Salmonidae > Salvelinus > Salvelinus sp. IW2-2015. The sequence goes on along the minus strand of NC_036854.1, from coordinate 27,473,808 downwards.
TAATTGTGCATTTAGATTAAAGTGGAGTGATACTACTAGGTCTAGAATGCTGAGGAAAGGAGTGGAGTGATGCTACTAGGTCTAGAATGCTGAGGAAAGGAGTGGAGTGATACTA
>NC_036854.1:27447101-27472773 GCF_002910315.2 Salvelinus sp. IW2-2015 | reverse complement strand
AGTGATACTACTAGGCCTAGAATGCTGAGGAAAGGAGTGGAGTGATACTACTAGGCCTAGAATGCTGAGGAAAGGAGTGGAGTGATACTATTAAGTCTAGAATGCTGAGGAAAGGAGTGGAGTGATGCTACTAGGCCTAGAATGCTGAGGAAAGGAGTACAGTGATATTACTAGGCAATGGCATTGAGGAGTATACCACCTCAGTCATCGGCTTCATCAATAAGTGTATCGACGACGTCGTCCCCACAGTGACCGTGCATACATTTCCCAACCAGAAGCCATGGATTACAGGCAACATTCACACCAAGCAAAAGTCTAGAGCTGCCGCTTTCAAGGAGAGGGACACTAATCTGGACGCTTATAAGAAATCCCGCTATGCCCTCAGATGAACCATCAAACAGGCAAAGCATCAATACAGGATTAAGATTGAATCCTACTACACTGGCTCTGACGCTCGTTGGATGTTGCAGGGCTTGAAAACTATTACGGACTATACAGGGAAACACAGCCGCGAGCTGCCCAGTGACTCGAGCCTACCAGATGAGCTAAATGCCTTTTATGTTCGCTTCGAGGCAAGCAACACTGAAGAATGCAAGAGAGCACCAGCTGTACCGGACGACTGTGTGTTGACCTGTTCAAAGGTCTTGTTCACATCAGATACTAATGCGTTATCATTCACAAAGCCGTGGGGCCAGATGGATTACCAGGACGTGTACTCAAAGCATGCGTGGACCAACTGGCAAGTGTCTTCACTGAAATTTTCAACCTCTACCTGACCTAGTCTGTAATACCTACATGTTTCAAGCAGATCAACATAGTCCCTGTGCCTAAGGAAGTGAAGGTAACCTGCCCCGTAGCACTCACGTCGGTAGCCATGAAGTGCTTTGAAAGGCTGGTATTCAGCGCACATCAACAACCTTATCCCGGATACCCTAAGACCCACTCCATACCGCCCCAATAGATCCCCAGATGACGCAATCTCAATCGCACTTGTGCGCTGTCCTTTCCCACCTGGACAAAAGGAACACCTATGTGAGAATGCTTTTAATTGACTACAGCTCAGAGTTCAACACCATAGTCCCCAAAAAGCTCATTACTAAGCTAAGGACCCTGGGACTAAACACCTCCCTCTGCAACTGGATCCTGGACTTCCTGATGGGCCGCCACCAGGTGGTAAGGGTAGGCAACAACATGTCTGCCACGCTGATCCTCAACACTGGGGCCCCTCAGGGGTGCGTGCTTAGTCCTCTCCTGTACTCCCTGTTCACCCATGACTACGTGGTTTGTATTGAAGCTGGTCGAGAGTTTCAAGTTCCTTGGTGTCCAAACTATCATGGTCCAAACACACAAAGACAGTCGTGAAGAGGGCACGACAACACCTTTTCCCCCTCAGGAGACTGAAAATATTTGGCATGGGTTCCCAGATCCTAAAAAAGTTATACAGCTGCACCATCGAGAGCATTCTGACCGTTTGCATCACCACCTGGTATGGCAAATGCTCGGCTTCTGACCGAAAGGCGCTACAGAGGGTAGTGCATACAGCCTAGTACATCACTAGGGCCATGCATCCTGCCATCCAGCACCTATATAGTAGGCTGTGTCAGAGGAAAGCCGCAAAAATTGTCAAAGACTCCAGCCACTCAAGTCATAGACTGTTCTCTCTGCTCCCGCACGGCAAGCGGTACCGCAGCGCCAAGTCTAGGACCAAAAGGCTACTTAACAGCTTGAGTTTATTTAGTAAATATTTTCTTAACTCTTTCTTGAACTGCATTGTTGTTTAAAGGGCTTGTAAGTAATAAAGTTTGATTTAATTTGAGTTAGCTGTAGCAAATGTAGCAAATGCTACAGCTAACAAAAAAGCTAACAAATGTTTAATCCATCAAGGAAACAAACTGTGAAACAGTCTCTAATTATACTTCATGATGTGAGTCAGAGGCGTGTGTGTGTACAGCTCGTACCTGTGTGTGTGTGTGTGTGTGTGTTGTGTTGTGTGTGTGTGTGTGTGTGTGTGTGTTGTGTGTGAATGTGCGTGTGTGGTGTGTGTGTGTGTGTGTGTGTGTGTGATGTGTGTGTGTGTGTGTGTGTGGTGTGTGTGTTGGTGTGTGTGTGTGTGTGTGGTGTGGTGTGTGTGTGTGTGTGTGTGTGTGTGTGGTGGTGGGTGTGTGTGACATGACCTCAATTGGCTCCAAAAAGAATCTTGCAATGAACAAAGAAATGTGTCCAGAGCCGGCCCAAGCCAGCATACAGTAATTACCTTGGAATGCAACCTCAACAGAAAGAGCTAGTTGACTGTTCAACAGACAGTGATGCAGAAACTTGCATTCTTCAGCCTCCCTTAACATTTTGCACTATTATTATTAAATTCAGTGCTGAACAAGCGACTGATCCAATTTCTATTGCAAACAACCGGTCCAAAAATGTAAAGATCCAATGCAGCCATTTTTTTTATCTCAATATCAAATCATTTCTGAGTAACAATTAAGTACCTTACTGTGATTGTTTTCAATTAAAACGGCCAAAAATTTACAAAAATAGCTTCTTAGCAAAGAGCAATTTCAAGCTAATATTTTGCTAGGACTGTCTGGGAGTAGACTGAGTGGAGAGGGGAAAACTGAAAACCTGCTGTTATTGGCAGAGAGGTTTGGAACTCTCTTTCTTATTGGTCTATTAACTAATGTCACCAGGCAGGCCAAAACTCCATGCCACGACAACAAGCTGAGATTTCAGGTGTTCTTTTCAAACAGCTCTTACACTAAAAGGGAATTATCATAATTTTTACAATTTCACAACCTCATAGTGTGGAAATATATATAAAACACAGGGAAATCTCATTTTGACTGCACTGGGCCATCAAACGTTATGAAACAGCAATAGAAGTTCAAATACGATCCACATGACAAAATACCCAATGAGTCAAAGCCTCACTGTCGGTTTGCCTTTTAACAGAGGGTCCCAGAGGGTCATGGTTGACAGGTTGCATTGAGGCAGGATTCAAAGTGACAGAGAGGGGGGAATTGGGATGGCAGGCAGATAGGCAGCTCATTGTGTGAACGGTACTGGTGACTCATCGGCTTCCTGGAGAAAAGAGACAGAGGGGCTTGGACGAAGGGGTTTAGGGAGGTGTGGGCCTAGGGTGGGCCCACGCCTCCCATTGAGCTCTGTTTCCTCAGGAAGCCCTCTTGTCTCCTGCGTCCCCCTCTCCAAGGACAGATTACGTCTGTTTGTATTACCGTCCTTCAGGATGGCTCGTAGTAGTGGGGTACTGGAGTTTGCTGGGATTGTGGTGTTGTTTGGTATTACAGAGATTCCTCTGAGGGAACTTATATAGAGCCCAAGTCATCAGGGGAAATGGCTTTTGTGTCAATTAGCAAGGTCTGGGTTGTTTACATCAAGGTTTTGGTTGACTGATAAAGTGCATCAGCCCATGACACTCTGACTGACTGACTTCTCCAAACAGTTATACCACTGCAAAAGTTGGACTTACTGTTTGTGTTTCTGCAATAGTAATGTTTGCTGTCTTCCTCAGAGTTTGGATTTGACTGTGGGAATAACATCAATTGCGTGAATGCCGGAATGCGGGTATGATTGGATCGAGCCCTATTGAATTTGACTAAACATTAGCTATAATTACCTGCTTGACCACAAAGCTTGGCCTCAACAGGTGTCGCGGAGGATGACATATGGACGGTCACTCAAGCTTTATTAGAAAAGCTGTGTAAAATCAGAGAACATTTTGGTTTATAAAGGACTTGAGGAAAATAACTAATTGATGTCCATTTTTTCCAGGAGAGTGGAGATGGGACTGAAGCCCAACACTGGAGTTGTGATGGAGGGAAACAGCTGGAGGAGAATAAACAGGAGAGGAACGATGTCTCAATCTCTCCACCACTCCACCAGCTGCTAGAAGACCAGAGAAGTCTTTACTTTTGAACCCTGACCTCTATCACTTCTTGATTGTCCATCACCGGCATATGATCTTGTTCCATCACAGTTTTTTGTCTCTGTCCATTTGGCTGCCTCAGCTGCTTCGTCCTCCTCCTCAAAAAAAAAAAAAAAATGGGAACCACAAAACTGTAACGCCATTCAAATGGTCATTTAATTTCCCTAGAGGTGTCGAGGTGGAATGAGTGTCATGTCTTCACCTCAATAGAAGTCATAAAATTGTTTTTTGTGAGTAAATATAGAGCAAGAACCTGTCTTTGTGATGTACCGGCGTCATTGGGTAGATATTGAGTCAAGATTTTCCGGCTGAGATTCCCCCCCCCACTGTCACCAACCAACCCACTCGTCCCCCAATGTTTTGGTGGACTACTTTATTTGGGGGGATAACTTTAGATTTTAGTACCAAGCCTTGTCACCCCAAGGCAAGAGAATCTCCTGAAACAAGAGACACATGACTGACAAGCACGTGTTGCATGCTCTGACACGTCTGGAATACTCCCCACCCCTGTTTTGGTAAAAAGCTAAGGGATGGGACTGGAAAAATGCAACCACTCTCACATTCATAGACAGAGCTATGGATGCAAGGACTGAACCTCCATGACATCAAAATAATAGTTGTAATCATGTTTTGAGGCTATACAGTGTTTTCTCAATATTTACTTTGTTGACAAATATTGGAGTAAAACAAGTTTATATTTTGGGTTCTAATGTCACACCCTGGCCTTAGTTATCTTTGTTTTCTTTATTATTTTAGTTAGGTCAGGGTGTGACATGGGGAATGTTTGTGTTTTGTCTCGTTTCGGGTGGTTATATGGAAAAGGGGGTGTTGGGTTTAGTGTATGGGTTTGTGTTGWGTGAATGTTTCTAGGTATGTCTATGGTTGAGTGAATGTTTCTAGGTATGTCTATGGTTGCCTGAGTGGTTCTCAATCAMAGACAGATGTCMTTCATTTGTCTCTGATTGGGAGCCATATTTTAGGCAGCCATAGGCATCATGTTTTTGTTGGGTCATTGTCTAGGTCTGTGTCTGTGTCTAGGTTGCATGTTTGCATTTTGTTCGGTTATAGCTTCACGGTCGTCTATTTGTTGTTTTGCTTCGTTCGTTCATCTCCTAAATAAAGAGAAGATGTATTTTTTACACGCTGTGCCTTGGTCCTCTCTCTCTCCCTTGGACAATCGTGACATCTAATTAGGTATGACAGTTGAACTAAGCTCATGAGGCATTTATAGGTTATATTCTTCAAGAATCAATGGGTACATATAATTAATTTATAACTTTTCAATTCATAACTTTTATAACTTTTCAAGTAACTCCAGAATACCAGATGGAGTGACTAAAAAGGTTTTTCTGACCAGATAACAGCTGGGTTATTAAACACTGAAATAAGTTTAGCCAATGGAGGACAGGATAGGAAGGAGTGTTTATACAATTCACATTAAGGGGAGTATATTCATACACAACACTGCTAATACCTCACTATACACTCACCACCCTATAGAAACACAAGGGAATCAGTTAGATTTAGCGTGTACTGATGCAAAGTGTGTTCCAGCACTGGTAGTAGCCAGAGGCACTGATATTCGATTTTAGGATGAGCTTTCGCAGGCTAATGAGGATGAGAGAGAGAGAGAGAGAGAGAGTTGAACTTGTGGCCAGCTGACACTTAAGGGGGAGAGTGAAGGAGGAGTGCATGTGTCTCTGTGCAGACAGGCAGAAGCTGCATTCTTTCATCTCACTCTGTCCTCCCTCCCTCCCTTTTCCTGAGTGGTGTTATCCCTGCCTGGCTGTCACACATTTTGGGAGGTAGTGTTAAGAAGAGATGTATCTTATATTTAACTGAAGGCTTACAGTGTACAATGAAAGCCATATTCAATCTGAGATGGTAAAGATTGAGGTTCATATGAAGGAAAACCGTACAGGAAAATGTTTCCTCAGTATTTTAAGGACAGATATTGTGTGTGTGTGTGTGTGTGTGTGTGTTGCAATGTCAAACCACAGCACCATCATTTCTCAGCCCTGACTCCTGACCCAGAGGCCAAGGAGTCTGAAATCATTCTGTCACTGAGTGCTGTAAATCCTAGGTTTAGGCCGAGGACATCCATAAACCCTGATAATGTAACCATTTAACCGCTGGCTCTTTAAAATGAATTGTTTGGTTTGATTTGATTTGTTTGCTCAAGGAATTACCAGTTAAGAGTCTCTAAAAGTGTTGTATGTGTCAGTTGACTCTTAGACAGATAACTGTTACCTCCACATCCTCATACCAAAACATATGTGGCCTTTACACTGATGGAAGAGAGCTGTACAGTAAGAACACATCTACTGTAAGAAACAAACCTGACTAAATAAGTTAAATGGAATACATCATGGAGGAAATGTTTCTTACCTTGCATTGTTGTTTTGGTGGGTTCTGGGAACAGTGGGATGAGCAGGAGGTAGATGAGGTAGACAAAAGAGAACCCATTGTACCGGAACAGACAGGCTGCAAAACAACAAGGCAGCAAGTAACACATCGCATCAAAACCCATCTATGACATAATACCCTGGATAAATCAGAACCCATATGTGACATAATAACCTGGATAAATCAGAACCCATCTGTGACATATACCATGGATAAATCAGAACCCATCTATGACATAACACCATGGATAAATCAGAACCCATCTATGACATACCACCATGGATAAATCAGAACCCATCTATGACATAACACCATGGATAAATCAGAACCCATCTATGACATAACACCATGGATAAATCAGAACCCACCGTGGATACCCCCCCCCCCAAGAAGTTAGTAGCCTTAATTAGAAGGAACCAAAATAAAACAGAACAGCAGCACCAACGTTTCAAATTAAAGGGACAAAGAAGTTCGGTGTCTCTAACAGTTAGGATTACAGCTTTGGAGAGTGGTGTGAACAGTGTCGATGGGAGTGGAGGGAAGGGATAGCTCTGTAAAGCCATAGCAGCAGGAAGATGGTTGGGGTGGGGATGCTGCGACGGCTATATCAGTTCACTAATACAGGATTTGTAAAGGCCCGTGCATTACTTTTATTTGAGTTTTTATTCATATATTTGTTTCTATTCCGATTTTTCAGGGGGTGCTGCAGCACCCTCAGCACCACTGCTTCCTGCGGCTATGTATAAACCTCAACGTTTTTGACATACTGTGTTTGATAGATGCCTGCACTGCACTCGACATTCCAACAGTGTTTGACAACAGGCGTTTGGCACTGGAGAAAACTTGGCAGATCTCTGTCGGAATTCCAAAACGGAGTAAAACGACATCTACTACGGCTACACCGTGCCAAAGAAACGTCCAGATTGCATTAAGATAAACCGTGGCTGATGCCATTTAAGTCAAGCATTTTAGCCTGAGTACCAGTCTGTCCATTAGTCTATCTGGGAAAACACACATGCAGCTCAATCTTCAGCCGGAGCAAAGTTTAGGAAAAATGTCATGTATGGCACTTGTGTTAAATAGTCCTGTGAGTCTGTCGGCGCATTCAGCCAAAATTAATTACATTTGCAGCATATTTCTTCAGGCTTTCAAACTAAATGGTCCACTCCTCTGAACAATGATGGACTTGAGTCGTTTTCTAAGGAGCTCTATGAATTATTGCATGCAACAGTGGTTGGTGGCCTGCTTAATGGTAAAATAAAGACTCCATCGCTCACAACCCAGAAATACACACAAAACATAGATTCAAAATTACAATTATATTTTTATGCACAACAATGGACACACTTTTTTCCTTTATGTATTTCCCCTGATACAGCACAGTGGCATTTGTTCCTATTTTTAATAGGTTATATTTCACAGTTTTAAGGTTTCAAAATGTACTTGTACTCTCATCTCTTCTCTCTTCTGCTTCATCCCTTTGTTTGCCATTAAAAAGAGCATTGTTTGCTTTTCCTGAGTGAGTTGTTTTTCAAATTCAGGATTGGGCCTTTATTAAACATTGCCTGCACTTACTTCAGAATTAAGTCATGTCAAGTAGTATTCACAGAATTATTCAAATGACCATCATATGACTAACACCACCATAACCAAGCAGTGGGATGTTAATAGGCGAAATACCAAACCAGTACAATTACACTTTATTCTATTTGAAAATGCTTACACTGCAGGTTGAAAAGTTCAGACGCTACAAGAGACTGTGACTCACAGGGAGGCCTAATTCCGATCGTGGCGATGATGTCAGCATAACCAAGCACATTTACATAGAAAAAAAACCCACATAACTTCCCTTGTCTGTCACGAATGTTGAATAAAATTCAGTGGGTCAAATTTTGAGACAAAATATCGATAGGAAAGTATTATTAAACCCACCTCTGTGTGTGGCAAACAAGATTTGTTTGTTGGTGAACAAAGGCACATGCACAAGAAGGAAGTACATGCACTCGATGCATGCATACTGACCGAAGTCTTGCAGGTGTTTACATGGTTTTGTGCATGTGTCAGATGTTAGAAACAGATATTTCTAATAAGTCGGGGAAATTATAATTTCCTGTGGATATTTTGTCTCGTATTTCAACCCACTGAAAGACCAACCTCACAGACAACCGGTAGAGTAAGTTCAAATATCGTTTTATTCAATATTTAGACTTTAACACCTTTTCCACTTTATATCACAAACCACTCCCTGTTTCCATCCACAGTTTTTATGTCATACCTTATAAATAAAAAAATCACGACAGCTGTGATGGAAACTATCATGACAAAAGGCGAGACCCAGATGCAGACACAGGAGGCAGATGGTTGTAGTCTTAAAATGTTTATTAATCCAAAGGGGTAGGCAAGAAAATGGTCGTGGACATGCAAAAAGGTCAAAACCAGATCAGAGTCCAGGAGGTACAGAGTGGCAGACAGGCTCGTGGTCAAGGCAGGCAGAATGGTCAGGCAGGCGGGTACAAAGTCCAGAAACAGGAAAGGGTCAAAACCAGGAGGACTAGAAAAAGGAGAATAGCAAAAGGAGTACGGGGAAAAACACACTGGGTAAAATAAGCAAAACCTGGAGGGGGTGGAGACAATCACAGGAACAGGTGAAACAGATCAGGGCGTGACAGAAACAGGAAGGTTCAGGTACAATTTTCTAAATAGCAACAGATCATTTTTTGTTAATTTTTGTGTCTGTAAAATGTATTATGCAAAGAAATGGTGGTGGAAATGTGTTTAAGTGCAAATATTGACATTATAACCATCTTATCGAAGTAAACTTGGAGTCACGTGATGATATGGTGTGTGGTCCTCCCACCTACGATTCAGGAAACCATACAGTTTAGTAGGCTACAGATGAAATTACTTCTGATGAACTTCACAGGGTGGTGAAAGTGCACAGTGATGAGCTTGATGCTCCTTTCCAATAAATATCGATGGTATGATTCTAAATGACATGATGATCGATGCTTGGCTGCCGTTTGACAAATACAATTATTCTTGCTTTTATCCATAATAATGTCATCATGTAGACTAGCCTACCTGCGCTGCAAACTGTTGGCTAGAGCACAGGCACCAAGACCAGAGTGGCACATCTGCTATTTAACACAACAATTTTGACAAAACTATCAGTAGACTGGAAACACATTGAACTTTAGTTTTTAAAATGCGCATATTTTCTTCATGCAGATTTTAGAATATTTGCATGAAAATCTGTTGCCAATTGGATGGAAAGCTAGCTACAGTCTGATTCAAACTCATGCCCTCTTGGGGCTGGTCCTTAGAATCTTCGGTCTCCTCATTCATTCAGGGAGAGCTACATGACAGGTAACAGGGCGACAGGTAGCCTAGAGGTTACGAGCGTTGGGCCAGTAACAGTAAAGGTCGCTGGTTTGAATCCCTGAGCCATCTTGGGGAAAAATCGGCCGATGTACCCCTGAGCAATGCATTTAACTCCTGTAAGTTGTTCTGGATAAGAGCATCAGCTAAATGACTAAAACGTATACTGAGCAAAAATATGAATGCAACAATTTCAAATATTTACAGTAATATAAGGAAATCAGTCAATTTAAATAAATTCATTAGGCCCTAATCTATAGATATCACATGACTGGGCAGGGGGGCGGCCATGGGTGAGACCGGGAGGACACCCACTGGGGAGCCAGGCCCAGCCAATCAGAATGAGTTTTCCCCACAAAAGGGCTTTATTACAGACAGAAATACTCCTCCGCCAAGTAAGTTTCCAATTTATTTTTGTAAACAATTTTCAGCATTTTTTTCTGTACATGTTTGCAAATACAACCTCCGGAATGTAAAGAGCCTCGAGGTTAGAGCATTGGGCCAGTTACCAAAAGGTTGCTGGTTTGAATCCCAGAGCCTACAAGGTGAAATCTCTGTTGCTTTGCCCTTGAGCAAGGCAGGTAACCCCAATTGCTCCAGGGGTGCTGTACAATGGTGACCCTAGCCATGAACCCATTCCCTGCGGGTGTCTCAGGAGGAGTTGGGATACGCAAAAAACACATTTCCATTAAACACTTGTACAAGTGTGTAACAGGAATATAAGCCCTCCCCCCCTCCCCCCCACACCAACTAAATACCCTGCCAGGTCCACTACTAAACACAGTAGTTTCAGCACAAAACATTGGCCAATACTACAGAATATATGGAGGTAAATATACGCAAATGAAAAAATATATGGAGGGAAATTCAGCGAGAGTAGAGAGATATCCCAGGTTACACTACGTGGCATTATTAAGTGAGTCATGGATTAAATACTGTAACATATAGTAACTGCACACCTGTTTCTACTGTATTTCAGTATGAACAATATATACGCAGCTATACATTTATACTGGTACACTAAATACAGAGGACCTGTGTCTCACATCTGCATCCTTTCCCCTGTGCGGCATGTGACAATCAAAAGTGTTATGACACTTCTTCAAACATGATCCTCATCGGCAGAAGACTGAAAATGTCTAGAATTATTGTTCAACAGAAGCAGCTGTGTACTCCCTCCCTCCCTCCCTGCCTGCCTGCCTGCCTGCCTGCCTCGCTCCCCTGCCTGCCTGCCTGCCTGCCTGCCTGCCTGACTGCCTGCCTGCCTCCCTCCCTCCCTCCCTGCCTCCCTTCCTTGACCAGCACTTAAAGGGTTGGCCCAGTGCATGGGTTGCAGGCAGACTTGTATCAAGTTAGTGTACACCATTACAATAACAAAGTCCATTCATTAATATCACTTGAAGCAACAAGGTTCGGCTTTGCATTGCAGAGAGCAGAATATTTAGGCGTTTTCAACAGTGATTTAACACCGGAGGCGTTTATTTACAGGTAGTCTCACGTTGCCATGCCTCCAAAATCACGTCGCTGTCACGCCTCCCTTGGAGGTCTGGAGAATTTTGATTGGATGTTACATTTCAAGAACCCTCCCCCCACATGCCCGTTGGTGCTGCGTGTTATGTCCGTCACTGTTTTCCGAACGGGAAGGACACATTTTGCAGAGAGTTGTTCCGTATGCTAGTTTCCAACATTGAAGAAAATTGAAGAAAACGTTAATTCTGTTTTGTCAGAAGTGTGCTCTGTACACCAAATCGACATCAACATATTCTGATGAGGGTTTTACCTGCGATTTCCCGGCCATTCTCACGCACTGTTGCACCTACGGCACTAATCTAGTGAGCACTATTGGAGCTCCGCCCATGCAAGGCATTTGATTGGTTTAATGTGTTGTGAGGCATCACTGGTTTACATTGGGTTCCCACCCCTATTTAGCAATTTTTCTGCCATTAACTTCCCCAGGCTTCCTGTTTTAGGGAAGCCTGGTTCACAACGAGGGTAATGTACAGGATATTGATGGTTTAGATTCATGTATTGTAGTTATGGCAGTATAGCAATCTTCATTTGTGTGTGTGTCTGTGTGCGTGTGTGTAACATTGTCGCTTTCGTTGCTCCCCTCGCTCCAACCTGGGCTTGAACCAGAGACCCTCTGAACACATCAACAACGGCCTCGAAGCATCATTTCCTATCGCTCCACAAAAGCCACGGTCCTTGCAGAGCAATGGAAACAACTACTTCAAGGTCTCAGAACGAGTGACGTCACCAGTTGAAATGCTACTAGTGTGCACCTCTAACTAGCTAGCCATTTTACACCGGCTACACCTGTGTGTGAGTGTGTGTTATGGTTCTGGATCTGTGTGGATGGTGAGCCCTGTCTCTGGCAGTGTTATTGGGATTAGGTGTACATTAACACTTCCCCCCAGCGGGTGACCTCCTATTGGCAGCCAGCACACAGCTCAACTGGGGCAGCAGCTTCAATCAGCTGGGTCTTCAGGACAAGCCTGACTGTTTGGAGTAGGAGTCGTGACCAGAGCCACTGCCAACACACAACACCCCATGCTGCCCCAAAATGTCCGCACCCCGTTTATTGTCCTTACTGAGCTGCAAACACTGCAAATGATTACCCTCCTAATATGTGCTGTGGGTTTAAGTGACCCTAATGATTGTAGTTCGGTACGATACTGGCGGAGAGAGGAAGGGAGGCCATGTCTGTGTTTGTGGGTGCAGAGCAGCACAATTCCACTTCCATTGCTTGCTCGTCAAGCTCCAAGTCAGGCAGAGTTTGCACTTCACCACCTATGCTGTAGACACCCCATTAACTATTACTCCTTGAACTGAAATACATATAGTGGGGGATATACACAAGACGGGGTTTGAGTTCAATCTAGAAGCTGAAACAATCAACAAATGAACAGCACTTAATGTTCTTTGGGGCTAATCTTAGTTTGCTTTGGTCAAATCAAAACGTCTCTATTCTGCCGTGAGAGAATGCTGGAAAGCCTGCTTGAATATCTTGTCAGAGACAGAAATCGGTCCAAAGTGTATATATAGCATGTTGTGGAATGTGACTACAGGCATGTCTTGTTGTGAACAAACATGTAAATCAGAGACCAAGTGTGCTTATGTATCATAAGTTATCCTATTTATAATAAGTTAACTTATTTATCATAAGCCGTTGGCTTTTGAGAACACTGAGGCTTGACAAGTAAAGAAAGGACTTAAGTTAAACTGACAGTCATGGAGAAGGACTTAGAGTTTGGCTTTGCTTTGGTATGATAATTCTATCTGATGTTACAGTATACCACAGTCAGGGTGTGGTATTGCTCTCTAGCGTCTAGCTAGCCCTTAACAGAAAGGAAAGGAGACAGACAGTAAAGTGTTGCAAATTCGGCATGCCAGCATCATTAATAAACATGGCGTCGTCGAGGAGTAATAAAGTTTAATGATACAAACAACTGTGTGGGTTAAAATAACACATTGATAAAAATTAGTTGTGACACAAAACAGCGTGTGGTATGTCCTTAAATCAGATGAACTCAGCTATTTTCCTTTCTAGCAGCTGCAGGGCACAGATATAGAATTTTAGTAAACATAAAATGTTAATTAAGGGAGTTGAATTATGCAACCCAGTGGATATTACCGGTAAAAGCACATCAAAATATCAATTACTGCTCCACAAAGAAATTATGAACAATAAATATTTTAACCCTTCCATAACTCAACCTTCCCACTTCTGGCCAACTGAACGACTAGAGTTCCCAAAATTATAAACTAAGCTTTGAATTTCAGTTGTTCAATTACTTATTTCAAAATCTGCATCAGGGTTAGATTAATCTAGATTTACAGAATATCCTGCAAATAATGAAAGTTTTGCAAATCATGAAGGATCATAGCAAAATGTACTTTTAAATCACACGGGGTGGCAGGAACGTGCACAGATAGGGCTCTACCTGTGCAGAACACACGCCTTTTTTTGTCCTTCCAGTCTCCAAAGTGCCCATTGGTGGTATAACTTCCCCCAGAATGTTTTTATTGTTTTTGTTTAAATGTGTTTACTGCGCAAAGGCATATCCAGATTAGTGACCAGAAGATTCCCTTCTTCCAGTCTTGCCTGGCAAAAACAGAGTAGTCCAACGTTTATCATCCCATATAAAATACAGTTTAGCAATCTACTACTGACTCATGTCTGCCAGAACAATAGGCTACCTGGCGATTTGATTGATCATATTCATACTTCAGATAGGCCTAGTTTGGGTGCCTACTGGCTATATGTCTAAAGATAAGCAGCTGTAACATCACACTGCCTTCAATATTATGAGATGAATATGTAACATATCTGATTAATGTATTGTATTACGATATTTGTGAGGATAGTTTTAGAAAGAGAGGGTCCAGATTGTCTAGCCCAGCTGATTTGTACGGGTCCAGGTTATGCAGCGCTTTCAGAACTTCTGCTATCTGGATTTGGGTGAAGGAGAAGCTGGGCAGGCTCAGGCAAGTAGCTGCGGGGGGGGGGGGGGAGCTGTTGGCCGGGGTTGGGGTAGCCAGGAGGGAAAGCATTGCCAGCCGTAGAGAAATGCTTAATAAAATGTTCGATTATCATGGATTTATCAGTGGTGACTGTGTTACCTAGCCTCTGTGCAGTTGGCAGTTGGGAGGTGCTCTTGTTCTCCATTGACTTTACAGTGTCCCAAAACTTTTTGAATTTCTGTTTGGAAAAGCTAGCCTTTGCTTTCCTGACTGACTGCGTGTATTGGTTCCTGACTTCCCTGAACAGTTGCATATCGCAGAGACTATTTGATGCTATTGCAGTCCGCCACAGGATGTTTTTGTGCTGGTCAAGGGCAGTCAGATCTGGAGTGAACCAAGGGCTATATCTGTTCTTAGTTCTACATTTTTTGAAAGGGGCATGCTTATTTAAGATGGTGAGGAAATTACTTTTTAAGAACGACCAGGCATCCTCGACTGACGGGATGAGGTCAATATCCTTCCAGGATACCCGGGCCAGGTCGATTAGAAAGGCCTGCTCGCAGAAGTGTCCTGAGGCTGCATTTATTGTAGCTGGGTATTTTAACAAAGCTAATTTAAGAACAAGGCTAACTAAATTCTATCAGCATATCGATTGCAGTACACGAGCGAGTAACACGCTCGACCATTGCTACTCTAATTTACGCGATGCATACAAGGCCCTCCCCTGCCCTGCTTTTGGCAAATCTGACTATGACTCCATCTTGTTGCTCCCCTCCTATAGGCAGAAACTAAAACAGGAAGCGCCCGTGCTTAGGTCTATCCAAAGCTGGTCTGACCAATCGGATTCCACGCTCAAGATTGCTTCAATCACGTGGACTGGGATATGTTCTGAGCAGCGTCAGAGAATAACATTGTCGTATACGCTGACTTGGTGAGCAAGTTTATAAGGAAGTGTATAAGTGATGTTGTACCCACTGTGACTATTACCTTCCCTAACTTGAAACCGTGGATTGATGGCAGCATTTGCGCAAAACTGAAAGCACTTACCACCGCATTTAATCATGTCAAGGTGACTGGAAATATGGCAGAATACAAACAGTGTAGTTATTCCCTCCGTAAGGCAATCAAACAAGCAAAGCGTCAGTATAGAGACAAAGTGGAGTCGCAATTCAACGGCTCAAACACGAGACGTATGTGACAGGGTATACAGACAATCACGGATTATAAAAAGAAAATCAGCCCCATCGCGGACATCGACGTCTTGCTCCCAGACAAATTAAAGAACTTCTTTGCGCGCTTTGAGGACAATACAGTGCCACCGACGCGGCCTGCTACCAAAGACTGTGGGCACTCCTTCTCCGTGGCCGACGTGAGTAAAACATTTAAATGTGTGCCGGCCCAGACGGCATCCCTAGCCGTGTCCTCAGAGCATGCGCAGACCAGCTGGATGGTATGTTAACAGATATATTCAATCAATCCCTATCCCAGTCTGCTGTCCCCACATGCTTCAAGATGACCACCATTGTTCCTGTTGCCAAGAAAGCAAAGGTAACTGAACTAAATGACAAGTGCTTTGAGAGACTAGTCAATGATCATATCACCTCCACCCTACCTGTCACCCTAGACCCACTCCAATTTGCTTACCGCCCCAAAAGGTCCACAGATGATGCAATCGCCATCACACTGCACACTGTCCTATCCCATCTGGAAAAGTGGAATACCTATGTAAGATTGCTGTTCATTGACTACAGCTCAGCATTTAACACCATAGTACCCTCCAAACTCATCATTAGGCTTGAGACCCTGGGTCTGTGCAACTGGGTCCTGGACTTCCTGACGGGCCGCCCCCAGGTGGTGACGGTAGGAAACAACATCTCCACTCCGCTGATCCTCAATACAGGGGCCCCACAAGGGTGCGTTCTCAGCCCCCTCCTTTACTCCCTGTTCACCCACTGCGTGGCCATGCACGCCTCCAACTCAATCATCAAGTTTGCAGACGACACAACAGTGGTAGGCTTGATTACCAACAACGACGAGACAGCCTACAGGAAGGAGGTGAGGGCCCTCGGATTGTGGTGTCAGGAAAACAACTTCTCACTCAATTGTAAGCAAAACAAAAGAGATGATCGTGGACTTCAGTAAACAGCAATGGGAGCACCGAGAGGTGGCTGCCTACCTACAGGCTTGATATCATTGGCCACTTTAATAAATGGAACACTAGTCACTTTAATAATGCCACTTTAAGAATGTTTACATATCTCGCATTACTCATCTCATATGTACACTACCGTTCAAAAGTTTGGGGTCACTTAAAATGTCCCTGTGTTTTGAAAGAACAGCACCGTTTTCTGTTCATTAAATAACATCAAAATTGATCAGAAATCAGTTTAGACATTGTTAATGTTGTAAATGACTATTGTAGCTGGAAATGGCAGATTGTTATGGAATATCTACATAGGCGAACAGAGGCCCATTATCAGCAACCATCACTCTCTGTGTTCCAATGGCGCGTTGTGTTTAGCTAATCCAAGTTGATCATTTTAAAGGCTAATTGATCATTAGAAAACCGTTTTGAAATTTTGTTTGAGCACAACTGAAAAGCTGTTGTTCTGATTAAAGAAGCAATTAAAAACTGGCCTTCTTTAGACTAGTTGGTATCTGGAACATCAGCATTTGTGGGTCGATTACAGGCCTCAAAATGGCTAGAAACAAAGGACTTTCTTCTGAAACTCATCAGTCTATTCCTGTTCTGAAAAATGCAAGGCTATTTCATGCGAGAAATTGCCAGAAACTGCAATCTCATACAAACGCTGTGTATACTCCCTTCACAGAACAGAACAGTGTAAACTGGCTCTAACCAGAATAGAAAGAGGAGTGGGGCCTGGTGCACAACTGAGCAAGAGGCAAGTATATTTAGAGTGTCCTCACCTGGAGCTTCATTAAATAAGTACCGCAAAACACCAGTCTCAACGTCAACAGTGGAGAGCGACTCTGGGATGTGCTCATATGTTGCTCTCTAATATGAAAAGCAGTCATTCAGATTTTAAACTGCACCGTTATGAGGGATGTCAAGGGAGTAAGGATGGGAGTCAGGAGTGAGGGATGGGTCAAGGGGTGAGGGATGGGAGTCAAGGGGTGAGGGATGGGTGTCAAGGGTGCGTAATGGGTGTCAAGGGGTATGGAGGTATGGGGAGTTCAAGGGTGTGAGGGATGGGGAGTCAAGGGGTGAGGGATGGGGAGTCAAGTGGTGAGGGATGGGGAGTCAGGGATACCATATATTGTACATATTAAATACAAGACATGTTATGGTTTTGTTATCTGTTTTAACAAACCTTTTTTATTTTTGTACTTACTGTATGTATTGTATATTGTTGTTTTGTGGTGTGGTTTTCATATAAGCCCATTGGCTTCCAACCACACCTGTAAACATTTTTTTTTGCTTTATTTTGTTTTTATCTGTATTGGTGTCTATCACTTGTTTACTTTGGTGCAAATAAATAAGTAATAAATGAATATGCTATCACATATCTCTAATATACACTGAACAAAAATATAAACGCAACATGCAACAATTTCAAAGATTTGACTGAGTTACAGTTCATATGAGGAAATCAGTCAATATAAATAAATAGATTAGGCCCTAATCTATGCATTTCACATGACTGGGGAATACAGTTGGTCACATATACCTTAAAAAGAAGGTAGAGGCGTGGATCAGAAAACCAGTCAGCATCTGGTGGGACCACCATTTGTCTATAGCAGCGTGACACTTTGCATAGGCTGCTGATTGTGGCCTGTGGAATGTTATCCCACTCCTGTTCAATGGCTATGCAAAGGTGTTGGGTATTGGTGGGAACTACCCCACCGCCACCATGGGGCACTCACAACATTGGCATTAGCAAACCGCTCGCCTACACAACGCCATACAACGCTGTATGCCATCTGCCCGGTACACTTGAAACCGGCATTCATCCTTTGAAGAGCACACTTCTCCAGCGTGCCAGTGGRCATTGAAGGTGAGTATTTGCCCACTGAAGTCGGTTACGACACCAAACTCCAGTCAGGTCAAGACCCTGGTGAGGACGACATGCACACATATGAGCTTCCCTGAGGTTTCTGACAGTTTGTGCAGAAATTCTTCAGTTGTGCAAACCCACAGTTTCATCAGCTGGTCTCAGATGATCCCACAGGTGATGAAGCCGGATGTGGAGGTCCTGGGCTGGCMTCGTTACACGTGATCTGCGGTTGTGAGGTCGGTTGTGAGTACTGCTAAATTCTCTAAAACGAAGTTGGAGGCAGCTTATGGTAAATAGATTAACATTAACATCTCTGGCAACAGCTCTGGTGGACATTTCTGCAGTCAGCATGCCAATTGCATGCTCCCTCAAAACTATGCCACACCTGTCAGGTGGATGGATTATCTTGGCAAAGGAGAWATGCTTACTAAGAGGGATGTAAACAAATTTGTGCCCAAAAAGTTTGAGCAAAATAAGATTTTTGTGCGCATGGAATATTTCTGGGATCTTTTATTTCAGCTTGGTATAGATGACATTCAGTATCAAATGACATTTTATTTGTCACATGCGCCTAATACAACAGGTGTAGGTAGACCTTACAGTGAAATGCTTACTTACAAGCCCTTAACCAATAATACATTTTAAGAAAAATAAGTGTTAAGAAAGTATTTACTKAAATTGACTGAAGTAAAAAATAAAAAAACTACAAATAATTCAAGAGCAACAATAAAATAACAGTAACAAGGCTATATGCGGGGGTACCGGTACAGAGTCAATGTGTGGGGGTACAGGTTAGTCGAGGTAATTGAGGTAATATGTACATGTAGGTAGAGGTAAAGTGACTATGCATAGATAATAAACAGAGAGTAACAGCTGCTAATTAGTTGATAGGTGAGGAATTTAGACTTTCACAGTAAATCGTGCATTGATGCCAATCCACTTTCTGTGTTTTTCAGGATTAATAATCAGAACTGGCCAAAAGATTTATGAATAGTTGTTGTTTTAAWATTGACTGTTAATTTCTGCCGGTTTTGTTTATTCAGTGTGAGTATTTTCTGTTCGGTGAGTGTTTTGGCTAAGAACAATCTCCAGGTCCCTGGCACAGTCATTGTCTACACCGAATAATATTGATGTTGACATAAAAAATAATAGCAAGCGCTGACGAATATATATCCAAAACATATTTAAAAAATACCCCCAAAATTGCCTCTTTTTTTATATCAGAGCTAAATATTAATATTAAGCGTAAATATGTCAGTTCATTGATGCTGCTGGAATTTATGGGAGGTGGAGAAGACAGAGACCGTAGGCGGGAAGAGTGTGCACAGACACACAAGATCCCTTCTGCCACCGGCCCCATCCCAAATATTTCKGTTTTCACAGGTAACTCAATATGTTATTTCACTGGGTTCTGTTTACACTAGACCTTCCAAACCTGAAGATGTCTGAAGCTCATGAATGAGCCTGAACTAACTCTGGTGTGCCTTGTTGCTCAAAAAATGACTAAAACTAGCTACACCCTGCTTGTATCTTCATATACCCCCACCCTGCAACACTGCTACCATACCATCACACTGCAGGTTCCACCACCGCTTATCCTCAGGAATGTAACTTTATGAAACTACTGACTGGTAATCAGATGGTACTACTGCACATGACAGTTCTCAGTACAGATGAGACATTAATATGCATTTTGCACTCTTTTTCAAAGCAAGCTCGCACGTAAAATGCAGATATACAATTTTATGCAAAATTGTGCATGTACGTTGAGAAWACTTGTTCATAACTCAAAGTTGAGTCAATTCACAAACTACCAGCCCAAATCAACCCTCCACCAGCAAGTTAATCTCTAAGAACCATATAGGGGGGACAGATGCCTTGCAAGAATCAACATGAGAGGTTTACTTCTATATTAGATTGTCCCTTACAACAACAAAAAAACATATACAAAAATAATGGTTTTCGGACACATGTATGGTATGAACAGGGAGATTTAAAAAATATATAAAATAAAAAGTTTGATTTTCACAAGTCAGAAACACGGTTTTTGTACACGTGTGAAGTTTCACATGGATTTTTCACATGTGAACAAATCACGTGAAAAATGTCACATTGTGTTTTTACATGCTCTGTCTCCTAGATGAAGTTATTTCAATGGCCATTTAAACAAAAATTACTCAACATTGCTCTGTCTCCTAGATGAAGTTATTTCAATGGCCATTTAAACAAAAATTACTCAACATTGTAATGATGAGAGACCAGAAAGAGAGAGATGGGAGGCTAATTATGGGGTTATTAGTGGGAAAATCCACAGTCATTGTTGCATAAGGTTATATCTCATGAGTACATCACCAATACGTCAGTTCAAAAATAATTAAATCACCCTACTACAGAGACATCAGATACTTTGACAACAACAACAAGTTGCGTTACCTGAATATTAAATTGTGTTCATTTCTATCATAGGCAGAACTGAGGTAAAAGATAGAAAGCCTAACACAAATGTTTGTCTGCAAGTGGGAGCTTTTGGACTAAAGGACTAGCACATCGTTCAGTGCTACCATTGCTATTTTTTTACCCCCTTTTCCTCCCCAATTTCATCATATCCAATTGGTAGTTACAGTCTTGTCCCATCGCTGCAACTCCCGTACAAACTCGGGAGAGACGAAAGTTGAGAGCCGTGCGTCCTCCAAAACATAACCTTGCCA
The DNA here is from genome assembly GCF_002910315.2 of Salvelinus sp. IW2-2015. NCBI lineage: Eukaryota > Metazoa > Chordata > Actinopteri > Salmoniformes > Salmonidae > Salvelinus > Salvelinus sp. IW2-2015. The sequence continues at coordinate 27,451,861 of NC_036854.1, read as the reverse complement.
AGTCGCACTGCTTCTTTACACAATGCACGCTTAACCCGGAAGCCAGGTGAACCAATGTGTCGGAGGAAACGCTGTACACCTGGCGACCGTGTCAGCGTGCATGCGRCCGGCCCGCCACAGGAGTCACTAGAGCGTGATGGGACAAGGACATACCGGCCGGCCAAACCCTACCCTAACCCGGACGATGCTGGGCCAATTGTGCGTCGCCTCATGGGTCTCCCGGTCACGGCTGGCTGTGACACAGCCCGGTATCGAACCAGGGTCTGTAGTAACGCAGCTGTGTAGACCGCTGCGCCACTCAGGAGACCTGTATAAATTAGGTGCCCAATACAATCATGGACCCTGTATCCAGGCATCTTGCATGTGTTAAGCAGACAGCATACTAAGAACATGGGAGGTTTATTTCAGTAACTTTAATCAATGATTGGTTTACACCAAAGGCTTTCTAATTAAACTGTCACTGTAAGATTACCAAACCTAATAAACTGGGCAGTTTAAACTGGGCACCTATGAATGTGTCTATTTTACTTTTACCCAATTATTTGACACATGTTCTGGAAACCAGACACTTTGAGTTGTGATATACAACTGTCTTGTTTCTAGTGGTCTCCCTGAGCTCTGAGTTCTGTGTGGTTGGGAGAGTCCGCACAAAAGGGCCTTTCAGGTGGCTGAGTATAGTTCAGTGGCACTGTTGTCAGATTATAGACAGGAAACAGTTCAGATAAAACTGTATGAATAGTCTGACTATAAAGCCAAAGGGGAGAGAGAGAGAGAGAGAGAGAGAGAGAGAGAGAGAGAGAGAGAGAGAGAGAGAGAGAGAGAGAGAAGAGGAGAGAGAGAGAGGAGAAGAGAGAGAGAAGAGAGAGAGAAGAGAAGAGAGGAAGAGAGAGAGAGAAGAGAGAGAGAGAGACGAGACAGGAGTGATAGAAGAGAAAGAGAGGAGAGAGAGAAAGAAGAGAGAGAGGTGATGAACGAGAAAGAGAGAGAGAGAGAGAAAGAGAGAGAGAGTGACTGAACGAGAGAGAGAGAAAGAGAGAGAGAGTGACTGAAAGAGAGAGAAAGAGAGAGTGAGAGAAAGAGTGAGAGAAAGAGAGAGAGCGAGAGAGAGACAGGGAGAGTGAGAGAGAGAAAGAGAGAGAGAGAGAGATACTGAGGGAGAGAGACCTCCAGGGAACTACAGAGTGATATGCAAATCTATAAAGTATTTTAACAAAAGTCATGCCTACTTGTGTACTCATCCACTGGGGCAAAGGCTGTTTTACTGATAATGGTGTCAACTGCTTTTGAGACATGTTGACTTTTAGTCAAATGAAACCAACTGACCAGTGATGGAATAATAATCACACATTTATACAAATATATGTTTTTGTGATATATTTATCACCAGGTATTTCAAAACATGTCTATACTGCTAATACGACTGGCTGTTTCCATCCAGCTCAAGTTGGACTCCTAAATTATAGGCTACAGATACATTTTTGTTTCTTATTGGGCCATGATCTAGTTGCACTGTGGATAATTGCTTTAGATAAGGGAAAACTGGCATCTGAGAGAAAGAGAGAGAATGAGAAAGGTGCCTATGAGCACTGAGCCTTGAAGTGGAAAGGCAATCACTTAAACTGCCTATGAGGACTGAGTCTTGCCACGTATGCCTCTTCTGTGCCCTGGAAACCAACTGTTACTGGAACGGCTGAGCCTCATTGGCTCTGCTAAATGATCGAGGCGGCTGCCATTTGTGTTGATTTACCCAGCATCTCGCCTTGATTAGGCTYAAAAGATGGGCATTTAAATGAGGCTGGGATTTGACCACGTGTTGCCCGAAACCACACGTCTCTTTCTCTCCTCTTTCTTTCTCAAATTAAATCAAATCACATCACATTATTTTGGTCACATACACATGGTTAGCAGATGTTATATCGAGTGTAGCGAAATGCTTATGACATCTGCTAACCATGTGTATGTGACCAATATAATGTGATGGGATTTGACTTGATTTTGAGCTAACATAGGCTAATGCGATTAGCATAAGGTTGTAAGTAACAAGAACATTTCCCAGGACATAGACATATCTGATATTGGCAGAATTCTTAAATTCTTGTTCATCTAACTGCACTGTCCAATTTACAGTAGCTATTACAGAGAAAGAATACCATGATATTGTTTGAGGATAGTGCACAGTTTTGAACAGGAAAAGTTATTAATAAACAAATTAGGCACATTTGGGCAGTTGATACAACAATTTGAACAGAAATGCAATGGTTCATTGGATCAGACTAAAACTTTGCACCTACACTGCTGCAATCTAGTGGCAAAAATCCAAACTGTACCTGGGCTGGAATAATACATTACGGCCATTCTCTTGCATTTCAAAGATGATGATACAAAAAAAATACAAAAAACATTTGTTTTTTTCTTTGTATTATCTTTTACCACATCTGTGTTATATTCTCCTACATTCCTTTCCCATTTACACAAACTTCAAAGTGTTTCCTTTCAAATGGTATCAATAAAATACATATCCTTGCTTCAGGGCCTGAGCTACAGGCAGTTAGATTTGGGCATGTCATTTTAGGCAAGAATTGAAAAAAAGGGGGCTAATCTTAACAGTCTCACTGCTCCTAGGCAGGTTAAGTGATGGTCTGTCCACTTCAAGACTCGGTGCTCATAGGCAGTTTAAGTGATGGCTTTTCCACTTCAAGACTCAGTCCTCATAGGCAGTTTAAGTGATCGCCTTCAACTTCAAGACTCAGTGCTCATAGGGAGTTTAAGTGATGGCCTTTCCACTTCAAGACTCAGTCCTCATAGGCAGTTTAAGTAATGGCCTTTCCAATCAAGACTCGTCCTCATAGGCAGTTTAAGTGATGGCCTTTCCCAATTCAAGGACTCGTCCTCATAGGCAGTTTAAGTGATGGCCTGTCCACTTCAAGACTCCCAGTTGAAAGCCTTGCGGCACCACATGTAGGGCTCTCGAGTGGCGGGCCGCAGCGCTCTAGAACACTGCATCTCAGTGCTAGAGGCATCACTACATCTCAGTGCTAGAGGCATCACTAACATCTCAGTGCTAGAGGCATCACTACATCTCAGTGCTAGAGGCATCAACTAACATCTCATGCCTAGAGGCATCACTACATCTCAGTGCTAGAGGCATCACTACATCTCAGTGCTAGAGGCATCACTACATCTCAGTGCTAGAGGCATCACTACATCTCAGTGCTAGAGGCGTCACTAACAGACCCATGTTTTGATTTCCAGGGCTGATATCACAAACCAGCTGTGATTGGCAGTCCCATAGTGGCGGCGCACAATTGGTCCCAGCGTCTATCCGTCTCGGCGTTAGGGTTTTTGCCGTCGGGGTAGGCTCTTCATTGTAAATAAAGAATTGTTCTAACTGACTTGCCTAGTTTAAATAAAGGTTAAATAGATAATTTAAAAAAATTTACAAACACTGGTCCCCTTCTCTCCAGCCATGCATGGCTTCATTATAGCCCATTACTGGTCCCGGCTCTGTATAAACTTTGCTGTCTCCTGTATACCCTGGGACTCCATTAAAACAAAACCGTGTTCTCCGAAAAAAACAGAAATATAGAGAGTGACGCCGTAGGTAAAAGGTCAAACATAATATACGGTTGTGGTCAACCAGTGCATCGTAAGGGGACAACTGAGGGGCAGTAGGCTGGAACATCAAATAGCCATCAGGTAGAATGGCTTCTTTGTTTCCACGTACTGTAAGATCTCCCTGGTTGAGATTTCATAATTAGAAACAGTCATCACTGCTAGTTGGTCTGAATGTTAACAGGTTTAATATCTTATCATTTCGTTAAGAGAGGCAGATACAGTCGCTCCTCCATTTCAGGAGCGGAATGATCCAAACTTACCCTTCAAGAAGCTATTTTTCATCAGGGTGAATCAAAGACAGAGAGACTGCGGCTCTCTCCTTCCCTCTCTCCTCTCCCTCCCGCTCTCTTCTCTCCCTCCGCTCTCTACCTCTCCCTCCTCCAGCTCTCTCCTTCCCCTCCTTCCGTTCTCTACCACTCTTCCCTTCCCCGCTCCCCCCCTCCCTACCACGCTCGCTCACAGTTACGGTCGACACGACTCCCTCCTGCTCTCCTCCCCCCTCCATCCTGCTCTCGCTGGCTGTCCCCCTCCATCCCGCTCTCTCTCTCCCTCCCACTCGCTCTCTTCCACTCAACTCCCTCCTCCCTCCTGCTCCTCCCCTCTCCTCTAGGCCCGCGCACGCCACCCCCTCCCACTCTCGTTCTCCCTCCACTCTCTTTTTTCCCTCTTCTTATTCCTATTCTCCTTCTCCATCTCCCTCCCTCCGTTCTCTTCCTCTCCCTTCTTATCTGTTTCCCTCCTCGCTCTCTTTGTCTCTCCTTTTCCCTCCCTCTCCCCCTTCCTCTCTCTTTTTCTCCACGGATATGAATCCAAACTAACCTTCAAGAAGCTATTTTCAGAATAGGTGATCAGAAGAACAGAGAGACTGCGGCTCTTCCTTCTCCTCTCTCCCCTCTCCTCCCCTCTCTTCCCTCCCTCCCGCTCTCTACCTCTCCCTCTCCTAGCTCTCTCCTTCTCCCTTCTTCCGCTCTCTACCACTCCCTCCCTCCCTCCTCCATCCCTCCCTCCCTCCCTACCTCCTCCCTCCCTCCCCTCCCTCGCCACGCTCGCTCCCTCCTGCTCTCCCCTCCATCCTCTCTCTTCTCTCCCCCCTCCATCCCGCTTCTCTTCCCTCTCCTCCCACCAGCTCTCTCCAACTCAACATA
>NC_036854.1:27441261-27447076 GCF_002910315.2 Salvelinus sp. IW2-2015 | reverse complement strand
ACACCCGCTCTCTAACGAAGACGGGCCACTCCCATCCCTCCTCCTCCCCCGATCCTCCACTCGTTCACCTTCCCCTTCATCCTCCCCGCCCTGGTTATCCTATTCCGAGAGCGGCACCGCCAATCCGCAATACCCGAAAGACTCTACGGCGAGCAAGCCGTGCACAGAGCCTAGGAGGAGGAGAGTACGACGACGCGGCGAGAGCCTGGCAACGACCCGCGCGAGCCCCATTCCGACGCGGTACGCGAGAAGGGAAGAGCGAGAAGAGGAGGCCCGCCCTAGTCCCCTCTTGCTCTTCTTATTCCACCTTGATAACTTAGCCCTCCTTCTGGAAGGGTAAGTCTGCATGCTCTCCCCCCCTCCATCATGCTCTGTCTCCCCCCCTCCATTCCCCTCTCTTCCCTCTCCTCCCACCCCGCTCTCTCCATCAACTCATCCGCTCTCCCTCTATCTGCCTCTCCCCTCTCTTCCCCGCACCTCGCCCATCTCCCTTCCCACTCTCGTTCTCCCGCCCACTCTTTCCCTCTCTCTCCACTCCCTCTCCTCTCTCTCGTCTCTCCCACCCGCTCTCCCCTCACCAGCTTTCTCCCTCCTGCTCTCTCCTGCTGTCTCTCTCTTGCTCTCTCCCGCTCTCTCCCATTCCTCTCCCGCCTCTCTCCCTCGCTGCCTCTCTCGCCGTTCTCTCCCCTCCCAACTCTTCTCCCGCTCTCTCCCACTCCCTCCCTCCCTCCTGGCTCTCCCCCTCCGAGTTTGCTCTCTCTTCGCCGGCTGCTCTCCCATTCCCTCCCGCCTCTCTCTCCCTCTCTGCTTCCTCTCCCTCGCCACGCTCTCTCCCTTCCCGCTCTCTCCCGCCTCCCCCCCTCCCTCCTGCTGCTGTCCCTCCCCTCCCTCCCGCCTCTCTCTCTCTCTCCCCCTCCTCCTGCTCCTTCCTCTCGCTCCGCTCCCTCAGCCGCTCTCTCTCTCTTCCCTCCCTCCCGCTCTCTCTCCCTTCCCGCTCTCTCTCCCTCGCCGCTCTCTTTGCCTCTTCCCTTCTGGCTCTCTCCTTCTCCCTCCCACTCTCTCCCACTCTCTCCCGCTCCCATCCGCTCTCTCCCTCTCCCTCCTGCTATCTCCTGTTCTCTCCCTCTCTCTCTCTGTTTCTCTCCACCTCTTCCTCAAACTGCACTTTGAAAAACACCCTTCAAAATGAGTAATCCAATGTAATCATACTCTACATCAACAGAATTAACTAAATAGTTTGGTTAACCTCTTGTAGGTTTCCGACCAAATTTCCCCTTTCAGTGATTCCCAATGCAGCTGAATTTCTCTCACCATGCCAAATTGGGCTCTTGTGTGTGATTTAGTTAAGAGGATTTAATTTACCATGGAAGTCTCACAACTCCACAAAAGCCCATCTAGAGAATAACTGATACAACATAATTTGTGGCAGAAAACTTAAAGCACACATGGTGACACTTGCAGAAATAGAAACATCTACATGTTCATCATCTGGCCAATGGAGAGGCATGGGGAGTTTCAAAACGACTGAACTCCTCCAAAACAAGAGATCTCAATCAGCATTGGCATTGGCCGCCCAAATTCAATAGGTCTGTATAAACAAGTCTTTCAGATAAACCACAAGTCATGGAATAGACATGTCGCTGGACAATCACATTACCAGGGACTCTGAAACTCTATATGTCTGCTCGTCTTCCCTTTGAGTGTGGGCGTCTCATGAAACAGACTGCACAGAGTCAAATAAAAGGCCACTGTATCTCAGAACTGAAAAAGGAGGGGAAACAAGCAGGAAGAGGGAGGACTAGTGATACAAAATCTTTCAGGAAGAGGGAGGACTAGTGATATAAAATATTTCAGGAAGAGGGAGGACTAGTGATATAAAATCTTTCAGGAAGAGGGAGGACTAGTGATATAACATCTTTCATCTGTTTTGGGAGGTGCTGAAACATGACTGCCAAACTAACTACACCACTGCTAAACTGACTACACCACTGCCAAACTAACTACACCACTGCCAAACTAACTACACCACTGCCAAACTAACTATACCACTGCCAAATGAACTATACCACTGCCAAATGGACTACACCACTGCCAAACTAACTACACCACTGCCAAATTAACTATACCACTGCCAAACTAACTACACCACTGCCAAATTAACTACACCACTGCCAAACTAACTACACCACTGCCAAACTAACTACACCACTGCCAAACGAACTACACCACTGCCAAACTAACTACACCACTGCCAAACTAACGTACACACTGCCCAAAACTAGCTACACCACTGCCAAATTAACTATACCACTGCCAACTAACATATACCACTGCTAAATGGACACACCCACTGCCAAACGAACTTACACCCACTGCCAAAAACTAACGTATTACCAACTGCCAAACTACTGACACCACTGCCAAACTTAAACTACACCACTGCCAAACTAACTACAACCACTGCCAAGCTAACTACACCACTCCAGAACTAACTTTAACCACTCCAAACAACTACACCACTGCCAACAACTACACCACTCCAAACTAACTACACCACTTGCCCAAACTAACTACACCACTGCCAAATAAATACACCCCTGCCAACTAACACACCACTTGCCAAACTGACTACAACACTGCCAAATTGACTACACCATTGCCAAGTTAAACTACACCACTGCCAAACGGCTACGGACCACTTCAGAAAAAGATACACACTGCCAAAAAAACTACACCACTGCCAAACGGACACACCACTGCCATAAAAGACTACACCACTGCCAAAAAAAAACTACACCACTGCCAAAATAACACACCACTGCCAAAACTAACCACAGTTGAAGGAATAGTTTTGGACATAGCATAAACAGACCACTCATTTCTCCTTTGAGTAACCATTTTAGCCATTCAATAAAACAAGTACAACGTATACACTCATTGAATAAAACATTAGAACACCTTTCCTAATATGAGTTCACCCCCCCTTTGCCATCAAATACCTCAATTTCGTCGGCATGATCTCAATGGTGTCGAAAAGCGTTCCCACCAGGGATGCTGCCCATGTTGACTCCAAATTCTCCCACAGTTGTAGTCAAGCGGCTGGAAGTCCTTTGAGTGTAGACCATTCTTGATACACAAGAAAACTGTTGACTGTGAAAACCAGCAGAGTCGCGTTCTTGACTCAAACTGGATGCGCCTGGCAAGCCTACTACGCCTACCCCGTTCAACGTACTTAAATATTTTGCCAAAATATCACCCTCTGACTGCACCACCTACACAATCCATGTCTCAATGTCTCAATGCTTAAAAACCTTTGTTAATAACTTCTCCTCCCCTTCATCTACACTATAAAGTGATTAACAGTGACATCAATAAGGATTCATAGCTTCTCACCTGTTTTCACCTGGTCAGCTGTCTGGAAAGAGAATACCAACCAACCATACAGTCTTATAAAGAGAATACCAACCAACATAAGTCTTTTTAAAGAAGAATACCATTACAGTCTTTATAAAGGAAGAATAACCAACCAACCATATGCAGTCTTTATAAAGGAAGAATACCATTACAGTCTTTAAAGGAAGAATACCATACAGTCTTTTATAAAAGAAGAATACCAACCAACCATACAGTCTTTATAAGGAAAGAATACCATACAGTCTTATAAAGGAAGAATACCAACCAACATACAGTCTTTATAAAAGGAGGAATACCATTACAGTCTTATAAAGAGAAATAACAAACCAACCATACAGTCTTTATAAAGAAGAATACCATCATACAGTCTTTATATAAGGAAGAATACCAACCAACCATACGTCTTTATAAAGGAAGAATACCATACAGTCTTTATAAGGAGAATACCATTACAGTCTTTATAAAGGTAAGAAATACCAACACCATACAGTTTTATAAAGGAGATACCATTAACAGTCTTTTATAAAGGAGAATACCAACCAACCATACAGTCTTATAAAAGGAGAATACCATTACAGTCTTTATAAAGGAGGAAATACCAACCAACCATACAGTCTTTATAAAGGAGGAATACCATTACAGTCTTTATAAGAAGAATACCATTACAGCTTTTATAAAGGAAGAATACCAACCAACCATACAGTCTTTATAAAGAAGAATACCAACCACCATACAGTCTTTATAAAGGAAGATAATACCAACCAACCATTATAGCTTTATAAAGAAGAATACCAACCAACCATACAGTCTTTATAAAGGAAAATACCAACCAACATTAGTCTTTATAAAGGAAGAATACCAACCAACCATTAGTCTTTATAAAGGAAGATACCAACCAACCATACAGTCTTTATAAAGGAGGAATACCAACCAACCATACAGTCTTATAAAGGAAGCGAATACCATACAGTCTTTATAAAGGAAGAATACCAACCAACCATTACAGTCTTTATAAAGAGAAGTACCAACCAACCATATAGTCTTTAATAAAGGAAGGAATACCAACCAACATATAGTCTTTTAAAGGAAGAATACCAACCAAACCAATAGTCTTATAAAGGAAATACCAACCAACCATACAGTCTTTATAAAGGAAGAATACCAACAACCATACAGTCTTTATAAAGGAAGAATACACACACATACATCTTTATAAAGGAGAATTACAACCAACCATACAGTCTTTAAAGAAGAGAATACAACCAACCATACAGTCTTTATAAAGAAGAATACCAACCAACCATACAGTCTTTATAAAGAAGAATACAACCCAACCATACAGTTCTTATAAAGGAAGAATACCAACCAACCATACGTCTTTATAAAGAAGAATTACCAACCAACCATACAGTCTATAAAGGAAAGAGATACCAAACCACCATACAGCTTTATAAGAAAATACCAACAACCATAGTCTTTATAAAGAGTACAAATACAAACCATACAGTCTTATAAAGGAGAATACCAACCAACCATACAGTTTATTAAAGAAGAATACCAAACCAACCATACAGTCTTTATAAAGGAGATACCAACCAACCATACAGTCTTTATAAAGAGGAATACCAACCAACCATACAGTCTTTATAAGGAAGAATACCAATTACAGTCTTTATAAAGGAAGAATACCAACCAACGCCATATATCTTTATAAAGAAGAATACCCAACCAACCATTAAGTCTTTATAAAGAGGAATACCAACCAACCATACAGTCTTTATAAAGGAAGAATACCATTACAGTCTTTATAAAGGAAGAATACCAACCAACCTAGTCTTATTAAAGAGAATACCATTACATTTATAAAGAGATACCACCAACCATACAGTCTTTATAAAGAAGAATACCCATTACAGTCTTATATAAGGAAGAATACCAACCAACCATACAATGCTTTATTTAAAGGAGAATACCATTACAGTCTTTATAAAGAGAAATACCAACCAACCATACAGTCTTATAAAGGAAGAATAACCATTACAGTCTTTATAAAGGAGTAATACAACCAACCATACAGTCTTTATAAAGAAGAATACCAAGGATCAAACCATCCACCATCGCTTTATAAAGAAGGAATACCAACCCACCATTACCAGTCCTTATAAAGGAGAATACCAAACCAACCCATAACCGATCGTTTATATAAGAGGCAATAACCAAACCCACCCACTTATAGTCGTTAAAAGGGAAGGGGGACTAAGAATACCATAACACAGTCTGATATGGAGGGACTAAGAGACATAACCCACCACTCTTACAGTCGTGTAAGTAGTAGCGAAGCACACCAGCATTATCCATAGCCATATAATCTTCGATAAAAGGAGGAACCATTACAGCAGCG